>NW_017728906.1:168340169-168342998 GCF_001723895.1 Crocodylus porosus | reverse complement strand
AAGCACCTACATTGAACACCTTCAAGAGTAAATTGGATGCTTATCTTGCTGGGATCCTATGACCCCAGCTGACTTCCTGCCCTTTTGGGCAGGGGGCTGGACTCGATGATCTCCCGAGGTCCCTTCTAGCCCTAATGTCTATGAAATCTAAGTCATGAGTGATACAGGCCTGGTGGATTTTTATCTATCCGGTAATCACTCTAGACCTATTGGCCTTAAAGTAACAACTTAAGGAAATTACATACATCACAAAAAACTGACTAGTGTGATCTCACAATGGGAAGCCACCACTGGTTGTAGGGGAGGTGGAGCCCCAAGAAACACGCCAAGAGGGAACCCTCTTTTGAAAAGGGTGGGAAACCATATACTTTTGGAGCCTCCTTTCTTTTTTCAATACTTAATTAGATAATCAAGTTGTGGCAGGAGCATAAAGAGGGAGTATGTGCCCCTTTTTGGGTAAGACCCTGGAGGGTGACACAGGTAGTAAGTGTTTGTCCAAAAAGGTCTTTAAGCACTTCTACTCCAGTTCCTCCTGCACATGACAGCCACAAAGCAGCCCATAATGGACTTAGGAGTTTTAGAACAAAAAAAAAACAAAAACTTTCAGTGCACTATGGGAAGAGAGCAGGAGACCATCAAGTCCTAATTGGGGGTGAATGTCCGTTCTCAAAATTTGTAAAAGGGCTGTTTTCCCTGGCACAGCACCTAAAGCATCTTGCTTTGGCTCTGAGGGTCTCATTTTGAGCCTTGCTCTGGACTCATGCCAGAGGCCACCTTTTGTTGACGTAGCTGTAAGTAGATGCCTAACCATTTGGGCTGGGCAATTAAAGGCAGTCAGCTGTGATACTCACCACTTCATCATTCCCATGTGTGGGGTAGGCTACAGAAAGTAGTGTTTTAATTGTACTAGCCTTATGGCCTGCTGGGCTCAGAAGGACCCTTGGCCTTTGTTTTCTTTCTGCATCAGAATGAAAACAAAATGTCTAAACCTTGAAAGTTTATGATATAAAATGGCTGTTCCCTGGCTAGTCCTGCCCAACCCCCATTGACCCATGAGCCCCAGGACATTGACTTGTCTGTTTCTTAAACCAAAGCCTGACCATTACTGGCCCTGATTACACATGTGATCTCTGACGACTGTATTTTGGCACATGCATATTTCACTTAACTCCTAAATCATATTCTCTAAACCACACAGCCAGAATCACATAGGATCTTTTGCTAAATATTACATTTGTTTCCCAAAGTGGTGAATAAAAACCGTTCTCTTTGGCTTATCAGATAGCTGCAACCAGCAGGATTTATACAGTGAAGAGACCTGGGCTATCAGGGAAAGACAAATGTCCCTCTTTTCATATAAAAAAGATATGTGTTCCTCTGTCTCCAGTAACAAATCAGTATCAGGTGAGAGCTGAATGGTTTCCTAGAGAAACGGGTCACATTTCTAAACATGTCTTTGAGGTATTTTTTTCATTTAGTTGTTATTCTAATGGTTTATTTATTAAATGTTACAGAAGCAAACTGGTCACTCATTTACTGAAATAGCTTACTTAACAGTGTTTCTTATTCAACAGTTGTTTTTAAGTACAGATAAGAACACACAGGTTGGCTTCTCACTGCATCCTTTCAGTCTGAATCAGACCAATTAAGTTTTCACCTTCTTTAGACATTTTGTGGGATACCATTGCAGGACAAAGCCAAAATAAGCTCCTGCAGTTTAAGACAATTTCACAAAAGTAGACTGACATGATTCAGAAAACTTATTTTGTGAGCTTCCTGTGGGCAAATAATATATTTCATAGACATTAAGGCTGGAAGGGACCTTGCAAGATCATTGGGTCCCCAGCCCCCTGTCCAAAAGGCAGGAAGTCAGCTGGGGTCAGATCACCCCAGCAACATAAGCATCCAAGTGTTTATTAAAGTATCCAGAGTAGATGCTTGCACCACTTCTGGAGGGAGTCCATTCCAGACTCTGGAGACTCGTATGGTAAAGAAGGTTTTCCTTATGTCCAGTCTAAAATTATCTTCCAGCAGTCTGTAACCATTATACCTTGTCTTCCCATGGGGTGCCCTGGTGAACAGATGTTCTCCCAGTTCCTGATACACACCCCTTAAATACTTACTAGCCAATTTTCTGTCAAGAATGATGTGGGGGCAGGTAGGGATGTATCCCCGCCCACCCCCCATCTGGGCCTGCTCCCCCTTCCCCACCTCCCTGCTGCAGCGGTGGAGGGAAGGCAGGAGTGGGCCTGGGCCCAATGCATGGGAGGACTGGGCCCAAGGGTGGAGAGAAGCTGCAGGGGGTGGAGTGAGAGCAGCAGGCCCAGGACAACCAGGCAGTGCTAGGGGATGAGAGGAGTGGGCTTGCAGCCAACATGGGGGAGCAGGGATGGGGGAAGAATAAGCCCAGACCCAACAGGGGGAGGAGGCTCACTCCTCTCCCACAGCTGCCATGTTGGGCTAAGCCAGGCCGGGCCCACTGTTCCCCCTGCAACAGCCACAGGGCTTTTCCCCTGGCTCAGGCTCGTTCCCCGATCCCCACGTCAGGCCCAGGCCTCCCCAGGCCACACCATCTTGCCAAACCATGGCATGCCCACTCCCCCCACCCTACCCCCTGTGTCGGGCCTGCTCAGGGACGGGAGGAGTGGGCCCAGGCCCAAGGTGGGGAGGAGGCCCACTCCCTCCCTCCCCTAACTGTTGCCATGTCAATCCAGACCCGCTGTTCCCGCTCCCGGTTGTGTCCCCTGTGTCCCCACCATCAAGGCGGCAGGCTGCCTTCTATCAGAATTCTTCTTCTCACTCTGACTGGCTGTTTGTCAGCCAATAAGA
>NW_017728906.1:168338943-168340069 GCF_001723895.1 Crocodylus porosus | reverse complement strand
GGACCTGCCACCTCCCTCCCATGTTGAGCCCAGGCCCACTCCTTTCTCCCCCGCCCCCCGCATTAGCTGCAGTGAGCAGGGCGGGGGCAGTTGAAGCCAATCCGCTCTGTTGCCACTGCCTCCAGGGAGCAGCAGGGCAGGGGGAGCAAGGCTAGTCTGCTCTGTTGCCACTGCCTCCAGGGAGCAGAGCGGGGGGGGCAAGGCCAGTCCGCTCTGTTCCCACCACCTCCAGGGAGCAGGCATTGCCCCCCTTGCTCCGTCCCGTGTCTCCATCATCATGGCAGAAGGCTGCCTTCTGTCAGAATGCTTCGTCACACTCCGATTCACTGTTTGTCGGCCAATCAAAGCTCAAATAAAGCATAACGGACAGACAAACAGATGGACAGACAGATTTAAGCTTTTATAATATTAGAATAGGTTGCCACCCCTGAGCCTTTGCTTCTCTAGGCTGAAGAGTCCCATGCTTCTCAGCCTCTCCTCATTAGGCCTGTTCTCTTGACTTCTAATCATGTGCATGGCTCTCCTCTGGACTCTCTCAAGCTTCTCCACGTCCTTTCTAATGTGTGGAGCCCAGAATTGGGTGCAATACTGCAGCTGCGGGTGCAGCCTCACCAAGGCCGAGTAAAGTGGGAAGATGACTTCTTGGGTCTGGCTCAAGATACATGGGTAGATGCCAGCCAGAGTTTTATTTGCTTTGCCAGCTGTAGCATCACAATGGTGGCTCATGTTCATCTTGTGGTCAATAATTACCTCCAAGTCTCTTTCGGTCATGGTGATAGCGAATGCAGCACTGCCGAGGCTATAAGTATGATGTGGGGTTTTTTCTCCTGAGGTGGAGCACCTTGCATTTCTCCATGTTTAATGTCATCAGGTTTTGATCTGCCCACCTTGCAAGCTGTCCAGGTTGGCCTAAGTTGCCAAGCTATAGTTTCATAGTAGTAGGATCGGAAGGGACCTGAGCAGATCATTAAGCCCGACCCCCTGCCATGGCAGGAAAGAGTACTGGGGTCAAATGACCCCAGCAAGGTGATTGTCTAGCCTCCTCTTAAAGTCCCCCAGGGTAGGACCCAGCACTACTTCGCTTGGAAGTTGGTCAGGGCGGCTAGGAAGTCAGATCCTCGCTGCC
>NW_017728906.1:168300156-168338307 GCF_001723895.1 Crocodylus porosus | reverse complement strand
GGGGCCAAGGACCGAGCCCTGCGGAGCCCCACTGCCTACATCCCTCCAGGTCGAGAATGACCCATCCATTACCACTCTCTGTGTGTAGATCTCCAGCCAGTTAGTGATCCATTTGACTGTGTAGGTGTTGACACCACACCACACCACTATCCTCTAGCATGACCGCACTTCCCCATAATTTGGTGTCATCTGCGAACTTAGCCAGTCTGCTTCTGACACCTGAATCCAGATCATTTATGAATATATTAAAGAGTACCTGTCTGAGTAATGAACCCTGGGGGATGCCACTGGTCACCACACACTATGTTGACTTGGTTCCATCAACTATCACTCTCTAGGTCTGACCACAGAGCCAGTTCCCCAGCCATCGGAACCTTATATTAGACATAAGGTTGTTGAAGATGCAGGTCCCCAATTTTACCATGAGAACATCATTGGAGCCCAAGTCAAAGGCCTTTTTTAAATCTAAATATAAGACATCAACCCCCTCTTCTTTGTGCAGGTGATGTGTCACCTGGTCATAGAAGGAAATGAGGTTGGTAAGGCAAGACCTACCCACAACAACGCCGTGTTGGCTATCTCTCAGAATGTTGCCTTCCATTAGCTTGTTGTTGATGGTTTCTTTGATTATTTTTTTTTTTTTCCAAGATCTTTTCAAGGATTGAGGTCAAACTTATTGGCCTGTAGTTCCCTGGATCTTCCTTCCTTCTTTTCTTGAAGATAGGCACCACATTGGCCCTCTTCTAATCTTCAGGATCCTCTCTTCAGTGCTATGAGTTCTCATATATCCTCGCCATTAGTTGTGCTATGATGACAGCCAACTCTTTTAGCACTCTTGGACGCATTCCATCTGGGCCACCTGTTCCCTCACAAGATATTCACCAATTATGAAGCGTATGACTGCCTTTACCCTAGTAATCCTGCATCCTGCCAGGCACAGTGGTCCCCTTGGGTTGGTGGAAAACTGATGCAAAGTAATCATTGAGGAGATTAGCTTTTTTTCCTGGGTGATGGTTGTCAGCTGCCCCATCTTGTTCAGCAAGGATCTGATGTTGCCCTTGTTTTTTAAGTGACTTCCCATGTATTTGAAGAAGGACTTTTTATTGTCCTTGATTCCTGTTGCCAGTTTGGATTTGGTTTCAGCCTTGGCTTTTCTGGTCCATCCCTACAGGTGTGTGTCAGTGCTGCATAATCCTCCTCAATGGTAGTTCCCAACTTCCATTCCTTATAAGCTTCTCTTTTCAGGTTCAGGAGGTCCATGAGTTCCCTACTGAGCCAAGCAGGTCTCCCAGTCCTTTTGCTACCTTTCCTATGGGCCAGAATGGACTTCCCTTGTGCTTTTAGGATCACTGCATGTAATGCATAATACGTACAATATTGTTATTGCTCTAAGGCAGCGGTTGGCAACCTACAACCCAAAAAAGGAATGGATTTGGCCCATGAAGGTGTGATCTGGTCTGCATTTTGCTAAGAGCACACTAATCCTCAGCTGTTTGATCTGGTCTGCATTTTCTAATGGTGCTCTGATTGCCTTCAGCTGCTCCAGCTGGATACTACAGCCCACAGAGGGCTACCTTCCCCATTGCAGCCTCTGCTCACAGTCACTAGAGTGACTGGATGGGAATGGTGGCCTGCAGCACCAGTTGGGTTGCGGTCGTGGCCTAAAAAAGTAAAAGGTTGCTACCTCCTGCTCTAAGGCAGTGTAGGACAACCATTTGGGGCAGACATGCCACTTCCTGAGTGCCACTCTGAGCCCCCAGGAACATACCTAATAGGAGGTGCTCTCTGAGGCACTGGATTGGAGGTAAGGGGGCTGAAGCATCTTGTTGCAGCAAATGGACCGGAGCAGGAGCAGGACATGGTTACCATAAGAGGTGTCACTGCTAAGAGGCAGGTTAATCTTTCCCTGAGTCCAGAATTGCTGCAGTTTTATATGATGGTTGAGGAACCAACACCCTGAATTTGGTGGTAACTGCAGGGCCAAGGAAGGGTTAACCTGGGTTTTGGTAGTGACACCTGACATCGCCTATCAGCAGCTGTCCTGGCCCCCATTCCACCTCCACTCCATCTCACACTCGGAGTGTTCTGCTCTCTGCCTCCATTCCAGCACCTTCCTTTCTTGAGTGTCTGGGTCTTGCATGCTGCACCTTGCAGCTGTCCATGACACTTGTGGTATGCATGCCACAGGTTGGCCACCTAAGTTCATAAAGGCCACAGTTATGAATCTCTTGAATGTGCAACAGCACAGTTAGATCCCTCACTGAGGAATTTCCCACAATTCCCTTCTCCCTGTAAAGGTAGGATCCAGGCACATTTGCCCAATATTTGCCAGGCTTTTTATAACAAAAATCCTCACAGCACTCCTGTGAGGCTGGAAAGTGCTGCACCATTTGAGCATCCATCCTTTCTTCAACCTGGCAATAGCACCTTTTTTTTACACTCCTGTCCTTTTTAATCACCATCCTGTCAAGGCTAAGTATCAAATAAGAGACAGGTCCAGAGCCGTAGTCACTAGCTCATAATGCTTAGACCAAATATTAGACCACAGATCAGATGTCACAGTCACTAGCCCAAGGATAGGTGGTGGTGTGCAAACTGCTGCCACTCACTAGTGCCCTAAATGGCCCAGAGACTTCCTAGATCCTATGTAGTGTGAATCAATGGGAATGAAGGATAAGATAGCCAATCAGGCAAGAGACATGTGGGGATAAGTAAGCCTATTGCAGGGGAGCATGAGTCCTCCCTATTTGTGTGAGGGTGGGTCATCACATACCCTCTACAACGAAAACCATGTGGGAGACATTGGGACAAAATGAAGCCCCAGAAAGGCCCTCTTTTTCTATAAATTTACAGTTACAAGTAAAATGCTTCATTTCTTTCACATAAAGTTAGGCAGAGCCTCTTTGGTTATGCATGACTTGAATGAGGGGGTAGAAAGCTCAGTCATCAAGTTCATGGATGATACCAAGCTGTGGGGAAACACAGGCACATCAGAGGATAGGACAAAGGTCCAAGACAACCTTGACCAACTGGATTTATGGGCTAAACAGAATCAGATGAGGTTTAACAAGAAGTGCAGGGTTCTTCATCTGGGTAAGAAGAACCTTCACCATATCTACACAGTGGGTGATGGTCCACTGGCTGGCACAGCATTTGAATGGGACCTGGGGGTCACGATAGGCTGGAAGATAAATATAAGCCAATGGTGCAATGAGGTTGCCATAGGGGCAAATACAACTCTGGCGTGCATCAGCTGATGTGTGGCCAATAGATCCAGGGAGGTGCTTCTCCCCCTGTATTTGGCGTTGGTGATGCCACAGCTGGAGTACTGCGTCCAGTTCGGGGCACCGCACTTCAAGAAGGATGTGGATAAGCTTGAGAGGGCACAAAGAAGGGCCACCTGTATGATTAGATGCATGGAGGATAGGCCCTTTGAGGAAAGAGTCTGGAAACTGGGCCTGTTCAGTCCAAGTAAGAGAAGGCTGAGAGGTGATTTGATAGCTGCCTACAAGTACTTCAGGGATGAGCATCAAGATCTAGGGGAGCAATTCTTCAGGAAGGCACCTCAAGGGAGGACAAGGACCAATGGGCATAAGCTAATAGAACGTAAACTCATGTTGGACATAAGAAAAAAACTTTTTATCTGAAAGGGTCATCAGAATCTGGAATATACTCCCAGCAAAGGTGGTGCAGTTACCATCCTTGGAGGTGTTCAAGATGAGATGGCACAAGCACCTTGTTGAGCTCATCTGAGCCCAATAACTTCCTGCCCGTGGCAAGGGACCAGACATGATGAGCTTCATGATACTGCAGATACACTGGTAGCAGTACACAAGTTATATAATTTAAAGGTGCCTCAGGTATATCTATGGTCAAAGGAGTGATGGCAGAACAGGATACTGCCATGGTCCTGTCATTCTGTATTCAAATGCTGAGAAAAAGATATATGCACAAGGTCAAGTTAACAAGCTACCACTTTTAAGATGACCGGAGGCTGATCAGTGTTCATTTAGGCTTCACTAATCATATGTGGTCCTGACGCATATGAGATAAGAACTATACTGGTGTGAAGACTAGTGTTCATTTTGTTTGTCCTGTGTGGAGAATCATACAGTGAAACAATACACTGAACTGCAGTCCAACCTCACTAAAGCCTTTGTAAGAATTTGTATTTTTTTTTTAAGATACTTTTTAAAGCTCAGTGGAAGTGCTAGGGAACTGACGTAACTCACCTGTCTACTATTAACTTGGCTGTAGCATCAACTTATTGTGCTTGGTTTATCATCACATAGTATTACCTTGTGGTCAACACTGGGGCAGTCCTGCTTCAGATTCAGGGCTTTGTCTTTCAAGCAATTGCTAATAACATGAATATAGATTTGAATTGTAGCTGTTCTGTAAGATATAATACTGCACAGTAAGACTGAAGCTTGAAAAGATGTAGCTACAGGGGGCACTTATTCAACAAAAATGGCTTTTAAGCACTTAGCTTAAGGTATGTAAAATATGCATTCCTTTATTTACACACTTTATTCCAAAGGGATCCCAGATTAATGAACCTATAAAATGTATTGCACCAAAGGAACAGCTCCACATAGGTTCTGCATCATTTATCCTTACTCTAATCCTGTTTGACACAATGGAGGCATTTGTATATCTAGAGATGCAGGATGGTCCAGTAGCTTGGAAACAGAACTTGGAAATTATGAAACCCACGTTGTATTTTCAGCTGTGTTACTAACTCATGTGATGGCAAACCATAATCTAACCCTACATTTAATTTGGTTGGGGTCAAAACTAAGGGTCAAATTCTTGTATCCACTTGGCTCCCAGTGTCTACTTGTGGAGTAAGGTATTAGTCAGTGTAAATTAGGGTGGCAGGTGTGTGCCAAAAGCTAACCTGTGATGTATTAAAATGTTCTAGTGTAAACAAAAGGCTTCCAGGATTCTGTTGACTATTTGGAGGCTGTCCCCAACATGCAATTATCAGCAGTAGAGATGCACTAAGTTTGAAACTCCTAAAATCAGAGCTTGAATTTGTTTCCAAGGCTTCTACAAAGGATGGAAGTTGAAGCCAGGTTCAAAGGGAGATGGCTCTTTAATCACTATATGTCGTGCTGTATAAGCCTCGTTCTCCTTACCTCCCACATGGTTCATTCATTCCTTCTTCATTCAAAGCACAGCTGGCATAGACAGTATGAATCCAAGCAAATTTATGAAGGCCCAATTTATAAATATCTGCTATGCCTAGCATATGCCTTCCAAACTATACAGAACTGTATCGCAGTTTTTCTGCATACCTCTTGTTTTACACCAGGGGCATCAAAGACAGGGCCCATGCACCAGATTTGGCCTATGAAGCCCTGTCATCCAGCCTATAGTGGTGCTGGTGGATATCGGATCAGCCTTGCATACCATATATCCACCTTGGCCCTGAACATTGCATGTGACATGTGGAGCCAATCTGGGGTCTGTGATTTATGCGCTGTGCAGGACTGGGCCAGAGTGTGTACTGAACGTGGCAGCAGGGCAGGTCCAAGACAAGTGCTGCATGTGGTTCCCATGCCAGACCAACCCTGCATCCCTAATCAGGATGCAGGGCTGGTCTTTGCTCCTCATCCAGTCCATGGGGCTGGATGAGTTTGATACCTCTGCTCTAGACTTAGGAAGCAGAAACAAACAGGGTCAGACTGGTGAAAAACAAAATGTCTGGGTTGACATAAATGCATTTATTTGGAAATAATAAATTTTGAGTTAAATGCTACCTCATGTTATCACATCTCTTTTAATTGCAACATAAAAAAATAACATCCTGATTCTGCAAGAACTTAAATAACTTTACCCATGTGCATAATCCAGCCAAGCCCAAACTACTTAATATTTAACTTTTTTTAAAGAGAAAATTTCAGTTATTGGCAACTGCAGCTATCCTAATGGGAGAATGAAGGCAGGAGGACCCATAAGCTAAAGTAAACTACTCTGAACCTTAGTGGAAAGAAAACTACTTTCCAAATAAACATTTTAAGTATCCTCGGGCAAGAAACTGTCTTACTGTAGGTTTATACCGCACCTACTACAGCAGTGATTTCTATATTATCTCTATGCTGAGCTCAGGACTGCCACTGAAAAGCAAGTTCCACCCACTTGCTTCTAGTCAGTATGGGCTTCTACTCAGTGGGCATGTCTGCACATGTGCATTTACTGTGCAGTAACCAAAGTTATTGCACAGTATGGGCATGCATCTACATATGCATACCTGTACTGCATGGTAAATATGGTGATTTACGCTAACTTGAGCATACATTTGATACCTGTATTATGTAGGTATCAGATTTACGCCCGATTAGTTACTGTGCAGTAATGTACGTGTAGACACCTTACTGCCCAGTAACACTGTGTGTTTAGTCCCAAGTCATGCTATCCACAGCATTAATGTGCTTTAATGCCTACATGTGTAGACACTGACCTATTCCTGTTTACTGTGCAGTAAATTACTGCTCAGTAAATTTAAACCAGCATAAATGTACATGTAGACATGCCCAGTGTCAGATAGGGTCACCAGCTTAGAGTCCTAAGCGCTGCTGAACCTGGCATGCACTTAACCAGAGTGGGACATGCTTCTTGGTAGCAGCCTTGGGCTTGGTACAGAGGCTGTAAAGACAGATCCAACATTTCCCTGAACCAATTGTGGTTTTGGGTGCCTATACTATATATTCCTTTGATAGCTATAATGTGTGCATGTGTGGGACTATTGCCTATGTATATCTTAATGTATTTTAATGGAGGCAAACTGTCTGTATGGATATCATTTCATTCACCCTGCAGTTGAAAATAATATTATGCGTCTAATGCCATGCATTTGTGTCTTTGCATATTTTTTCACACAGCATTTGCATGTAGCATTTTGACAGGCTAACTCAAGTGCCTCCTCTAAGTTTCACACTTACTCCAGATTTCTGATTTTATATGGAAGGCTCTCTCTTCTCAAATGTGTTGCTAAGTAACAAGTTAACATAAAATATTTAAAACAGATTCTTGGGGCAAGGGGAAATCTGTCTGTTGTGAAATATCACAATTCTAGTCACAATCTGTTTTTCGTTCCTTAGAAAAAACATTCTCTTTTCAGATAATATTATACAGATGTCACCTCTATACTGCAGGTTTGGTCATAATGGAATGAACGGGCTTTGTGGTAGTCCATTATACATCATTACAGAACACTTAAAATGATAAAGCTAGTTGGGACTTTAACTGGACCTCTGAACTCCTCCTACAAAAGCACCTGAATTCACCAGATGATTACTTAACCAATGATGATACAAAGAAGGAGATTTGGCACAAGCAGTTAAATGACTGCATGCTCTTAACCTAACATGTCACTCACTATAATAAATATTTGGCTGACTACAATATTTCAAAGCACTTTGATGAAGATGCAGTCTTTTGTGAATTGGTAATTCTCTGGTGTCTGTCAGCTATTTGAGCAAGGCAGCTCAGAAGCAGCTCCACTATAACCCATTCTGATTAATGCTACAGTGGATTTTCCTGACACCTGTCATTTTGCTCTGTAGGCGAATGACTGAAGGGGATGGACTTTCACCCAAGTGTAGCAATCACCACACCAGTCCATTACAATAAAACATTAACTATCTTCCTCAGCAGGTGAAGTGAAACTCTAACTTGTTTTCTTGAATTAATTCTTCTCTCTCTGTTCCAGGTCCTGCTGGCTGCCTCCTCTTGTACAAGACAACATAAATAGTCCCAGCTTAGGATGGATTTCTACAGCTCTTCTCAAACTTCCTTGGAAGAGCAGTGTTTTGTCTTAGTCAGGTCACTGGTTTCTCACACTGTATGAGAACACTTTGGGAAAGGCTCATTCTGGGCAATAAACACTGAATGTATCTGAAGCATTTTAGAAAGAATAAGCATGCTAGTGAGTCAGGATGATCAGTAAAGATAATATATTGGCCACCCACATCATTCTCAGCTACTCATAATTAATTCCTTCTCTAAGTTTGCTCTCCAGTGTTTACTTTCTTGGTTTTCATAGTTTATCATTAATGCCTTAGGACTTCCAGTTCCCCATTTATATTTTGTTTTTGTCCCCATGTGGGTGTTGTTGTTTCTTTTGCCCAATATGTGCTTAGACTGCACCAAACACCACAGATTGCTTATAACTGAGCTTTTAAGTTACACGGGTGTCCTGTTAAAAATATCTTACTTAACATAAGACCACACAGGAACACTGAAATGTTTTCAGGGGTGGCACCAGGAGCTAGTTCTGTGGTTACTGGTATTTTCTCTGGATGAACCATCCCCATGACTTGGATCTCAACAAGAAGGACTGCTGGCCAAATCCACACCTAACCCAAAACACCAGTGTAGCCCTCTGTACATATTATAAAGGTTATAGCAAAAATTAAGGATGTGCTTCTGGGCTGGGATAACTTGAGACCTGTGATAACTAAACATACAGAACAGCAAAATGACTAGAAAGGAAGTGGTCAGGGTAAGAAGGAAAGAGAAAATGGGGTAGTAGGTAGAGAATCCACACATGGGTAGGACTGACATGCTAGAAAACAGTTTCTGACATGTGGATGTCTGTGTGTCATTTGGGAGGAACAAATCCACCAGGAGAGGTAGAAGGGAGATACGTATCACATGTTCAATTTTGAGACTCCATTTGGTGCACAGGAGACACCCCCCAACATAGCAGATGGGCTGGGTGAGTCAGTCTGTTTGTTCAGGTTTTCATACCCTGTTGTTCCTGAAGTTTTATCTGGTTCAGATGTTTTCAACAGGGTTAATGGAGTTAATGCAAGTAAAGCTTTAAAAAAAAAAAGAACAGCCTTTGAACTCACCATTCATTTATTCCACACAAGCTCTCCTCTTATCCTCACGGAAGGTATACTTGTGTAAGAGCACACATATCCTAAATTATAGAAAGATAATGCTGATCTCATTCAGACAAGATGTCAACACATTATTATACACAAAGAGTCTGACAAAGTCAGTTAAATTCTTCAGGGGCGTTCTTCCACTCCAGGAGAGTTCTTCCACGGACTCCTTGGGCTTTACTTCCCAGTTACCCCCAGTATTGCATTCTCAGCTGTAAAGCTTGTACTTGTATTACCATGTAGCCAACATTTTTTTCAGAAGAGCTATTCACTTATTTGTGGGACAAAATACATTTTTTTCAGAGTTTACAGTAACCTGTTATCCTTGTATTCAGGTGACAGATTCTTTCTTTCCAGCATCTCACCGACCAGAGACAGTAAAATCTCACCTATAATGTAGACTGAGCAGTGCTATCAGAAAATAAAACAGACACTGTACGAAGAGGGAAACACCATGGCTTTGATGTGTTTATTTAAAAGTTTGGTTAGAGGTCTCATATTTGAGTCAATTTATCAGAAGAGTAAGTAAAGCAATTAGTGCCATAATTGCACTTACTTTGAAATGCTAATACATCAGAATGACCCTTAACTTATCAGTCTGAACAACAGCTGGAGAAGACTCGAGGTGAAAATGAATGTCACACACTTCCAAAACTAATGGCAACTTACATGGGAGTACTGAACTTAGAAGGACATCATTATGCTGTCCTCATGTTATTATCCCCACAGGATTTCTCTCACATCAGCTTGAGACAATTACTGTCCCAGATGGTAAATTCTTATAATCTCGCAGGTCCTATATACAACACAAAATGTCTGTGTTAAAAAAAACTCACTGTGAAAAACAAAGCCAGCCTACGCTGGTTTGACATACTGCAAGGGCAGCACTCATCTCCCTTGTTTTTTATATGTGGCATGCTACACGATATTTTTGCTTTGCTTTCATAAAATGCTGTCATGCACGAGGAGGTCTGGAGAGGATAATGCTTAGAATGCTTTGGATAAATGGTTGCCTGTTAAGGGACTGGATTCAGGAGCTTGAAAGGCCCCTTTTAGATGCATAAAATTGACCAGAAAGAGACTGTTAAATTCCTAAGTCATGTCTAGTTTTGTAACAGAATGCTGTTGGTCCATGCCCAACAACCGAAATGTTTTAAAACAATATTAGGCTAAATATAAATTTTAAGATGTAGGAGTGCTATTATGAAAGGGATGGTCCAGGAAATGTTCAAGAAGTAAGGGGCTTTAGGGATATATCCTTTATTGGACCAGCTGAATAAATGGGAGAGATGTTAGATAAGCTTTCAAACAAATTGTCCTTCCTCACCTCTGGGAAAGAAGTAGAGACAGCCTAAGCTAAATACCAGCTAAAGCAATTACTTTTGCTTAATTCCATTACATAAACAAAAATAGTCTCTTTAAGAAATGGAAGAAGTCTGTAACATGTGGAACAAAGAGAAGTTATCAGCAGTAGCTACAATACAAATAGAATTTAAAAATGGTTCAACAGGTAAGACAATTTTGTTTTTCTACCATAGACAGGGTTTCAACCTATTGACTTTTCAGGAACCCATACCAATAAACCAGACTAACTATTCAATCAAGCACTGCCTTCTATTAAGTTATAAGAATTTTATCCTGCAGCAGAACTTGGTCTGCTCTGATCTGAACACAAGACTCAAGCCTGGGGCAGAAGATACTCAATCATGGGTCATTGTACAAATAACGGGGTGAGCAATGAGCAGGAGAGGCATACTGTGGTTCCTCAGAGAGATTCACCTTTATTGTCAACAGTGAAGAGCTTTCTAAAAGAGTGCTAGAAAATCTAAAGTAGCAGTACTGGCTTGTACAACAGTGCTCAGAAGTCATTATCTTATTTCACCATTATATCTGAGATCGTCAAAGCTAAGACTGATTTGGGATGCAAACCAAAGCCTCAGCCACTTTAAGAAATAGAGCTGGAAACAGTAGAACTTGTATGTTCAGATGCCAACACTTTACTAATAACTTGCTGGTTACTTAACTGAGGTAGATGCTTTTATTCTTATAATGACAGCAAGATGCAGTAAAACATTGTCTCTCTCCTTGAACACTTCATAACATAAGACGGATTCCTCTTTTAATGAAGCAACATGGGAGCAGAAAACTTGTATGTAGGAGTGTATGGTACAAAGTTCACTAACACATGCTTCCCAAACCTCTGATGCATCTTCTTCCATGGAATCATAAGGCTGGCAGGTACCTCAAGGTCATCTAGTCTGATCACAAGGTATTGTTAACTCCACAAAGAATTTGGTTTTGTCTAAACTACCATTAGCTTTGAAACCACTGTTAACAGTGACTCATCTGGGATAGCATAAAGATATGCCTACAGCTTCAAGGAGCTGACAGATGCGTAGATCCCTGCTCTAACTCTTGGCACTTCACAGAAACCACCATGAGTTAGAGCAGCCCCTCTCCTCCAACCAACAGATAGCCACCTGTTGGGTTGGGGGCGGAAAATCAAGCTCCTCTTTGGAGCTGATCCAGCAAAGGAGCCTGCCTGCAATCAATCTCCCCTAGCCCTACATCACTGCCTCCAGGCTCTGGTGCTCTTTGCAGGATGGGAGGGGGAGGGAGCTGCAGCATAGGGTTTGCCCAGCCTGAGCTGGAGGGGAAGGGAATGGGGGAGCAGAGGGGTGGAGCATGAGGCAGGGGGGCTCCAATCCATCCACCCACATCCAGCTCAGGCCTGGTGAATCCCAGCCCATAGCTCCCTCCACCCCCTTCTCCCCCATCCATTCCTGCAGGCAGCACCAGGGACCTGGAGCACCTGAAGCACCTCCATCTGATCCCTCATTAAAGGAGGATTAATTTGCCATGCAGTCAGCCACTTTTAAAGCATCCTGCAACTGTGCACTTCTGTCACAGCACAGATATGCAACACTTTCAGGGCAACCGTGTGACACGTTTGACTTCTGCCAGTGCCCTCAGTTTCTCCCCTGACTGGTTTGGCACACTGATGACTAAATGGCACGTGCCCCTGAGGAGACCTGAAGGACTAGTGTTCGCTTTTTTGTTTGTTTGTTTCCTATAGCTCCTGAAGAAGAGATCTTTGCCTTTGTTCAGCATACCAAAATAAACCAACTAACCCACCAAATCAACCATCTAGGCAGAGGGGAACCTGAAATATAAAAAAGAGGAAACTTAAGGACCTTATTGAAGGCCAGCAAGTTATTTCTTCTGAGAAATGATTTCCCCTGAGCCTTTTGCCTTCCAGAAGCACATTCTACATCTGCTCTGTTTAGTGTACAGGACACAAGAAGTGCCACAGATTCATCCAGCAGCTCAGAGTGACACAGAGTGGGGAAAAAGCAGGGCCTATTCAGACCATCCTTCTTTCTCTATAGCTTTCAGAGTCCTTGGAAAGCCTAATTTAGAACTTTTATTCCTATTATATTTAATATCCAGTGATGGATTTATCCTACCTGAATTTGCCCAATCCCATTTTGAACTAGGTTAAATTATCAGCTTTTACCGCGTGTTATGGCAATGAGTTCCATAGGTTAATTATATACTGGGTGAAAAAAAAAATACTTCCTTTTGTTTGCTTTAAACCTGATATCTAATCATTTCATGGTGTGTCTCCTAGTGCTAGTATTGTGAGAAAGAGTAAATGTCTATTTACTTTCTCCACAACATTCATGATTTTACAGATTTCTACCATATTCCCCTTCACAGATACCAGGTAACATGCAATTTCTCTGGTTTGATGGGAATTTGTTTGTCTTTGCTTTGTATATTGGACATGGACCCCAGAGAGGCCAACTTTTTGTACCCCAAACCCCTGAATAAAGTAGTTAAAAAGTCAAAAGTCCTTCCTTCCTTTCTATGTTGAACTCATTCATTTCATGTTTACTGGCTGTATCTACAAGAGACACTGACTGGTCAGTCATTACTGCACAGTCATTTAGTACTTGTATAAACAAGTACTAAATAACTGCACAGTAACCAGAGTTATTGTGCAGTAGTTAACACTGAATGGCTTTTTCACGATGGTGACTGCAGTAGCCCTAGATTACTGTGCAGCAGCTTTGTGTCACTCTTCCTGCCACGTAAAGCTACTATTCAGTAGTCATGGGCTACTGCACAGTCAGTGTCTTTTAGGCCTTTTAGGTTCATGTTTTTAGCTGACAATTAAATGTTTTCAGATCAGAGTGGAATATTTGAAATTATTAATGCTATCAAAGAGGTCTGTTTTCCCAATGAATGCCTTGGAGTAAAACCCAGGACTCATTTTCTGTATAAATTTAAAATTATTTGCCAAGTAAGATTCTCTTCCTATTTATTAGTGACAGAACCAGTAGTCATAGATAAAAATTTCTCATGATATTTAGGAAAAAAGTTTTATAAATTTTTAAACTGTCCTGTTGGGAGAAAGCAAAATATTCAACTGTAACTAATTTGCAAAGGGCAAAATGAATAATATAGTATAGAAAACCAAATCATAAATATGAAAATTCATGGTTTAGCTGGTCTAACTTCCAGTTCAATCATCTTTTCCTTGCTCTCAGTTTTGGGACAACTGAGCTGGAGAATGTAAGGGACATTATCGATTACCTTCAGGAAAGTGGCTGAAGTTAGATATTTTTAACACATCTACTTTTTTCATCTTTATCTACATCTTCTGTGTAGTAAAGACCCTCTTAGGATATACAGAGTTTACTGTATCTATTAAGGTGTTGTATCTCAAAGACAGTCACTTCAAAGTGAAATTAATTATCTAGGCAATCTAGTTATGGATGATGCAGAGAAAGCTGAAGTATTTAACGCCTTTTCTACATCAGTCTTTTAAAAAGAGGGCAACTATCAGATAGCAAGTGCAGCTGGCAGCAAAAATAGGGATAGAGACAAACAGCCTTAAAGTAGTGAAAGAACATCTTAAGATTACTTAGGTAAGCTCCATCTTTTCAAGAGAGCAGGGCTGGTACTAAAAGAATTGACTGATCTAACTTCAGAGCTATTGTCTTCCTTTTTGAGACCTCCTGGAGGTCAGGTCCTGCCTTTCCTTTTTCGTGTCCTTGTGACAGTATTTAGCAGAATTATCTATTCAGACAGGGTTCTTTGGGTACATGTGATTATCTATTCAGCTATACAATCTCACAAGAACCCAACTCAGCCCTCTACAGTACTCCCACAAAGTACCTTGCCTCAACAGAGATCCAACCCCCATCAAAATACTCTTTCAGCAACAGCCTTGGTGAACAGATGTACTTTGTAGAGTGCTCTGAAGAGCAACAGAACTGGACAATTTGGGTCCAAAAGGAGTGCAGGGAGCTTGGATTCCAATGTTGAGGACCCCATTTGGGGAATGCTGTAGTGTCCCTCTCTATCAAAATGAAGTTCTAGATTAACTACTTCAGTGTGAGCTAACCTTTTTGCCAGGCACACAACAAATTAGCCACACTCTCCAATACCAATACCCTTCCTCTGCTTGATCTGCTGCTCTGATTTCTGTTTCCTTCCTTATACTCCCTTCCTGATTTGCTACTTTGCTTTCTGCTTCCTCTCCTATCTGCTGCCCTATCCCTTCCCCAAGCTGCCACATGCCATACAAAGGCTGCCTATGCCACAGGTTGTCCACCCCTGAACTAACTGAACTGATCACATGGCAGTTGTTTTTCAGGTGAGCTCTTAAACTTCTCTATAGACAAATACAAAAACTAAACCAGGATGGGCCTCCATTTCTGTAATACCTTCCGTCAGTGAAACAATAAAAGGGATCAGACTTTCTTGCTACTATATTAATAATTTCACATAAAGTTGTTTTTTTAAAAAAATAACTTCCAATTTTCACTCTCTTAAGAGTACACCATCCTAAGTGACAAATTAGTACATCAAATAAAGAAGTGGTTCACAAACATTTTCCTACCAGGATCCATTTGCAAAGATCCACAGCCTGTCCTGACCCACAACCCCTGGCCTTGCTGGTGCCCAACCCTGAGTCCCTGCCCCCCCACCCCCCAGGTTATGCTGGTGTCACTGATGACCCACAGCCCTCTGCCCCCAGCCCTTGTCAGAAGGGCCCCCAGCTGCCCCTGTCCTGCTCAGGCCAGAGCGCAGTGTCTGCAGTGGCTATAGCTCATGTGGGTGGCAGCAGAGTAAGTCCAGCCCCAACATGGGCTGGAGGGAGGAGGAGAGTACTGTGGCACCCCCTGTGCCCTGGCCTGGGGCTGCTGCGCCATGCCAGGCAGTTTGGTAAAGGCTCCTCCAGTCCCCTGGGCAATGTCTCCTGGCTGCCCCACCCACCCCCTTGAGCACGGGCACTGGGCCCAGTGACACCAGCCAAGCCACACAGCTCTCCCCCCGCCCTCTTCCCCAGCTGGAAGAGGTAGGCGCCTTCCTGCTGCCCCTCTGCCCTGCCACAGTTTGCAACCCTTTGAAATAATCTCGTGACCCACTTTCGGGTCGCGACCCATGGATTGAGAAAGCTGAAATAAAGGACTAGTTGTGACACATATTTCACTTTTATGCAGACCTTCAGGAGAAATGAGTGAAACCTGAACCTTCTCCAAAAGTGCTAACTGAACCTGAAAGCAGAGTGGCCCACCATTTGACATTTGTCTGCACCCTCTCTTTCTTTTCCCCCTATCTGTATTCTCTCTTTTATTTCCCCAAGTAGACTTGCTATTTTTTTACATTATCATGAATAACAACACATCCATTTTAAAGTATAATGAATTTTAGGTGTGCAAAAGCATAGGGAGAAATTTTGCTCATAAAGACTAAGTCCACACTATTTAAAATCAGTTCAGTCCAGCATTGTATTAATAACAGGTTATTTTATGTGCTTGATTATTTTATTTCATTACATTTTGCAAATGCTTTTTACTTTTATTCATATGTATTTACTTAATCTGTTGCATGTACTTGGTTTTGACCAATTAACTGAAATAACTTAACTTTAGTAATTGCATTGAACTTACCTTGAATATGGCCAGCTGTCTTAAATCAGTGCTTAATGCTATATCTGGTATAGTTATTGATTTAATGTAAATGTTACATGTTTTACTTCCAAACCTTTCCAATCTACATTTTAAATGCATAGTACTATTGATCCTCTTTTGTGGTTGTCAAGGTTATCACGATCCACTAAATCCTTAGTTTTTATTACTGAGGGTCAGCTTTAGAACCAGTTTCCTAGTAAGATGAACTCACTGAAGTTCCTTGCAAGGTAAATTTAAAAGACAGTTTGAAAGAACAAATTTGCATAGATGAAATTATAGAATCATAGAAAATTAGGGTTGGAAGGGACCTCAGGAGGCAATTTAGTCTAATCCCTTGCTCAAAGCAAGACCAGCTACAACTAGATCATCCCAGCCAAAGCTCTGTCTAGCCAGGATTTGAAAACCTCTAAAGATAGAGCTTCTACCACTTCCCTGGGTAACCTGTTCCAGTGTTTGACTACCCTCCTAGTGAGAAAATTCTTCCTAATATCTAACCTAAACTTCCCTTGCTGCAACTTGAGACCACTGCTCCTTGTTCAGTCATCTGCCACCACTGAGAACAATCTAGCTCCATCCTCCTTTGAACACCCTTCCAGGTAGTTGAAAACCGCTATTAAGTCCCCTTTCAGCCTCCCCGTCACTACACTAAATAAGCCTAGTTCTCTCAGTCTTTCCTCACAAGTCATGTCCCCCCAACCCCCTCGCCATTTTTGTTGCCCTCCACTGGACTCTCTCCAATTTGTTCACATCCTTTCTGTAGTGGGGGACCCAAAACTAAACACAGTACTCCAGAAGTGGCCCCACCAGTGCTGAATAGAGTGGAAGGATCACTTCCCTGGATTTACTAACAACATATCTACCAATGCAGCCAAGTATGCTGCTCCCCTTCTTGGCAACAAGGGCACATGGCTGGCTCATAGTCAGCTTATTGTCCACTGTAACCCCCAGGTCCATTTCTGCAGGACTGCTGCCCAGCCAGTCAGCCCCCGGCCTGTACTGGTGCATGGGATTGTTCTGTCATAAGTGCAGGACTTTGCACTTGTCCTTATTGAACTTCATGAGATTCCTTTTGGTCCAATCCTCCAATTTCTCTAGGTCCCTCTGAATCCTAGCCCTACCCTCCAGTGTATCTACTACTCCCCTCACCTTGGTGTCATCTGCAACCTTGCTGGGGGTGCACTCTATGACATCTTCCAGGTCACTGATGAAGACATTGAACAAAACCAGCACCAGGACCAACCCTGGGGGCACTCTACTTGATACTGGCTGCCAGGAGCAATGTGTAGGGGGGTGCATGTGGGTGAACGTGCACCCCCTGCATGTGGCAGTGCACCCCCTGTAAAAAAGCACAGGGGGTGTGGGAAGTCCCTGATCGCCCCTGGCTGCCGCACTCACAACTGGTGGTGCCTGTGGGTGGTCGCCAACCCATAAAACGTGAGTACATTTTAGCCATTTATCACATGGGTTTTACTCAATGATCATGGCACATTTCCTTTACAATCAATGGTCATATTAACTTGTAAGAAATCCAAAGGCAGTATTTAACTTTTACAAATTTTCAGGGTCTCTAATCATCAATATGGAAGTGTAGCTCACAGGTTTCAATGGTTTCAGGCACACTGGAGCATATGGCACACCTTTATATATCACATCACCTTATAGAAGTAAAAGGGGACTGCAGATTGCAGCATACAATTGTGCAGGCAAAAATTACTATGCATCAAAGACAGGTCACCTCCGGGATATTATTTAAGAGCTTTAATGAGACCCTGTAGATTTTTGATAGCTAAGGTTATGGTTGTTTGGCTACTGAGGAAAAAGGCCATGTTATTTCTTTCCTTCCCTGACAAGCATTCTACTATGCTCTAAGCAGACAATGGCCAAGCACTGTTCTAGGGATACTGTTTTTCCTGTAAGTCTAAAAGATCTATTCATATGGGTATTTGACAGCTGATACCCAATGGCCTCTCCAAGACCTATACAAAGAATTTGATCAGTTAAAACTGGCTTTTAGCCACACTAAGTTTGCAGCTGTCTTTGTGCCAGCATCAAAGCCTTGTTTTAAAAAGACAAAAAGGACAAGGGATTTGAATGGCAGGATTTACTCCTCCAAGGCCATGTGAGTAGACAGCAAGCAATGAAAGAGCTATTATAGGCTGTCCTTCAAGCTAGTGTTTATAACTTAACTTCACTCAGTGAGTCATGTTCTCCTTTTAAATACAGGGGAACATTTAAAAAGCAGCCTTGGCCCAGAATGTTAAAAAGCCTGGCTTGTTTGCAGGTCTGATTGCTGACTTAACAATGCCAAGGGGCACACAGACACATTTGCTAACAGCTAAGTCTGGCACGTCCAGTATGCCACTTACACAAAGTACAGCATCTGCTAAAAAGTAGGGTTGTAAACCCAAATACCACCACGGCATTTGTTACTTTGAAAAAGTCTTTCATTTTTTCTCTCTTATTGAGCTGTCTTGCAGCACTGCTGTGTGGACAGTATTATTACTCATTCACCATAAAGTACCTGGAACGCTCCGTCACTCAGGTTCACATGCTCATACTGTGCTCAATGGATTGGTGGCACTACTAGCTGCGCAAAAACCTGCAGATGGCCTCTATGCTGGACCCAGCCTCAGTTTCACTGTATCTCTGCCTATATCAGTCAAAGGCAGAGGGGTAGGGGCCTTCTCCTCACTCTTCTCCAGGGTCTGTGACTGAAGGAGAAAAGAGAAGCATAAAGTGCCAACTACCTAGTGAGTTTCTGTCAGTGATGGAAAATCTTTGTTTACTGTTTAGGAAATGCCAAAAATAGGTGACCTGTGGGTCAGAGTATTACTCAAACAGCTCAAAGGAGTGTTTTACAATACAGACAGATTGGAAAGAGCTACTGATATTCTATCTGTTCACAAAAAATACATTGTTAAGAGGTATACAGGCACACACACTCCTGACAAAATTATTAAAGCAAGGAAATGAGAAGTTAAACCAGAAAAAATAGTGACTGTCCTATGCTCTTTCACCCCCAAGTACACATTTACACCACTGTGCAACATAAACCAAATCCCATACCTTTATGTCTGTTATGTAGGCTAGGGACAGAAAATATGCATAAACTGGTATAAGTAATAAAAGATTGGTTCAAATCTGTACCACAACAGAAGTTCATTGTACATAATCCACTTTCCAGGGCTAGGGACAAAGTGATCAGAAACTGGTTTAAACCTGTAACAGAACAGAAGCTCAGTGCACATAAACCAGTTTCAAAATCACTGAAACTCGTTTAAGATGAACCTGGTTGAATGTAGTATCAGACTTAACTGATTGGGGTCAAACCAGTTTATAAAACTTCTGTCCCAGACCCCTTCCTGGTTCAAGTTAAAACAGAGTCACCCAACATCCCAGCATGCTTTCTAGCCCTGGGCTATGCTGTCTGCTCCAGACAGCAGGGCTGGCTGATAAGAAACACTAAGGGATAACTGATAAGGAGATTGTGGGGGTAAGCCCACTTGGGGATGCAGCCCAGTCTGCAGGGGGGCTGCCCCCAGGCAAACCCCAGGAGCCAAGGATGGAGGTTAAATACCCTTTCCCCCACTCAAACTTACAGCTGGCTGCAAGGTGAACTATAAATCCCAGAGGTATCCAGAAGCAGGAAAAGGAAGTGATAAGCAAACCTGCAGAATCTTGCTGCCGTGATTGTGGACTGCAAATCCCAGAGATCTTGGGAGCAACAGGAAGAGGAAGCAAATACACAGCTCATACTGGGTGTGCCAGACTAGTGCCCCCTGGCTTCTGGCCTGATCCACTGCAGGCAAGTGGTTGTATTTCCTGAATCAAAGGTAAATGTCTGTTCACTGCTGTTCCAATTTAATCTGTGCAGTTTAGACTAACTTGCAAAGACTGAATCAATTCAGCCTCAGGGTTTATGACTGTCCGCACTTAACCAAAATGGTCAAAACCAGCTTAAGATAAACCTGGATTGATGTAGTATCAGACTTGACTGATTTAGTTTAAATTGGTTTATTGAACTTCTGTCCCAGAGCTTCTCCAGATTCAAGTTAACTCACAGCCCCCAAGCATCCCACAAACCTCCCCCACTCACACAGTGGGTGGGCTAGTCTTGGCCCAAGCTGTCTGCTCCAGCTGTGCATGGAGGCATGCTCTAGCACCCCCTGGTTTTTAGCCTGGGCCACTGCAGGCACATGGCTGCATTTCCAGAATCAAAAGTGAATATCTGTTCATTGGGTTTTTGGTTCAGTCTATGCAGTTTAAATTAATCTGCAAAGACTGAATTGATTCACCCTTGGGCTTTTTGACTGTCTGTACTTACCCCTAGAAATGCCAGACTTCTAGCATCATTTTCCAAAGCCTGCCAAATTACCCCTCAAGCCTCCTCTCTACCCAGCCATTACCTACAATGCCCCTTCTGCACTCTGGTCATATCTGAACAGTCAGTATAGGTTAATATGTATGGAGAGATAGCTTGGTAGAGAGGATCATAGAAAGTAGGCAGTTGTATTTTGTGTGCTGCTGTATGCTGATGCAAAACAACTGTGTGCTTGCATATAAGGTTTATGACATTCCTCTGGAAGAAACCATAGGGAGTTTTTTAGATCCAGACTGTCACCAGGTATGCTTCCAGGTATGCTTCTGAGTCTGGAGAATGTGCAGGAAACCTAAAGGAGAATGAAGGAAGGTGACAGAAGCAGCATTGTCAAAAGTTGAGGGAAATAAGAATGGGATTCCTCCTGCTTCACACCAAATATGTAAGCCTGAATCAAAAATGATTGATTGAAAAATGAATGACAAAGCCCCTTTTTTGGCTGGCATCTAAGTTTGAAGGTTCAGGTTTAACTTAAAATAGGCAAATGCAACTGAGAGCCTCCTTGCAGGCTGGTTGGGGAAGGATCCCAAAGACCTTCTTCTAATTTTTTAGGTGGAGAATGCCATTCTAGACCCCTCTATTGTGACTGTCCTACTTTCCTATTACTTTATCCATCCATCCATGCTTTGCCTCTGTTTTCTGACCCTCTCACACTATCTCTGCAGCTTCTTCTGCCTCTCTTTTCTAGCCCATATGCTGGGTTTACCACCACCTATGTTCTCTACCATTTGGATTTCACTGTTCCACTCAGTCACAGATTCACAGAAGTTCAGGGCTGGTAGAGACCTTGTGAGATCATCAGGTCCAGCCCCCTTATCTGCTCCCAAGGGCAGAGCTAGGACTTTGAAGGGGGGAGGGGTGCAGAAGGTATGGTGCACCATCACATGTTATATAACAAAGTTTTCTCCAGTTAAAGAGAAGTTAAATTATTTACTAATATGCTAAGGGCCCAGTGCTATATGATTCAAGGGAGGTTTAAGTTGGATATTAGGAAAAACTTACTCATTAGGAGGATGGTGAAGTACTAGAACAAGTTACCAATTTCTTTGATTCTATGATTCAGTTTGAGATCAAAATGCAAACAGATGCAGCTTTATTAGAATGTGTGCTGATTTGCTAGATTATATACTAAGTTTAAAAAACAATAAACTAGGCAAAAATAGTCAAAAGATGCTGCTTTATTAGTCCTGTAGTCATTATAGTAAAATGTACACCTCTTATTAAGATTCATAAAACAAAATGTAGCCTTCTTGAGCATCTTGACAGCTCATCCAATACTTTACTGTCAGTCACTGCCACATTTGAGTTAATGTTCACCAGAGTTAATATTACCACACCGAGTTTGCTTTTAGCAAGAACTGAAAACAGTCTGAAGGACTGTGAAATAAAAGAAAGAAAGATATTACCAGGAATAGCTAACAGACAGCAAAACTGCAGAAGACAGGATAGCCTGAGTAACAGAACATCAAGACCATGAAAAAGAAGAGAGGGTCACTAACACCTGGAGTGAGGAGAGATTAGCAGCAATCAGGTAGTATAGGGTTTGTCAACTGGGGGTACGCTTACTCCTCGGGATACTTGAGACAGCCCTAGGGGTTACAGGGATGGAGCGCCACCATGCAGCATCCCATGCTGCTGCACAGGCACCGCCCGCCCAGCTGGACACGGGAGGCAAGGGAAGCTCGCACATGGCAGCTCCAGCTGCTCAGCATCCGGCTGCTTGCCACCCCCACCCACCCCCAGCACTTGGCATCTGGCCATGTGCCACTCCCCCCCGCATGCCCCTTCCACCCCCCAGCTCAGCGGCCAGGTGTACACTGCTCCACATCCGGCCACTGGGGGATACAACAATGCAAAAAGATTGAAAACCCCTGAGATAGTACATAATGACTGAGGCCAGAAGTAAACAGACTCCCTCACTGCCAGCTGTCTAGAATGCTGCTGCCCTTCCCAGGCAGCTGGTTTTAAGCTTTGGCTGGAGCAGGAATTAAGAAGGGGGCCAATGCACTCCCCTAGATCCACCCCTGCCTGCTCCTTAAAGTGCTTCTCTCTGCCTAGCAGTGTAGAAGTTGCTACCATCTCCCTTAAGAGCAGGCTTCCTTTCCTCCTATTGAGACAATAGGATACAGTGGCTCTGTTTGTTAAGAGGAACCTGAACTTCCTCCTAAAGCACAGGTAAATGGTGGCCATCTTAAATGAAGGTCTATGGCCTCAATGTCATTGTGAATGATGTAATCATTTTAAGAAAGGCAATACTTCCTGGATTTTTCTTAAGAAAAATATTTTCTGCATCAATCTTTGGTGGGAGAAAACAACTGAGTTACGATAAGTAATGGCAAAAATAATACATTTAATCCTAATTTTTTCTTTTCAGTACATTCTTCTAGAGATGTTTACCTTTTGGCCAAGTTATTTTAAATATACCTAGTGGAAGGAAAAAAAATGAAAAACCCTGATCAATTTCAGCTAGAGAGTAATTTCAAAACACTTCCTATTAAAAACAGTTCCTAGCAAAAATTGAATAAAAAATTCAGATGGCATAAAAACTACATACACATGAACTTTCACATGGAAAGACCATTATGTGTAGAAAACCTGACTCATTTTACTTTCCTTGCAAAATGTAATATTCGTAACATTCACCATTATCTTCTCTAAAATGTCTCTCTGCATGCATTTATTCATTAAAATAATCATGGCTATTCAGTGCAAGATGCATTGTGGCTGAAATTGTGTTCCCATAAAAGTCAAGAAATTCAGAGTTAAAGTTCAGTGGCCTTAAGCTCTGGCCCCTTGCAGATGTGCATTATAATAGAGCCTTTCATCATATACAACACTGGGCAGCATGGCAGATTAGTTAGTACATACTCTAACAGGAGGAAATTATGTTTTTTCCCTACACGGTTTGTCCTGGGAGACTCTATAAATACACTGGATTGTCCTTATTTTATACTTAAACTATACTTTTCCCCCCCTTTTTCTTTTAAATGAGTGTTAGTGAAAGATGCATAACTGACCACTCAGAAGACTGAAGTTATCTACTACACAGATACAGCCTAAACAGCAATGGTATGAATTTCCCCACTATCTTAATCCTGAAACTCTTAAACTAGACTCCTCTTCAAACCATCAACTCACTTCACACAGATTTCTAGAGAACCATGAGCCAGATGCTTAGGAATTGTGTTTACTGCTGCCTGTATCTCTAAATTAGGGAAGCAGCTAAGCAAGTGCTTTCCTGAATTGCAACTGGAATTTTAGAAGTTTACTAAAGTTGTTAGCATTCAGCCACATGCTGCATGCCTCTTCCTTTTCATTCATGGAATGGCCTTTTATTTTTTATAAAAACATAGGGGATCATCTGCCAATTGGCGGGGTTGGTATTGTAAGAATATTTTCCTGTGGAGATTAGCATTTTCCTTATGGACTTCCATTACATGCACTTCTTTAAATGACAGTTTCTGGGAAGAATTGTTCTTTTTACACAACATAGCTTCACTCTTTCCTTCCTTCTAAAGTGTTGCCCAGTGTTTTCCTGATGAGACATCTGAACAGTGAGTTTCTGGGATGGAGCACTATTTAAAAATGTTAGTGGTCAGTTTAAAACTACAGTTTAATTCAAAGCAAAAAATGGGTTTCACTTTTGATGATCCCAAATCTTTCATCAAGAGGTACTGTGTTTGGCTATGCTCAGTTACTAGACTATAATAGTTGTCAGATGGAGGGAAGGGTGAGCAGAAACTGATTGTAGTATGCTTTATTATTGTATTGTTACAAATACATTTATATTCAATAAAGCACAATATTCTACTTTGCCAGAGGCACAACGCTGAGAAACTATAGATCCACACAGTCAAACTATAGCTTTAGCTACAGTTGTTTTTTCTCAAGGGAGTCTAAACTTCATCTTCAGTTAAATCACAATCAAGGGATCTTAACTAATATGGTCATGTGTTTTGGGGCCCAAGTTGCAATGTCTCTTTAAGCAGGGCAGATCTGCACTAATCAGCTTTGGCATTCCTAACAAATTTAATTTAACAAGCAAACCCACAGGGCACATGGAAGGAATCTGTTTTCAAATATGCTGGATGCACATTCAGGGAGCTTTAGGCACAGTATATTAGAATACCCTGGTGTATTCTGCAGAGGGCAATGCCATAAAACTAGCTGGAAACTGCAGCCAGGGCAAAAAACAGCTGCCAATTTCTGTTGAAATCTTATGATTAAGGAATCTTGTTGGTTTTGAGCTCATTTTGGATTTTGGAGCTCTGACGTTGGAACCATCCGCTCTAGTGCACTGACTCCAGTGCATGGGAATCAGCCTTAGAAGTAGCTTTGTTGTCAATACCTACAACCACTGCCTGGAGCACTAGGCTAAGTACAAAAAGCCTGAGGCTGAATCAATTCAATTTTCTCAGGTTAATCTAAACTGTGTCAATTGAACCAATAAGCAAGTGAACAGTCATTCACTTTTGATTCCAGACATGCAGCCACATGCCCTACAGTGGCCCAGGCCAGACACTGGGGGGTACTAGAATATGCCTCCCTGGTTGGCTGCAGCAGACAATTTGAATCTGGAGGGGATCTGAGACAGAAGTTCAATAAACTAATTTAACCTAAATCAGTTAAGTCTGATGCTACATCCATCTAGGTTTATCTTGAACTGGTTTTGGCCATTTTGAAAGCAGTTTATGTGCACTGAACTTCTGTGTTACCGATCTGACCAGTTTCTGATCACCTATAATGGTTTATATGTAATTGCTGTCCCTAGTCCTAAAGTTTAAAATGCAAGGAGGTTAATCTCTGGGTATACAGAGCACAAACTTCAATTTAGCATCTATCTTCAAGAGCCCAAATCCCATAATTACCCACCAGAAACTGTATCATGGGCAAGACAAGGCATTGCAGCATCTACAGAACCGTCTCAGAAATGGAGTTGACAGTTTGTACATGGTTAAATATAGAGAACACTTTAATAGAGCATGAAAGTAGCTCAAATTAATTCAAGAGTCATTCAATCACCAAACATGAGAAAATCTTTCACATTAAAAAGGGCTGGAACAAGATAAACAAAACCCAAGCTGAGTACTTGAAAACACTGAAAGGGAAAACATACAGGCTTGTGGGAGACTGCAAAAAGACAGAGTAGGAACTAGACCCTAAAGAACTAGGAAAAAGTTTTGAAAACATCTTGAAGAAAACATAATTAGAGTTATTGTTCCTCTACCTTAGCTATGTATTAAATTCATCAAGACATCCCCCACTAGCTACAAAGAGACCTAGTGACATGAAGAATTCCAGTGAACCAAATGCTCCAGAAACGCCAAACCCTTTGAGTTATTTTAATACATTTTTCAAAATTAAAAAAGATTTGGCTTTGATGTAATTTAACATTTTTAGCAAATTATTCTTATAAGAATGTTGGCATGAAATGGAAGAGTTGACAAAAGCATAGATACATAGGCATAAGGGTTATTACGTTGGGCAAAAAGTCACAGCCACAGCAGATGATAGTGAAATTTGTTGTAGGAAATTGCTGGCAATGATTAGCAAACATCTAAGAGGATGATGTTGGAAAATTTTACACCACTGTTTATTTCTGAGTCACTCTTAAGTTTCCATTGTGGGACAGATGTGGGGCATTAAGAAGATTCATAAATGTTTCACCAAAAAAATATTTGAGCCACAGAGATGTCTTGAGAAACTGAAGCCTCAGCACTATTTCATGTTTAGACATTTCTACAAGGCCTGTCAGAAAAGAGCTGTGGATTCCCCAAGACCAATTTCTCAACCTTGCTTTGGTGAATTATGTGAACATAAGACTCAGTCTAAAAATAATGGATGACATTCTCAGTAATGAATATTTCATGGAAATCATAGAGAAGTAGGTTCGGAAGGGACCTCCAGAGGTCATTTAGTCCAGCCCTCTGCCTGAGACAGAATCATTCCCACCCAAACCATCCTATTCAACCCATAATCTAAACTTTGTAAAACCGCCATCAATCCTGACCCAACACAAGACATAACACCCAAACCTGCCACGGGTAAAGCAGGGGGAACCACAGCAGCTAGTGTCCTGCTTTTAATAAAGGTCATTAAAATATGCTCAAGAGATCCCAGGTAGAGGGCCATGTCCCTGCTACAGAGGAAGGCAAAAAATCCCCACAATCCATACCATGAGTACCATAACACAAGTTTTTTCCAGATCACTGTACAAAAGAAGCTGGTGGAAAAGAATTGTAATGACACAAGTGAATTACGTTAGTAGGTACTAAGAGTTTATCTAAACATGGACTAAGAGAAATCTGTTAGATTATTACAGTGAAACTGAAGGCTGGAGAGATCTGATGAGGAAATTTCTGTCTGCAAGGCAGTTTTCATAGACATCAGGGCTGGAAGGGACCTTGGGAGATCGAGTCCAGCCCCCTACCCCAGGGGCAGGAAGTCAGCTGGGGTCAAAGGATCCCAGCAAGATAAACATCCAGATGTCTCTTAAAGGAGTACAGAGAAAGTGTTTGCACCGCCTCTGGTGGCAGTCTGTTTTGGAAAACTGAACAGACAAAAGCTCTCAAATTTTGCATTTCTTGTTGATTTTGGTGTTACAAAAAGACCTATGCATTTCAAGGTTGGCTTGGACATACTTGTTCAAAAACCACAGTAACCATTGGACAATGCTCAAAGAACACAGAAGCCTCCCTCAAGGAGGTAGAAGAACATATCCATGAGGAATGCAAGCAGCTGTGTTCACGCAATACTTTCAAAACTTCAATTTAGACCCAATTCAATTCAATCTTTGAGTAAACATTAAGATATGGTAAGCAATGGCTGTAAAGAAGGATATAGATCCACCTAGCCAGAATTTTCTTTTCAATAGGATTTACTGGAAATTGTATAGTCATAGAACAAGGGAAAAGTAATTATAAGGAGCACTTTTTGCATCAGCCCATTTTCTTTATAGACTAGGGCAGAGGTGTCAAACTCATCTGAGGTCCTGGGCTGGATCCAGAACACAGGGCTCCTTGTGTTCAGCCTAGAGCATGACCGCTGTCACAGTGACCAACACAGCAATGACAGCAGAAGCAAGAGGTCTGGGGAAGCAAGTCCAGGGTCAGCAGCAGCAAGCCATGCTCATTGCCAATGACAATGCCCAGTGGGCCCCAGATTCTATGGCAGGCCACATTTCCTAGCTTCTGGTGTCCTCTGGTAGCCTGGTGGGCCAGAAAGACAGGATCCATGGGCTACATCCAGCCTGCAGGTTCTGTGTTTGACACCCCTGGACTAGGGCAATAGAGGAACCAGTGGATGCAAAGATTCTGCAGATTAATTCACTGTGTTCATTGGCATGGCAGAGCTGGAAGGGGAGCATCATTCTTGTTCTGGTCCTCTGTTAACTGTTATATTGAAACCAGTTGTGTAATAGCTGGTTTTAGAGGGAGGAAGTAGATGCATCTAGACAGAATTTTACTTTTAATGGGACTTGTCTAGAATTCAGTATTTCGGGAGAAATGCAAGAGATGATAAACCTGAGCCTGTTCAACTGTTTAGATTTTAAGATTCCAAAGATGCACAGCTGTAAAGTTAAAGTTTACAGTTTTGCTTTGTTTTTTAAAACAAAAAGGAAGGGAAAAATCTAGAGATTTATTAAAATATACAGGAACAAATTCTTTTTAATTATCTAATTAAAAAGACATTTGTTATGGGAAAGTACAAATGCAAATTACTCACAATTATCTATTTTATTTAACTGAATAGTATTGAGCTAGTTGGTAGCTACATAGCAAAAGAAACAAAGGGTCAATGAGTTTGACTACAGTGTTGACAGTATCCATACAAATGAATGCTAAATATCCTCCCTCCTTCCTTTTTATTATTGCTTCAAGTTAACTTCAGCCATGTGTTCTCCAAATGTGCTGCTGGAGAAAATTAAACCTGTGGTTAGTAGTATTTCTGCGAAGAAGTCTTATCCAAAATAACAAGGTCCATGGATCTCATTTGGTGTTAGAGAGAAACTTGCAAAAGCATAATGGAAAACATGTTTATTATTTTGGTGTGTAAACACTAATTGTTGAGACTGCATAATACAGGGAACTAAATTCTGCAGAAACCTGTGACTCATCAACTCTTCTTTGAAATTTAAACACTAAAAAAAAAATGGATATTTTACTAATAACTGAGAGATTATTTCCCCTGGTTCTGAAACAAACTGAAGTATCACATCCAGCACTACCACATATTCGGAATATCACTGCTGGTCCAAAGGGTGATAGGCTTAACAATGATCAGTTCAAGAGAACATTTTTTGCTGGTTCAAGATAACACTAGTGGCTACTGTGTAGTACCCTGACATATTCTGCAGTCATAATTCTGTTAGGTCTTCTTGGGACTTCTAGTGATGTCTATGATAACTGCAATTTCAAATCCTCAGTTCACAGGAAAGGCACAACAGTCACCTGTGAATATGGGTTATTGTACTGCAAAGAGCTGCATTCTTGCTCAACTTTTGTGTGTACAAGTTGTCTTATTATCTTCATGTGGACAAGGTGAGGAATTTCTCAGACATTTCACTGAATCCATCCTCAGTCTGAATCAGATAACCATTTAATAGGGCAAAGAGAACACTCTTAGATTAAATATCCATCTAAAATTTCACCTGCAAATTGATTTGAAACAGCCTTTTTCAAGACTAGAAATAAAAAATTATAACTTGTTTGTTTTCATTCTCACTTGCCTTTACACAACTTGGCTTCACAAGAAAAGAACTATCAAAATACTGCAAAATAAAGAAAAGAAAAGTGCTTTATTTACACTTGAGCTGAAAACTATTAGTAGTGGATAACACCTATTTCCCTATGATTTCCAGACTGGCTTCTAAAAAGAAATCAGTTAGGTGCCTGATAAACCACCGAAAGCTCTCTTTTAATAGCCAAGGTCCACCTCCTTTTTATTTTCATTCCTTACAGTGAAAGGAACATGCTTTTACTAAGCATGCTCCTCACCAGTAGATTTGGCTTACTAGCAGAGGCAACCCAGTCAGATCCCAGAGGTTTCATTAAGAGCAATCTATGTTTGATGCTTCCTTTAGTTTTTAATATCAAGTATTCTAAAGCAGCTGACATTCACTGGGCTCGCAGTGCACATTTACAAAGTATGGGGCAGCAGGTATCAAAACACCATCTCTTCCAAAAGTCCAGCATGCTTTCTCATGATCCTAGCTGCTATTTGCTATGCCTCTCTGTACAATTTGTACTGCAATTTTAAATCTTATAGGTCCTATTATATAGATGCCAAGTCTGTTGGAAATTTTATCAGGAGAAAATATTTAACAAACTTCTTACCCATGAGGCAAGTGGGTTGCAATCCTGGCCTTTGCTGTTGATTTCAATGAGGTCTTAATGCAAACACAGAATCTGCAGGTTGTGTTGCATGTAGGTTCAAGATAACATGCTACACGCTCAGGAATTTTTTTTTATATTTAACACTGAATAACCTTAAGTTATTTGTACATTTTTTAATAATCTGGCATACCGCAGAGGGAGGAAAGGATGGTTTGCACCAGTAGCTACAGGGATCATGATAAAACTAGGCACAGGGAAAAATTAGATTGACTGTCGTGGGAAATGTCCTAGAAGTGAGGTTTATTAGGGCTCCTATAGATGTGCAAGGAGTGGTTCCAATATGGCTGGAAATCCAACATGTTGGAGCAGACTTGATTAATTGAGTCTGCTGGAGCACGGAAATAAATGCACTCCAGCAGACTAGTGTCACATGTATCAGCGTCCCCGCACTAAAAAATGGCAGTGGGGTGCTTTGAACTAAAGCTCAGTTGATGAACTTTAGTTCTAAGCACCCCAGCACCATTTTTCAGTACAGAGGATGCTGATACAGGTGATTCTTGGGTGCTTTTAATTAGCACGGCTCACTAATTAAAGCACCTTCTACCCACGCATCCCAGAGCACATGTAAAAATGACCTTAGCCTGTGAAAAAGTTTCTCAAGGGAAGTCCTGACTCTAGAATCATTTAAAACTGGATAAGGAACAGCCCTCCACTGACACACTCTGGATAAGATCTTTCTTGTCTCCAGCTTCTGTGAATTCAGTTTGACCCTGGAAAAGATAGCTACGGTGAACCTTGACTACTCAGTTGGATTTTCCCCAAGGTTTTCTTTGTAATGAAATAGAGGCATGAGAATAGCAACACAGCAGCCAATTCACCATGGCACTGAACACCATTGGCTCCAACTGAAGTAAATATTGAAGATGCTGACTAAAAAAAGAATACAGAGCAGCTTTCAAAGAATCAGGTAGGTAATTGGTTGGTATCAAGCCTTATTTGGCTTAGTCACTTTTCCTGGCATGGAGTAATTTATCTAGAAGCATAATATACAGCGTTGTAGTATAAGCGTGGGAGAGAAAAACATGGGTACTTCTGACTGCATTCCTTACTAGACGCATGAAATGACCTCAGATTATAAATTCTTTGGTGGTAAATTTTTGGATGCCTATAGACAGAGACAACCCGAGCAGGGTGCAGGTTGTGGGGCCCGAGGCAAATCAGCTGTGGATTCAGCAGCAGAGCAGGGGGTGCCAAGTGGCCAATCGTGAAGCTGGCAGTGATGTAGAGTTGCTGCGGCTGCTCTGCCCTGCTCCATGGGGCCCCACAAAGCACAAGGCCTGGGGCAGTCGCCCCGATTTGCTCATCCCTCGGGATGTGCTCATTTGCATTCTAATTAGAATGCTCCAGTGTTGCCTCATTGTCACATGTATTAAGCCCCCACATGTTTCAAACTGACCGTGGGGGCAATTTATCCAAACCTCATCAAATGAGCTTTAAGTAAAGCATCCTGCAGACAGTTTGAAATGCTGCAGGGCTTAATACATGTGATGGTGAGCCATTTTAATTAGAGAGGCTACCTGGGAACCACTCTAATTAAAATACCCCCACCCCACTTCTGAACATATTTATAGGCATCTTTTTCTTTGTATGCATCTGTACAGTATTGCAGTGAAATTCATTTTGATTAAGGATGAAGAAAGCCATTTTTGTACAAATAATACATACTTATTACAGCAATTAAGATGTACTTTGTCAGTATAATGCATATAAATGTTATGCTTATAATTAATTATTAGAAAAGTAACTGTTGCTTCCACCCAAAAAAAAAAAAATGGGGAAGGGCAGCACAGGCCCCTCATGATCTGCCCATTTCAAATGGTCTATGTGTTTCAAATGTCCATTTCTTCTGCTATAACTGATGCTGCCACAGCTGGTCAGAATTCTTCAGCTAATGAAACATTTTCCGGTCTGCTGCTCTGGAAAGGAAGTAGCACACCCCACCCTCCAGACACACATTCACTCACCTTCAAGCCAACTCTGAAGCTATATTTAATTTGCAACAGAAGCCTTTATCTTGTTTAGATTGCAAACTGAGTAATGCTGGGAGGGACCCAGGATAGTTCCCATTTGCTTTCTTCTCCTACTTTCAAAATCTAAATGGTGTAGGCACACAAGATAAAACACCATGTGAAGGTGTGATAAGAATGATGTTGACATAATCACTTACTGAAATTGCCTAGTCTCTGTATACCACAGTCCCTAGCACAAGCACTCCTGCCATGCCACAGTTCATAGCAGAAGGTGTGATTTTGCATTGGGGATCATATCCCAATTGTGCCTTTCTATTTGCCAGTGCCAAAGGCATCATGATACTGGGATACCCCTACACCAGCAAGTTGAAATCTGGGTACCTGTAGTTCTGGCGCTGGAGTTAACAATCTGTTGATTGTCAGCTCCAGGGCTCAATCTGCCAGACATTCAACATTATGGGCACTGAAAAACATGCAGGTTCCCATTCTACTCATGGCACTTTGCATATAGTGCTATGAGTTACAGCAACCCCCCCTGATCCAACAGGTATTTGCATGTCAGGTCAGAGAGGGGAGTGGAATCAGGTCTGCCTGCTTGTTCTGTGATCGGGGCTGGGCTGATGCAGCCCTGCTCCACTCCCCCCGTTGCTCTGGTGCTATCTGCAGGAAGGGAGGGCGGAGGGGAAGGGGGAGCTGTGGGCTGGGGTTTGCCCAACCTACACAAGTGGATTAACACATGGGCTAGTGAGGTCTGGGCCCTGGGGCCCCTGCTTATCAGAGGGCCCTGGATGACTTGCAGGTGGGCCAAAGCCTCCCAGCCTGAGCTAAGGTGGGGCAGCAGGGACAGCGCGAAGCCACTACATCTCTGCTCACCACAGCCTTTCACTGTGCTGGCAGCTCATGAGTCCAACTGAGCCACTGCCAGGTCCTAGGCCCCAGCTGCCACGGGAGGAACCAGGCCAAGTGAGGGATAAGCACTCCCAGTGCTGCAAAGCAAGGTTGGCCCTGGCCTTGCCCCCCACTCCCCCTGCCTCAGTGCTAAGGGCTGGAAGCAGCCCCATGAGCTCTCCCTGGGCCCATGCCACCCCTGACTCTCCCCGGGCCCATGCTCTGCTCTGCTCACTCCTCCCACCCCTGCCCACAATGCCGCCCCCAGGTCTTCGCATAGAGGTTGCAGCCTGGCCTGTTTGGTCCCTGTGGCTGCAGTCCAAGGGCACAGGCCAGTCTTTACATTGGGAGCTGGGTACTTGGCCTCAGCTGGCAGCTGCTAGTACCAGAGCCAGGGCCATGGCTGCAGGGAGTGTGGGGGCATGGGGCTGTGCTGGGCAAGGGCAGGTTTCTGAACTCACTGAGACAAGGGGAAGAGCCCAGTGGAGACAGAGCTGTGCTGGTCTGGACCTGGCTTTTGGAAGAGCTTGCCTGTGGCAGAAGCCTGCTTGGTCCTGCAAGAGAAAGCAGGAGAAGGAGAGGTAGGCATTGGTACAGAGGGGCCAACTTGGAAGATGGTCTCAACTAGAAGGTTTGGGGAGAGCCCGTGTGCCAGGGGCAGTGTCAGCCTCTCCCAGCCTCTTGTGCAGAGGCAGTGCCAGCCCAGTGAGGGGCATGGGCCAGGGGTGGGCTCGACCAGGCCAGGAGTGCTGCACCTCTACATGCTGTGGGTGGGAGCAGGACAGGTGGGCAGTGGCAGCACTGGAAGGGGTGGTTACAGGAGGGCCAAGGCAAATTTTGGGGTGGCTGTAGCCTTGCCCAAGCCCCCCCTAACATCGCCTCTCTGCACAGCCGAACATGGCCAGGAACTCAGCTGGGCAGCCAGGTTCCTGCAGATAAGTCTAATGGGGGAGAAGGAGGATGGGGCTGGAGGCACTGCCCAGCCAGAACAATCTATGGGACCCAGGGCTGGGGCAGGGAGTGGAATGTTGTTACAGGTAGCTCTTCCACGGGGTGTAGGGTGGTGGGGAGGGAAAACCACAAGCCTGCAGGAGGCAGCCCACATCTGCCCTAGCCCCACTGAGCTCTGCTCCAGCTGTGGTGGTGGGGGGGCAGGGAAAAGAGGCAGGCATGTACCACCCCACCCCCAATCCATCCGGGTCTACCCAGCCTCCCTCAGGGGTACAGAGGACCACCCTGCCCTTGGCAGTGGCAGTACCAGGAGGGGAAGGAGCCCCTTCTCCAGCTGGAGTATACCTCCCATGGGGTAGGGAGAGGGCTTTGAATTTTGTGCTTGCCTAAGGCCCCAATAAATCTTAATCTGCCTCTGCTGGCCTGAACTGAAGGAGAGGTGACTGAGGAAGGCTGCAAGGTGGGGAGGGCTCCAATCCACCCCCCACCTCCCATCTAAGGCCAGGAAAACTCCAGCCTGAAGCTCCTTCTCTGTGTCCTCCCTCCCCCCTTCCTTCCTACAGACATCACTGGGGACAGGGCTGGGATGCATCAGCCAAGCCCCAATCACGCTGACAGATTGACCCTAAGGAACACAAGTTCCCAAAGGCACTGCACTTTGAAGCACATTCATCTTGGCTGTCACATGGGGTCACTCCACAACCAGATCTGGCATGTGGGATAGGGCCATGTGCAGGATATGGATCACAGGCTGGCCCCATGTCACTCAGGAAGCAAAGAGGGCTAGATATATTGAGCACCAGTGGACTAGGTAGGATCTCTTATTACCCAATTACCTCTTCTCTTACTATGCTCCCATATCACTTTTTTGTTTCCAGTTTTCTGCATGCTTCGATGCCTACCCCATACCATTAGCCAATTACACTTAGTAAATGAGGTATGCTTTTAAAGTTTTTTAACAACAACAAAAAAGTCTCCCAGCAACTTTGATTTTTGAGACTAGACTTTATCCTCTGGCCTCTCAAAGACCTCTCCCTTTCTGTTTGTCTAGGTAAAATATACTGGCTTCTTTTTATCATACCAGAACCTGTTCTGCTGTTTAAGAAAGAAACCAAGGCTGGTGTGGCATTATATTAGATTTAAAAGGCCTTCACAAAGCCTCAAGTCAATGGAAAGATTCTCATTGGACTTCAGTTGGCTTTGGGTCAAGCTCTGTAAGTCCTGAGCATTAGTGACACATCAGATGGGCATGCCTCCCACCTCCAATTTCTGAGCCAATGGCAGGGCACAGGCACAGGGCTGCAGCCTGGTTGAAGTCAGCACACAGCAGCAGCAGTCATGCAAAATTGTGCTTCCCCACCATGACAGTGGCACGGAGTTGTGTCCCCTCCACTGGCAGCCTATGACTCTGAGCATTCTATTATTTTACCTCCATAGGGACTGATCCTGCTCCCATTAAAGGCCAAAGGAACAGGAACACGACTTTCACTGCTGTCTGATTTTATCTTCTAATTAGACCAGTTAAACTGGGCAGTTTGGGGTTGAGTTTTCCCTCTTTGTTCCTTGGAAAAAGCCAGTAAAAATACTGTCCCAAATTTATATCAAGTTATGTTGCAGTCTTGAAAAGTACTGGAAAAAGTGATGTAATGAACTCACAGCTACACAGCTCAGATCAAAATGCATCTTATTCAAGTTTTTGAAATGCCAGTTATTTCTGATGGAGTCTTAAACTTCAACAGAGCCTGAAAACATTTGCAAAGATCCTCTCATATCAGGAAATGGTGAGTAACTCTGTGGATGGTAAACAATTTCAACACTGAAAATTAATTGTGTTCTTCAGCACCAACACTTAAAGTTAGACCCAAATAGCCAAGTTTGGTTCAAAGCTAGGGGCTGGAGAAAAATCAGTCCATCCCTCAAGTGGTTTGTGGAAACACCACATTGACAGAACTTCTACCCACTCTATTGAGAAGTAGCTGGGAAATCTAGTCACAGACTTGTTTTCACCACTTTCCACACTGACTCCACAAGATCAGAATGCATAGGGAGTTGCTGTGGATCTCTGCAGAGGTTTCCATCTTCACCTGGTGAATGGACTTTCATTTTTTTCATTGATATCTGGGTCCACTACTGCCTTAGAGGAAAAAGAATTTGCCCTTTAATACATGTTCTTTAGGGAACACTCTCAGGGACAGCAGCCTAACAACCACAGAGGATTATTGCATTAATTTTCCTTGTGCCTTTGCAAAAAGGCAATCTATTCCCTCCAATTTACATTAAATAAAATCAGCAGCGATCAGCCATGGGAGGATTTCCAAGGGCTTTAAGTGACAATGGCATTAAGCATTTATTAATGAGTGTAGCTGGAGAGTTAAATTTCATGATGTAGGACAGTGATGACATTATAATTGATTATAATTGACATTATAATTGATTGCCTTTGTCACTACACCTCTTTTCATTATAATTTTCAGCTCCCAAAGACAGCAGCATGATCAAAGCTTAGGTGGAATTTATTTTCTATGTCCAGTTCTCTGGCTCAATGCCAAAGCATAAATTTGCATGTCAGCAGCCTGTGTGTGGGCCCAGGGACATGTGAGGATCAGGTAAGAGTTTAGGAGATGTGAACAGAACCAGCCACCCCTATGCTTGGCAGGGGAACAGTAAATGTCCCAGCTGACAAACACCTGATTTCACCTGTGCCCAGTCTGCTCCCAGCTCAGCACAAGGGTCATGTAAATCTGCCCTCAGCTGGGATACATGATACAGTGTTCAGAGAGCCAGCAGCCTGTCTGTACCAGAGATCCATCATTATTAGCACAAATGGGGCTGAACTGGTGGTAATAAACAATGGGGAACTTTTAGAGTTCTCCCAAATGAACACAGAGCCTATGCCTCTGTCTTTAAAACAGGGTTTTTTTACCCCAAAATTTATCTTGCAGTAAAAAAAAGGGAGGGGGGGAAATGAAAGGGTAATTAAAAAAGAGCAGACTGGAAGGGCAAAGTGCTTCAGATCAAAAATGTATAAAGCATTGTGTAAACAGAATGAGTGCATACAGTTTCCCCACACTGCTGTGCAGAATATCCTGGGCACACAGTGCCTGACATGGCAAGCTCCTTGTTGTTTATTCAGTAACAGCCTTATTGCTGTTCAGGCAATAACATAACCTACCCCAGCTAAGTGCTATGTAACTTGAGTAAGTTCAAAGATGAGCCGAGAAGCTTTTCCCAGTTACAAATAATCCTCCTTTCAGATCATGGCACCAACGTTCTGGGAAAAAAGTAGTAACAAAAAATTAAAAAACACACTGAATAAATAATTTCTTCACTCACCTGCCAAGATCTGATCTCAAGCTTCTGTGCTTCTCTTACCATAGGCAGGGATGCTGCAGCAACCCTTAAAAGAGGCATAAGAAAACGCAGCTCCCACTACACTAACGGATGACATCACTAAACAACTAAGCAAAAGAGAAATGCAGAACTTTGAAGTCACGCCTGGGGAGTCTGTGTCACAGCAGACTTTGTTTTCCTTCTGAGTGTTAAAATACACATTTCCCCTTTGTTTTCTTTGGTACAATATTAACCGTTCTGGAAAACATGTATCTGGTCACTTTAAAAGGTTACTATCTGACCTTTAGTAATCCATCAGAAAACAAAGACAGTGTTCAGGTATTTGCTAAAGCTGTTTGCCTTCCACAAAAAGACTGATTAGCAGGTCTAATAGTATCATTTTGAACACTTATATAGCAATGTAACTATTCACTAATGAATCTTTAAAACACCTCTATTAGAGCAAAACAGACTTCTGCTACTATGGTATGAGAAGGATCACAGGACTTGATGCAAAACCCACTGAAGTCAATGGAAATAATTTAAAGTTTTTCTACCACCTCAAAAGAGCTTAGGATCCTCAGGGCCAGGAAGGTGTGCTATGAAGAATATTACCTTCAGACACCCATATACTTCTCTTTGGTTCTGAGTCAGTACTGGAATACATGGTGATGTTTTGACTACAGGTTTTTACTAGAGGTTATTCACTGTTTTCCTCAACAGACAGTAGAACAGCTGTGAGGTGACTAGAGTTCATGCAGTTGTGCTGTTGTCTTATTTCTCATGCTTTGAAGTTATTACTCAGGAGATATTCAAGAAGCAAGGCTGCTGGTTAATGAAGTGCACTGATTTTCACCACTTACCCTAGAGGAACTATACGATTAAGGCTAAAGGAATCATGAAGCTAATGATTTTCTCCCTCCTTCTAGAACAACTGTCATTAGGAAACACTTTCTAATGGAGGGGAGAAGCAAGCTGTAAGCTCTGAACAGTATGCACTGAGTTACTCTAGTAAGTAAAAACTTCTCATACATAGGCTGATGAGTTATATGTGAGCAGCCAAGTTTCTCCAGGCTACAAGTGGCCCCAAGGTACATATAGAAGTGCAGCTTCTAGCTGCAACTCAGAAGGAAATGTTTTGAGTTACAACCTTATCCCAGAGCAAACAGATGTTCTCTGTTGGTTCCAGGGTAGAGGGGACTCTAGCTGGGGCTGGGAGCTTGCAGCCAGGTTCCCGTAGCAAGGGCCAGGCTCTCGGCCAGTGTCTGCTGTTTTCAAGGAAGGAGCTAATTTTCAGGGAGTGGGGAAGAAGCTCATTCCTGGGGTTCCCGAGATGGTGCTGAACATTGGAGTGGG
>NW_017728906.1:168296661-168299929 GCF_001723895.1 Crocodylus porosus | reverse complement strand
GGGTATATGATTGTAGGGGTGCAGTGATATATCTGTGCCTTGCCTCTGTCCCTCATTCCTAAGCCCCTGCCCCCCTCACCCCTACTGGTGACCCTCATTCCCAACCCACAGCACCCTGCCTCCCCCCACCCAGCCCTGCTGCCCATCCAGCTCCTCTGTCTGTGCTTGAATATGCACATGCACATGCACACACACATGCTCTGTGTCTCTTACCTGGGAGCAGCTTGCCAGGGCCCACACACAGAGCACATAGCCCCAACAACCAATCACCTTCCCTGCTACTCCCAGCCCCAAGTAGCCAAGCTGCTAGTGCCCAGAAAAGTCAAGGCAAAGCAAAAACCTGGATGTTTGCTGACATTTTAAAAACCCTCCTGGACATGAGGACAGGGGGCCAAAAAAGAGGACATATCTGGGAACACCCAGATGTCTGGTAACCCGATGTTTGGTCATACCTATAAGCAGCTTTCTGTGGCCAGATCAGGTGAAAATTGTCACTTATGTCTGCACCTTCAGTGAACACAAGTGATTAGTTTGTGCCTCTCAGCCACTCTGAAAATAGTCACCTTCACAGAACAATTTTTGAACTTTTACCAAATTCCATCCCAAGCACTCGTGAGCCATTTACAGCAGCAACAGGAAGGACCCGTAACATCAAGCAAAATCAAGTAGAATCAAGGCAGGGTCTCAATCATGGTACAACTTTGGATTTAATAGTTTCCGAAAGCTGTCTGTTCCAGAGTGGTCTTCCTGGAGGTGCCGCACATACCAACTCACATCTTTGGAGGAGGGACACTTTTTTTTTGTTTGTTTTGAATGCATAAATTAAATAAATTCATTTAATTAAAAAAAAAAACAAAAAAAAACCCACACAACACAACCTGACCACATGAACATAAGGAATGTAGCTGTATTATAAAACCACAAGTGGTGAGCTGTTGAGATAGATTATACAGGAGACAGCTGGGATCCATTTCCAGGAATCTTGTTTGTATCCCTCTACCATCATTTTTATTCATATGACAGGAGGCTTGTGTAGCTAGTGAAAAATCTTTTTGCTCATCTTTAAACTTGTTCTGGCTTATAATGTGACCAGTCACAGCTAAGCACCATTGCCTTAAAAAAAAAAAAAAAAAAAAATGTTTACCATCTTTGATAGCTCAAGTGATGTGACCTGAATCCCTTGGGAAACACAGAGCCATTTTATTATAATTGCTTTGTTTCACCTCCAGCACTTAGAATTCCAGGACTGCAGTCTGAACTCCTTCTCTAAGGAGTTTATTTAGAGCCATTTAGCATTCTCACTGCTGTCCTTGAGCGCAGCAGCTTAATTTGTTCCATTTACTGTTCTTTCCACTTTTGTCAGGAGGGCAATTTACTACACAATTCCAATGTTTAATGGATCTGTATAGTTAGGAATGCCCACAGTTTCTGCCTTCCTCTTACATTTTAATGTTGTAAGCAGAAAACAGCTACTTCAAACTTTGCTGAAGAAATCTGCTTTAAAACCAATATATGCACATACCTACAAACACTCTTTTTATCAGGAAATCTGCTGCCAATAATTCGAATGCTGTTGAAATAAAATCCTATTATACACAGCCAGGATCTCTATCAAGTTAAGAACTAAGGTATGCTCAATCCTTACAAAAATGGAAACAGGACTTCAGTTTGACGTCAGGTAAAATAAACTGGAAAGCATTTGGTTGTTACCAATGGGTGGATTTCAAAAGGATCAGAGATTGGTTCAGACTGCTGAAGTCCAGTAGTGTAACAACAGGTAGAGGAGTGGGATGAGTCCTAGGTGCTGCTGAAGGGGGACAGTGCTGGAATGAGAGCACCTCAATCTCCTGAACCCCTTCCCTTTGCCTTCTTCCATATGCTGCATGGAAAGTACAAGGTGCGTCTTCAACTCAGACAGCAGGAAGGGCAGACCAGCAGTGGTGGGGCTGGCAGTGGCATAAGGTGCAGGGGTAGTGGCTAGCAGAAACAGGGTGCTTCAGGGGAGGGAAGGTGCCAGAAAAAGGTAACTTTCTTGCCTCCTTTTAATGCCATCAAAAAAATCGCTGTTTAAATAGCTGCTTGATATAAATTTTCATAACAAGAAAAGGGGACAACATCCCCCAAAGCAGTGAACCTCTGGTCACTTCCCCTGCACTGGGCACTGCCACCACCCAGGGCAGTTACACCTCTACTGAAGTCTCCAAAATCTAGACGTATAACTAGACAGCCCAAGTCTCCAAAATGCAGAGGAGGACACGCTAGAACACTCTTGGAGTTACAGTCCTAGCTAGAACCAGTGCAAAACTGTATCAAAGCAAACAAGAAGTTATCCAAATATTTCAGAAGATCTTGCTTGAATCTAGTTACAAACAGCTGAGGGCTAAAGGCTGTAATAATGGTTCTTATTACAGTAATCCTTGGTTTTATTCTAATCTCACTACTGTTCCTTGCAGCCTGTGGTGCCTACAAATGTTAGGGGGCACACTTTAACTTATGGTGCTTTATACAAAGTACTATGGGTTAGAGCCCCCAACTCAACAGATGTTCGTCTGCTGGGTCAGGGGGGATTGAGCCTGCCTGTACTTGCCCTCCTGACCAGCAGGTAGGGGTGCTCCAGCAGCCACGGAGGAGGCTGCTGAACTGCCCTTCTCCCCAGCTCTGCCGCACCCTCCCCCCAGCTCTGGGGCTGTCAGTAAGGCAGAGAGAGAAGGGAGCAGCATCCAGTTGCCAGCTGTTTTGCCTGGCCTGAGCTGGAGGTGCGGGGTAGAACAGAGCCCATGAGGTGATGGGGCTCCCTGGCACTACCAGCTTCTTTGAATGCCCAGAGCTGAAGGGGGTGGAATGGAGCCCCCTCACCTCGCAGGCCCAGCTTGTCTTCCCTGAATACCCAAGCCGGGCTGGGGTGGGAGGGCATGAGATGAGGAGCTCCATTCCACCCTCCACCTCCAGCTCAGGCCAGGCAAAACAGCTAGCAGCTGGGTGCTGCTCCCTTCCCTCTTTCCCTAGCCCAGCGCCTCACACAAAAAAAATTAACCCTTGAGGGGACACAAGTTCCCCAAGATCATAGAATCATAGAAGTCGGGTCGGAAGGGACCCTGTAGATCTTCAAGTCTGACCCCCAGCCTGGGCAGGAGAAAAACTGGACTCAAATGAGTCCAGCCAGGTAGGCATCAAGCCCCTTCTTAAAGACCCCCAGGGTAGGAGCCAGCACCACTTCCCTTGGAAGTTGGTTCCAGCTCCTAGCCGCCATAACTGTGAAATAGTTCTT
>NW_017728906.1:168294113-168296252 GCF_001723895.1 Crocodylus porosus | reverse complement strand
CTGTAAGTGTGCTGCTGGTTTCTACTGCCCAAGTGCAGCACCCTGCACTTGTCAGTATTGAAATGCATCCTGTTTTTGTGAGCCCAACCCTGTAACCTATCCAGGTCTTGCTGCAGTCTTTCCCCTCCCTACTAGCATGCTCACCTCACCCCAAATTTTGGTATCATCAGCTAATTTAAACAGGTTGCATTTCACCCTGTTGTCCAAATCACTGATGAAGAATTGAACATCGCGGGCCCAAGGACCAAGCCCTGGGGTACTCTCCTGCCCGGTTCCCCCCGGTTGAATATGACCCGTCCACCACCACCCTCTGCGTACGACCCTTCAGCCAATCTGCAATCCATCAGACTGTGTAGGCATCCCTGAAGCCGGCACATCACAGATGTGCTCCTTGAGGATCTTCTCAAAGAGTTTCCCTAGGATTGAGGTAAGACTGACAGGCCTATAGTTGCCCAGGTCCTCTCTCTTCCCTTTTTTGAAGATGGGGACCATGTTAGCTATCTTCCAATGATCTGGCACCTGGCCCGAGCACCACGAGCACTCATAAAACCATGCCAAGGGCCTTGCAATAACCTCAGCTAGCTCCCTCAACACCTTGGGGTGGAGAGCATCTGGACCCGCTGACTTGAACACGTCCAGCCCCTCCAGAAGCTCTCTAACCTGGTCCACCCCAACCTGAGGTCTGGAGGCGTTCCCCTCGAGTCCGTCTTGCATCACAGCAGGGAAGTCCTGGTCCCTGCACAAGAAAATGGAGGTGAAGAATTGGTTAAAGAGGTCTGCTTTCTCCTCTGGCGCAACCACCAGATTGCCCAGCGTATTTTGCAGGGGCCCCACATTACCCAGTGCCTTCATCCTCCCTATATATTTGAAAGATGCTCTGCTTTAAAACACCTTAATCTAGTAGCTGATTTGATAAGGGTTAATTTTTCATGCAATTAGTTATTTAAAAAGTGTTCTTCAGCCATGCATGTATGTTATGATATGGCTGAAGAGCACTTTCAGGGGCCTGATCACGCAAAAAAAAAAAACAAGTGACTTCTGTAAGCACCCTGCGAGTACAGCCTAAAATTAAGACTAAGTTCTGTGAGCTGGGGGACCTTTTTTCCCTTTCTAAATTGTCTAGCACATTTTTAGGTGCCAAATTAGTAAAATGTCCATGAGTAAAGCAGCAGTAGAATTATCATCGTTGTGGAATGGGGTTTCTACATATTAAGTTGCAAGCATGACTACTCATTTAATATTGGAAACAGTTTCATGAATTGTTAAACAAGTAGTAAAAATGTGTAACTAACTTATACTACCCCAGTTTGATTGTGCCGGTTAGGTGCAGACACAGCAGTTAAGTCTCATGGGCCAAACACACTGCACGTTGTATTTCCACTCAGCTGAACTCATCAGATATCCATGTAGCATGTTCATTAGAGCCAACTTATTCGTTCCACAACAAATTCTAAAACTTCCAAAAATATATATTTTATATCAAAATGAAAACACCAAATTCCCTGCATTAGGAATTCCACAATGTTAATTTTGAGAAATTTAAATGATATTCTGTTTCCCATATCCCAATTCCACATGCCCTCCCTCTGTTCATCCCTGGCATCCAGAGCCTCTGAAGCTTATCAGATAGACAGCTGAGAAATCTGAAAAGTCTGAAAACCTTCAAGGTTTCCAAGGGGTCTGCTCCATACTAGTGTGGCACAGAAGACCTGAGACTCCTGGCTCAAACCAGAGCTCCCTATTCCATGTTTACCCATCAGACTGGAAGAAAACTGGTCAAATAGCTCAGCTGGTTAGAGTGTTGTGCTAATAATACCAAGGTTGCAGGTTGATCCTTGTATAGGACACAATATCTTTCCTGCCTCAGGCAGGGGATTGGAATAGATGACCTCTTGGGCATGTCCACACGTGCATGCCACAGCTCAAATGGGAGCGCCACAAATCTGAGCTGGGATTTTTGCCTCAGTACACGTGCTCAGACATGCACTTTGGTGTGGGGCAAGTTGTGCCACTTGGGGCAAAATAACTGCCCAGCTCCTCATGGATCTACAGCCAGGTGGAGCTAGAGCCTGATGCCAGCACCTGTGCTGGGGCACACAGTACCACCCCCACAGGGCCCCAACCCCCGACCTTGTCTCA
>NW_017728906.1:168235184-168294013 GCF_001723895.1 Crocodylus porosus | reverse complement strand
CAGGCCCCACATTTCACCCCTGCAGTAGCAGCAGCCGTGGGACACTCAGGGCGCGCTGCTGTTGGAGCCCCCCCACCGTGGTGCGGCACAGCCCTGATCTCCTCAGAGCCAGCGTCACTTGTGCTGCTCATTGCGGGTGTGGCACTGCGCAGGGCTGTGCACCTTTCTGTAGCTCTGGGCCACCTGAGCTCTCACCTGGGGCTGGCACTGTGTTAGGTCGGGCTCGTTCTATGGAGGCAGGACCCGGCCCAGTACAACACGCAGTCCTCACAAGCAGTGCTGGCCCCCAGGTGACAGCCCGAGCATCCCAGAGCTACAGAAAAGCACGTGGTCCCATCCAGTGTCATGCTAAGCCAGGCCACACCCGTGCCAAGCAACACAGGTGACTCTAGCTCCGAGGCAATCAGGTCCATACCACACCACAGGGCACCCCATAGCTGCTGCTGCAAAAAAGGGATGTGGGCCCTGCAGGCAACTTATGCCCCCCAATCAGCACCCCCTACCTGCATTCAACCCCCCCCAGTCCCCTCACACAAGCACAGAACCCCCTCCCCCCAGTCCCACTTACCCCTTACAGCACCCAGGTCGTATTCATAATGGATCCTTGCCACACTTCTGCTTGCCCCAGCATGTTAAGGGTGTGTCCCCCACATGGTGGGCCAGTAGGAGCACAGAGTTGCTGTAGCCAGAAACCAGAGCATCTCTCTGGAGAACCGGCTTCCTGGTTACCTCAGGGCACGGTCTGGGACTGTCCTGCCCCACCTTTTTCCCCCTGTGTTTTTTTGTTTGATTTAAATATACACACCTGGCTGAGTATCAAATTTTGATCCCACACTGCAAATATGCAGCACAGGGAAGATTTTTTCATTTGCGGTATGCCTCTTGCAGTGTCTCAAACTTGTTTGGGATGCTGCAAGAGGCACGCGAGTACTCATCTGAATGCACCCCTTGAGGTCTATTCCAGCCTTACTTCTCTATGATATCTACAGTTCTGCTGGAATCAAGTGTTCCCATGCATCATTTTAAATGTTTGAAAAACTGGTATTTTCAAAAGAGAAAATTGTTCCATCTGAAAACTTAAAAAATACTAGATGTTCAGGGTAGCCAGGCCCATAAAACAACACGCTGAAATCAACAGAGCTATGCCAATTTATGAACTACTCCAATATATAGCAACTACTTTAAATCATCATCAGAACAAAGCAGATAGTATGAAACTGGTGAGGTCTTGCCCAAGATTGAAAAGTCAAGTTCCCACAAGTGTCCACTTGCCACTGATTTCAACAGGGGATACAGAAAAGAAATAATGAGATCAGGTGTTTTATGTGCTGTATTCCTGGTGCTCAAACTAAACCAGAAAGGCAATAGTAGGATATTCCCTCTCCCTCATTTAAAAATGAAAGATGATACATCTTGGAGCAAACACCAATAAAGGAATGAAGATTCAAATACAATCCATCATAGTGTTTACAAGGGTATTTAGACATCTTTTAAAATTTCCTATAAATAGTATTACAAGGAAAAGTAAATACTTGAGACTTATGCGGTTAATCATACATCCTATAAATAAACAAGCAATGATGGTCAAGGGGACCAGCTTGTCTGGGCTGAAATATTTTGGATGCGATGTGTAAATTTATTTAAAATAATCAGGCAAGTAAATCATAAAGAGAGAGAAGACAAAATTCATCCAATTAATTGTTTGCTACAAGGAATCTGCCCTACTCTAATAAGCATGGTCTACTAACTGAAGAGGAGAAATCTTCTTCACAATTTAGCCTATTTAGCTGCTTTCACTTTATTCTGTTTCTCTGCATCCCAATTCTGTTGCTACCAGGAAGAGATGTTATGGAGCTGGAGCTGTTGTCATAAGCTGTCTAGCACACGAAAGAGAAGAGATGAGGGGGGGGTACTGATACCACCAAATCAAAAGAATTGGAACTGATATGGCTCAGAAGAAAACAAAGCAATTAGAAATATGTCCATCTTGAACTTTCCATCTGCCTACTGTGAAAGGAGGACGAGTCAATAAAATACAGACAGAGGCTATGTGGGAACAATCTGGGTTTTACCATGTTGCTTTGAATCTTGTGCATTTGTCATGTTACAAATAATGGCCCTTTTTGTCATTATAAAAAGTGGTAACAGTAACACCAAAGTACTTTTCATGCCATTCAGTGCAAGTTACTGGGATGGTTTTGTTCCAGCCTTCACTTTCATTTCTCTCTCAAGTTTGCAGCAATATTTTCCATCCCATGAGAAACACTGAGTCCTTTGCCCATTTTCTGAATTGCACAACTATTTTGTTTACAGTTTATTTCCTCTCTTGGGAACAGAACAACTCAGATGTTCTTCATCCCACTGACATCAGGCGCACACAACTCAGTCTAGACTGTGGTCTGATGACCATGGGGAAAGGAGCTCTTTGCTACCATCTACTGGTGATCAGTCAGAAGAGAGACACAGCAAGGACAATGAACAAATTTCATTTTACTTGCATTTTTTTACCTGCCCTTATTAGTAGGGGCATCCTTAGAAGTTTGGTTAAATTTTCTTATGTTTAATGCCTTATTTAAATAAGGGGGAAAGTGTTGTTGTTATATGAAAGAGGCCAACAAAACAAGATGTAATTGTAGCCCGCTTTCCAACTTTTTAAGAAAGAGTAATGCCTGGTGGCAAGAACTCTGCTAAGTGGTGTCCTTTTGTACTAATGATTTTCAACTGTTGGGCTACAGTGGTGTCAAGGGGAGAGGATGCAAGGATTAAAGGTGGGGTTCGGCTGGCATCCTGGATGCATGTGCAGCTCCAGGCAGGATCATGCAGACACACAGCTTCACTCCATGCATGCTACCTCCTGAAAGCTACCCTAATGTGGCCCAGAAAGATAACTAGCTATGCAGGGAAGCAGGATTTGTAAGTGTGTGGCTCTGCCAGTTTCTCCTAGTATATACAGGGTTACGTGTATGTAACTACAGCATGCCTGGCAACAGGAGCATGAGGAAGGCACACTATGAACCTGTACATGGAATTAGGGAGAAGTAGACAGTAAGTGTGCATGAATTTGGTCGGGGGGGGGGAGGGAAAGAGGGGGGACAGCTCTAGGCAAAAGCAATGCCTAGGGCACATAGATAAATTCAGGGCATCTTGCAAGGTCCACAGCCCACCTATTCACCAACTCCTCACATGGTGCCAGGGTGGTCTACCTTGGATCAGTTTTAAGGTGGGCCAGCAGAACACACAGGTAGAGAACCACAGCTCTGTGCTACTAACCCCCACATCATGGTGATGGAACTGAAAATAACTGTAACTGGGCCCAGAGCCTGGAGATGCAAGTCTGCCATTCTGGCAAAAGACAACATAGGTACCCAATCTAGCATAAGCAGTGTAGCTGGGTTAGGGGCCTAGATCTTCCACTGGAGCTACAGGCAACAGTTCACAAAGAGCATCGCTGCTGCTCCTCACATAGGACCTTCCCCCCCTGAAGCTGGACATAGGCCTGCTTGAATGATTTTCTGAATTCTGGGACTTCATTAAGAAATGACAACAGACTGTGAGTGCAGCACATGAAAGAAGAAGCAGCAAGGGAGGGAGGAGTGTGTAGTCCAGGACATACAGCTACCCAACATTCACAACAGCTGGTGAAAAAACCAAAGCTAAGCCCAGGATACTGTGAAAGTGGCTGTGTTACTCATCATAGGATCATAGAAAATTAGGGTTGGAAAGAGGTTATCTAGTCCAGCATTTCTCAGCCTGTGGGTCATGACTCAGAAGTGGATTACAAGAATATATGAAAGGTTATGAACAAACTTTAAAAGTCGATTAGCATTTTTAAAATGAATTCTCTTTTTAAAAGGAGAAAAAAAAAACCCCACCATATGGGAAACTGTGGCTTTTCTCTTGCAGGCTGACAGAGTTCCATCCTGCGAGGGTGCTGCTTGAGGTCCCCTATGCCCCGCAGTGTGCGCAGTCGGACCTGCCACCCCACAGTGCCACAATCCAATCCATCAGGGCCGCCCCCCACTGCTAGACTGTCCTGTGGTTGCCTATGCATGCCCAGGGGCAGCAGGGACTGAGTCATGGATGTGTGCTCCACTCTATACCTGGGTTGGGCCCCATCACAATCCTTTGTGCAGGAAGCAGATTGTGGGCCTGTCCTGGCACCGTGTTGTCACCACCCCATGATCTGGGCCCAGAACCCTGTCCCTGCCTGCCCATCCTGCTCCCAGATGCCACTCCCTGCCCACAGCCCCATCCCACCCATCTGGCTAAGCCCATCCTGCCTGTAGGAGTCTTGGGCTGGTCTCTATGGAGATCCTGCCCAGCTGCTCCATCCACCCCTGGAACATCTAGTAATCTACCACTTAGGGAGTTTTGATGAGCTGTTGAAGGCAGCAGGGGGTGCCAACTACACCTGCAACAGCTCACTAGAATGCCCCAAGTAACTCTCCACCTGAAACTTCCCACCCCTAGTCTAACTCCATCATTTTTGGGAACACCCTTCAGGTAGTTGAAGGCTGCTATTAAATCCCCTCCCCACCAGTCTTGTCTTCTGCAGTCTAAATGAGACCAGTTCCCTCAGCCTCTCCTCAGAAGCCATGTGTCCCAGCCCTCTAACCATTTTTATTGCCCTGTGTTAGACTCTCTCCAACTTCTCTACATGCTTTCACTCCAGATGTGGTCTCACCAGTGCTGAATAGAGGGCAATAATTACTTTCTTCAGTCTGATGGCAATGCTCCTACTAATGCAGCTCAGTATGCCATTAGCCTTCTAGACAACAAGGGCACACTATTGGCTCATATTCAGCTTATAGTCCCCAGGTCCTTCTGCAGTGCTGCTGTTTAGCCAGTCAACCCTCAGCCTGTACCAGTTCATTGGATTGTTCCATCCTAAATGCCACACTTTGCACATGTCCTTATTGAACCTCATGAGATTTCTTTTGGCGTAATCCTCCATTCTGTTGAGGTCTCTCTGAATCTTAGCCCTACCTTCCAGCTTATCTACTATACCCCATAGGTTGCCATCATCTGCAAACTTGCTGACGGTGTATTCCATCTCATCTTCCAGGTCATTGATGAAAGTGTGATTAATGATGACTGATGAATAAAGTAAGCCCACGGGGGATGGGTGGACAATCACCAAAGCAAGCCCACGAGGCAACTACTGCAAAACCAGCAGGTTAGGGCACTCAAGGGAATCCAATCCCACCCCAGCCCTGGGAAGAAGTCCTCCTGGGACAGCAAGGGAGGCTAGGGCTTCTAATGGGACACTTGTGTTTCTGTATACTAATGCCAGGAGCTTGGGGAACAGAACAGGAGAGACTGATCCTCCTGCTAAACAAGAATGACTATGGGACTAGGGATAGTGGAGACCTGGTGGGACTCCTCTTTTGTACAGGGTATAGCTATGGCCTAGTCATAAGTGATCGTGTGGAAAAAAAAAAAAGGGGGGGGGGTGGGGAGTATAGCTCTGTCAAAGAAAGCTACACATCCCTGAAAACTGACCTTGGCACCCATGGAGGGTGACTGACTGGAGACTCTCTGGGTTAAAATACATGGGGAACATGGCACAGGGTACACAATGGTAGGAGTTTACTACAGCCCCCCTAATCAGGAACAAGAGCTTCACCAGGAATTCACCAGAGAACTGACTGAGGATGCACGCTTTCAGTGCATGGTTGTCATGGGAGACTTCAGCTACCTAGACATCTCATGGGAAGAGCACTCAGCCAAATCCAAATGATCACAAAGCTTCCTCACGTGTGTGGACAAGTTCTACCTGACTCAAGAAGTCTATGGGCTGACGAGAGGTAAAGCACTGTTGGACCTGGTACTAGCCAAAGGGGATGATCTAGTCGGCTACCTAAGAATTGAAGGAAAGCTGGGAGACAGTGACCACAAGCGGATCACTTTTATTATCCATTGCAAAGCTGGCAAGTCAGTCAGCAACACAGAAGTCCTCAATTTTAGGAAAGCGGACTTTGATAAGCTCAGGAGGCTTGTTGTTGAGGCCCTAAGGGGCCATGACTTGACAGGGAGGGGAGGCCAAGATAAGTGGCTGTTCCTTAAGGGAGTGATCCTGAAAGCACAAGGGATGTCCATCCCATCTTGGAGGAAAAGTAGCAAAAGGGCACAGCAATGCCCTTGGCCCATGGAACTCCTACAACCAAGAAGAGAGGCTTATAAAAAGAATGGAAGGCAGGAATCACCACTAAGGAGGAGTATTCTGCACTGGTCCATACTTGTAGAGAGTGAACTAGGAAAGCCAAGGTTGCAACTGAACTCCAACTGGCTACACATATCAAGGACAATAAAAAGTCCTTTTTCAGATGTGGGGAGTCAGAAGAAAAGCAGGGGTAACATGGGACCCCTGCTAAACCAAATGGGACAACCGACAACCGACACCCATGAAAAAGCCAAGCTGCTTAATGGATACTTTGCATGGGTTTTTCACCAGCCCAAAAGGGACCGTCCTGCCTAACATGATGCAGGATGGCTAAGGTAAGGATGAATTTATACTCAACATTGGTGTAGACCTTGTAAAGGAATACGTTGAGAGGCTGGACATCTTCAAGTCAGCTGGTCCTGACAGACTGCACCCCAGAGTATTTAAGGAGCTGGCAGGCATCCTTGCCAGTGACTGGGTTATGATATTCCAGAACTCATGGCATTCAAATGAAGGACTCGATGATCTCCCAAGGTCCCTTCCAGCCCTAAGGTCTATGAAATCTATGATTGGAAGAAGGCCAACGTGATGCCTATCTTCAAAAGAAAAAGGGAGATAAGTAGATCCAGGAAACAGCATGGGGTTATCCTGGGTAGGTCTTGCCTGACCAATCCATTTTCCTTCAGTGACCAGGTGACAAATCAACTGAACAAAGGAGAAAAAGAGATTGACATCATATATCTGGACTTTTAAAAAGCCTTTAATCTGGTATTCCATGATCCTCTTGGAAAACTTGGCCAATTGTGGCCTCAGCTACATCACAGTCCAGTGGCTGGGGAATTGACTCCAAGGTTGGACCTAGAGCATGGTAGTTGATGGAAGTCAGTTATTACGTAACTCTGTGGCCAGTGACATCCCCTACAGCTCTGTCCTTGGACTTGTACTCTTTAACACCTTTATTAATAATGTAGACACCAGTGTCAGAAGCAGACTGGCCTAGTTTGCCAATGACACCCAAAGTTTGGATATGGATGCTTTACCCCAAGGATAGGCTGGTGGATCTAGGCTGAGAAAGCGGGCAGATAAAACCTGATGACATTCAATATATCAGCCAAGGCTGCAACTAAACTCCAACTAGCTTTGAGTATCAAGGACAGTTTAAAAAGTCCTTTTTCAGCTATGTGGGGAGCTAGAGGAAAAGCAAAGACAGTATTGGACCCCTGCTAAACTAGATGGGACAACTGATGCCCAGGAAAAAGCCAACCTATTAAAATGGGTACTTTGTGTTGTACTTTCATCAGTCCCATGGGACACCCACAGGGAGGTCTGGGTGAGGGAGATTCCCTGTCCTCCATCAATGCTGACCTCATGAAGGAACACCTTGAGAGGCTGGACACCTTCAAGTCAGCCAGCCCTGACAATCTACATCCCAGGGTACTCAAGAAGCTGGCGAGCATCATAGCCCAGCCTCCAGCACAGATCTTTGAAAACTCTTGGTGCTCTAGTGTAGTGCCCGAAGACTGGAAGAAGGCCAATGTGGTGCCAATCTTCAAAAAAAGGGAGGAAAGTGGATCTGACTAACTAGAGACCCAGCAGCCTCATCTATCCCAGGGAAGGTCTTAGAAAAGTTTATTAAAAGAGGCCATCTTTAATGGACTGGCTAATACCAACATCTTGAGTGATAGCTAGCACAGGTAGGTCTTGCTTGACCAATCTCATTTCCTTCTATGACCATGTGACCCATCACCTGGACAAGGGAGAAGAGATTGGTGTCATATCTTGACTTCAGCAAAGCCTTTGATCCAATATCCCATGATCACCTCTTGGCAAAACTGGCCAATTGTGGCCATTGGTCCACGATCCCCTGTCTGAGAAATTGGCTCTGTGGTCGGACCCAGAGGGTGGTAATCGATGGAAGTCAATCGTCATAGTGCCCTGTGACCAGTGGTGTCCCCCAAGGCTCTGTCCTTGGACCCATATTGTTCAACATCTTCATTAGATTATGTGGACATTGGAGTCAGGAGCAGACTGGGCAAGTTCACCAATGACACCAAACTTTGGGGAAAGCATCCACACCTGAAGACTGAAAGGCAATCCAGGCTGAGCTGAACAGGCTTAGCAAATGGGCAGATGAGAACCTGATGGTGTTTAACACTGAAAAATGCAAGGTTCTCCACCTTGGGAAGAAGACCCTGCAGCATCCTTATAGGCTCAGCAGTGCTACACTGGCTGACACTACGGAAGAAAGACCTGGGGGTCATCATTGACCACAAGATGAACATGAGCCTGCAATGTGATGCTGTGGCTAGTAAAAAGTGATCAAAACCCTGGCTTGCATCCGTAGATGCTTCTGAAGCAAATCCTGGGACTTCATTCACCCCTTGTACTCAGCCTCGGTGAGGCCACAGCTGGAGTACCGAGTCCAGTTTTGGGCCCCACAATTCAAAAAGGGTGTGGAGAAGCTTGAGAGAGTCCAGAGGAGAGCCACGCGCATGATCAGAGGTCAGGAAAACAGATCTTACGATGACAGGCTGAGAGCCATGGGGCTTTTTAGCCTGGAAAAGCGCAGGCTCAGGGGTTACCTGATGGCCACCTATTAGTTTATCAGCAGTGACCATGTTTGTTCACCAGAGTGTCCCAAAGGATGACAAGGTTGAATCGTTTTAAACCACTGCAAGACCATTTCAGGCTGGACATAAGGAAGAATTTCTGTCCAAGCCCCCAAGGTCTTGAATAGCCTGCCATTGGAGGTGGTTCAAGCACCTACATTGAACACCTTGAAGAGCAAGTTGGATGCTTATCTTCCTGGGATCCTATGACCCCAGCTGACTTCCTGCCCTTCGGACAGGGGGCTGGACTCAATGAACTTCCAAGGTCCCTTCCAGCCCTAATGTCTATGAAATATGGGAAAAAAAATGCAGGTACTTCACGTTGGGGGGAAAAAGAACCCGCATCACACTCATAGGCTCGGCAGTGCTATGCTCGCTACCACCATGGCTGAAAGGGACTTGGAGGTCATGATTGACAACAACATGAACACAAGCCACCAATGCGATATTGTAGCAGGTAAAGCAAACAAAGCTCTGGCTTGCATTCATAGATGCTTCTCAAGCAAATCTCAGGACGTCATCCTCCCACCGTACTCCATCTTGGAGAGGCTGCAGCTGGAGTACTGCATCAAATTCTGGGCTCCACAATTCAGGAAGGATGTGGAGAAGCTTGAGAGAGTCCAGATGGGAGCCACATGCATGATCAGAAGGCAAGAGAACAGGCCTTACAAGGAGAGACTGAGAGCCATGGGACTCTTCAGCCTGGAAAAGCTCAGGGGTGACGTGGTAGCCACCTATACATATAGAAGAGATGTGCATTAGGATCTGGGGGAACACCTGTTCACCAGTATGCCCCCAAGGGCTGACAAGGTCCAAAGGTCACAAACTCCAAGATCATTTTAGGCTGGACATAAGGAAAAAACTGCTTTACTGTCCAAGGCCTGGAATAGACTCCCTCCAGCGGTGGTGCAAGCAGCTACTCTGGACTCTTTTAAGAAACGTTTGGACGTTTACCTTGCTGGGATCCTTTGACACTAGCTGACTTCCTGCCCCTGGGGAAGGAGGCTGTACTTGATGATCTTCTGAAGTCCCTTCCAGTCCTAATGTCTATGAAATATTGAAGAAACCTGGCCCCAGGACCAACCCCTGGAGCACTCCACTTCATACCAGCTGCTAGCGAGACTTCAAGCCACTGATTACTTGATGTTTGTATGGCCATGTTGGATTTATGGCTGTGTTTTCCCAAATTAATGCCACATTCCTTTCCTCCTGAGTAAGGTTTATCATTTTTAATGTTTGCAAGAAGGAAAGTATTGCCTATTAAGCACATCCAGGGAAAGAGCCCAGGTCTCTGGGTTGGAGTTTGAGCCAGCCTGTCTGATAATCGTAAGAACTCCCAAGATACTTGAACTCTGCCTGCATTACTACAAATAAAATCTGGCTGAAGGCTTACATCACTGTATTGCACATTTGTGTTTCTTTCCTAACTGGAAGTTATTGTTTAAACAAAAGAGCAACAAAAACCTCTTACTCATTGGCAGAGCTATAAAGAAAAGGAAGTGACAGAATACCTCAAAAACAAAGGCTATTGTAGCCACAAGGAGGCAGCTGAGAGTATTACTACAGAGAGTGTCCACTACTTAATTACAGCCCAACCAAAGTCTATCAAACATTCAACAGGAAGCCTTCTATAGTATATCTTCAGTGATTCAATGACAACATATTCTTACACTAACCTGTAAGTATTGTGAGGGGTCAAAGAACTGGGATTACTTGGTCTGAGAGAAAATTTGAGAACAATTTAAATACACAAAAGGCAATTATAAGAGTGGAGACAAACTGATCTCTTTGGCCACAAGGGACAGGGCAAGGAGGAGCAATTGCCACAAAAGTAATTTAGGTGGGATACTAGGAACAACTTTCTAATAATAATAATGGTGATAAACACTGGAGCAGATTATCAAGAGAAGCTGTAAAGTCTCCATCTTTGGAAATTTTTAAGAGCAGGCAAGAATACCACTTAAGTGAGATGGTTTAAATGGGGATGATCTGCCTTGCGCAGGGAGTTGGAATAGATCATTTCCTGAGGTCCCTTCCAGATCTATTGTTCTGCAGTTCTAATGTTAAGCATGGTGGTATTTTTAAGAGATCAATTACAGCCTGCCAGAAATAGGAGAGTGCAACTTTTATGACAATGAATGAAACTGCATAATGAAGTGAAATAAATTTCATTTTCAGTGAATTATTTGCTTAGCTGTATTCCAGAATCTGCTGTGCAGACAGAAGTGCAGCTCCCACCTGTAACTCAGAAAGATTTCCACAAAGCGTTCCGAGTTACAACTTTACCTCTGCCCTGGAACCACTAGAGAATGCTGCTTGGTCTGAGGTAATCTAGCTTCAGGCTGTGAACCAGTTTCCCATAGCAAGGGCTAGGCTCTCTGCCAGCGCTCATGGTTTTCAGAATGGGATGGGGCGGGGGAGGTAATGGAACTCATTCTTGGATCTCCCCAGCTGGTGCTAAAGGGTGGGTAGGTGAATTGCAGCCCTCCCACCAACATGGGGGGAAGCTCCAATACACCTGTCCCCACCCTTCAGGGGAGGCGGAAAACCCCCCAGACTAAACTCCCTCTGTTCCCTTTCCACCCTCCCATTTTGAAAACAGAGGCAGGCTGGGAGCTCTGCAGACACAAGTTACAGAAGATGCTACATTTTGAAACATCTTTATCTGATACTTCATGCAATGAGGGATCAGATTTTCACCCAATTAGCCATATTTGAAGCTGTCTACAGCCATGTACTTGTCTTTGGTCACAGATATAGACTGCTTTCTATGGCCAGATCTGGTGAAAACTGTCACTTCCGTCTGTACCCCTGATGATCAAAGCAGTTTTATTTTAGTCTACGAATGAAAAAAAAGTACAGTTTTGTTTGTTACAGATATTTTCTAATCTTACAATAGGCACGCATACCAAAAGGTATGGTGAAAGTGGGTTTTTCTTGAGACAGTATCCAATTTATCTGAACAGTAGGCTTTAAAAATTTCAAATAAAACACTACTACAAAATACAAAACAAAAAGTTGGGGGAATATTTTAGTTTGACCCCTGTAAAACCTCTTTTGCACTGGCATAAAGGGGTGTAATCCCCTCAAATCTATGGGTACAAACAGACATTACCCTTATTCTGCCATATCTTTTACGGCAGCACAAAATCCAAATAAACAGATACCTATGCCCCTTGTTATGCCACAAATGCTTAAGATTTGTGGCCACAACATAGGTGGTATGGATTTGTGCTGCTGTTTCACAGTAGACCTCTATTTGCTGCAAGGCAAGAGAGCACAGGCAGCTTGGACCCACCTATACTCACAAATCACTCCATGCAAGCACATGGGAATTCCCCAGGAGGAGTACAGGATTGTGCCTTTGAAGTCCCAAGAATCCCTTCCTAGCTTCTCTTCTTTACCATTCCATGGAGGTGCATTTCTACAAATGGCAAAGCCCCAGGACTCCCCACTAGCACAGGTGTGCCTGGGGTTTCCCTAGGCACTTCTTTGCCAGCAGGGAAATCTAGGAGTCCTACATTTGCAGAGGCACTCCAAGTATTACCCTGCAGGAACAGGCCCTGGCCAAGCTCTGGGGGCCCAACCCTGTTGGACAGCAGGTGATGTCTTTTCCGCCACATGAAATGGATCAGTTGTGCCAAGATGCATGATCACAGCTGATCCTCTTCATTTGTTGATCACTAGTATCCCAAAATGCCATGAACCAGTGCCTGACTGGTTATGTGCAGGTGTACCATCTTCTCCTTGTCTATTTTAATGGCTTTAGACTTTGTTCAGGTACACTGAGGTCACCTTTAGACCAGGCCCTTTGTGAATAAAAAAAGTCCTTGTTTTGAAATCAACCCTCGAGAAGAGGCACTAACTATAAAATATATATATTTCAAAAGGCTTAGTTGGGGATGGTCCTGCTTTGAGCAAGGGGTGCAACTAGATGACCTCCTGAAGTCCCTTCCAACCCTAATTTTCTAATGATTCCATGTATACATTTATATGTAAAAAAAAAAATCATATCAGTGCTGCCTGTGGAGACGCACATTGTACTATCAATTGAAAATATCAGTCTGAGGCCCAAAACACTGTACAGTACCTGATCGATACAGAGCACCCTCAAATCCCATTGGCTCCAGTGAAGATCAAGGCAGCTAAGCATCTCTCCAGGAGGCAGTCAATGTCTTTTAGAAAGAAGCCACAAAATAGATTGGCTTCTGCACCAAACTCACCCCCACAAAAAACATATAGAACTAATATGACATTTGCTCCCATAACATTTGGGATCAGAAAGGAATTTTACCATGGCTCTAGATTGTTATGGACCAGCAGGGTTTTTGCCTTCCTCTCTAGTGGGGGGCATAGTCCTCTTCTTTGGATCTCCCAAGTATATTTTAACAATCCTAGAGCAGCAAGACACTGAGCACCATTGTTCCCCTGCTTTAGGTTAGGGTGCTAGGTCTTGCAGGGTTGATTATAGCTTTAGTAACAGGTTAGACAAGAATCTGTATGGGATGGTTTGGATAGGGATGATCCTGCCTCCGGCAGGGGGTGAACTAGATGACCCCCAGAAGTCCCTGCCAGCCCTATTCTTCTGTGATACTATGGCATTGTTTGCTGTGCTTGTGTGATATGCCCTTGACCCATATCTGGGTTGTCTACTTTGACTGTTCAGGGATGGGAATCTCTGGCTGGTTGTCAAGTACTATCCTGATCAGCATGATTAAACAACAAAATCCTCATTAACATGAAGTTATTCATGTTGAATGAAGCAGGTGCTCTCTCTGTGTTAGTGTCATTCAGCCTAAGATACCCAAAACCAAAGACCAGCCATATGATGAAAACTCTGAAGTCCTATGAGTCCTCCCTCCTCCCACTGACGCACATCCTTAGAGCTGCCTTGATTCAGAGGCAGACTCCATTCAGCACTCAGCACACTGATGTTTGCAAAAGTGTAAAAAAAGCCAGTGCCCCAATCTAGATTTCACACCATGACCGGTATTCCGTTTACAGAATTCTGACATAATTGTTTCCCTTTCCTTGATAAGATCATACATCCTTGCCACACAATAGTGCCTCAGATGAGGAGGTTTTACTCTAACGGCTGTAACTGTCAGGGAGAGGCAGCCCTTTCACACCAGCCATTGTTTCCGTTTTGAAAGCTGGCAACACACTTGAGCTCTGTTCCAGCTGTCTGCAAGCAGACCATAGCTTATTGATGTATCCATTTCAGAGGCACAAAGTGAGATGTCGAATTGGCAAGTGACTTCTTACTAGATTGATCAAGCAAACTTCCTGCCCGTGAATAGAAAAGAAAAACATCAATTTCAGCTGCTTCCCTGGCAAACAGTTACCACAGGTTGTAAGAGAATATTGCAGCCAGCGATAAGAAAATCATTAGGACTTAACTGTAACTAATTCTCAGCTAGTAAGGACACTCTGTAGCTAAGGATGCTCCTACCTTATGGATACTAAATGTAACCATTCAGGCAGTATATCATCTATTAATACTCGTCACATCATGCACAGGAATTTATCTGCATGTCCCTATAACAGGTGTGTGGTCACAGTAGCAGCACTTAATGTTAAACCCATGCCAAAGTCAAGAAGCAGCAGAGCCAGGCTCTCCATTATTAACAACAGTTAATATGTCCTAACCAAGGAAAGAAACATGAATGTACAATACAGTGGTCTTGTAGAATGGGGTCATTACTCAAGTTGGTGTCTGTAACAGCCTTGTGTCTTAGGGGTCTCTGTGATCTTCCTCAAGGCCCCCTTACTGTACCAAGCTAGCCTAAAGGGCACCCTCAATGGTCTCCCACCACATCTTTGATGGATAATATATAGTCAGGAGGCTGCCTTTCTGTCCTCTTGGACATGGTCTTCTGGCTGTACATGGGCCCCGGGGCTCCTGCACCCCTGAGGGCCCTGTTCTGTATTGGGTGTTTTGGGGCACCCACACCTTATGGGCAATGCATGGCTCCAGCCACCTTTTTACCACACCCCAAGCCTTGCAGATGGAACTGACATTCCTCAGTCTCACAGTGCACCCTCGGGCCCTCCACAGCCATGTCTCAGGCTGGGTGCTCAGGGCCAGTGCACCCCCAATGCTGCACCCTCTCTGGGCACTCAGGGCTAGCACACCCCCAATGCTGCACCCTCTCTGGGCACTTAGGGGGTCTATGGCAGTGTGGGGCCCCATGAGGCCTCCTCCATCCCCTAATAGCCTCTCCGAAGCCACCAATTCTCAAACAGTAAATCAAGACACAAGCCCCTGGGCTGTAACATAAATTCTAGCCACGTGGCTATAACATTATTCTAGCCACACCAGGGGTACTCCATCCTTCCCCAAGTATCAGTGCTGTACCTGCAGTCAGGCCTCTCCCCTCTACTTGCTCTGGGAGAACTCCTTCCCCCTTAGCTGCTGGCAGGGAACTACCCTCTCTGGTCCCAGCCCTGGGTTTATATGGGCCTAAGGCCCTGCCTCCTCCAGCCAGCTGACCAGGTGCAGGTGCAGCCAATTCCCTCATTAACTGGTTGTCCTAGCAACCTGCACCCGGGTGTTTATCTCCACTCTACAAGTAGCAGGAACCTTACTGCCCTACTACAGTGTCCCAACTTGAGTTGGTGTGTATATGCCCCCCCCCCGCCGCAACAACTCTACCTCTGCTCTACCTATCTGCTCCATTGCTGTGTGTGAAATGAAAAGTCCAAATACCCTGCTTTCTTGGGAGAAGACAAGTGAAATAGGCAGCAGAGCATAAAGCTGTGCAAAAGAATTCAGCCCCTAGGATTACCCAGTAGATCTCACCATTACACAAGTGAAAATGCAGCTCCTGGTTTGCAGATTGCAGATCCACTGCTCAGGATCTGCTGGGTAATAAAAATACTTTTCAAAAGTAGCTTCAATTTTGAACCTTTTGACTTTCCATGAAGACACCATTAGGTGAAACCCTCATTGTCCCATACCCCAACTGTTATCCTAAGTTTGCCTTCATCTGTGCTAGATGCAGAGTTGTCTAGAGCAGGAGCCCAGTTGTGTTTCAGCATATCTTTTACACAAACAAAAATGTACATATTTAAAGCAAGGATGCTAGTTACATGCCTAAACAACAGTAGATTAGGTCCTTATAGCAGTGAACGGTGACAAAGGGGAAGACATGGTAGACAGCCTGAAGATTGGAGGTAATCTGGGTGATAGTGATCACGATCTGATTATGTTCACCATCTACCAAAAGGCTGGGAATTCAGTCAGTAGAACTAGACTTCAGAAGGGCAGACTTCGGTAAACTCAGGAGTTGTTAGAGAGGCTCTCCACAACCAGTGGCTGGATGATTTGGGGGTTCAGGAACAGTGGTGCTTCCTTAAGGGGGCAATTCTCACTGCTCAAAAAAGAGGCCATCCCCACACAGTCAAAAAGTGGGAAAGGGACCAAAAGACCTGCTTGGCTCAACAGGGATATTAGAGATCTTTTGAAAAAGAAAAAGGAATCATAATCAATGGAAAAATGGTTCATCAACCAGAAAGGAGTACACTCATATGGCCGCGGTCTGCAGGTATGACACAAAGAAAGCCAAGGCAGGAATGGAGATCAAGCTGGCAACTGAAATAAAGGACAACAAAGAGTCCTTCTATAAGTACATAGGTAGCAAGAAAAAAATCAAGCTCCAGTGTGGGACCCCTACTGAATATGGAGGGGAAGCCCACAGCTGATCCCTGCGAAAAGGCAGAGCTCCTAAATACTTACTTCACATCAGTATTCCTGAAATCAGACAGGAGCTGTTCACCTGTCCAGAGGCCCAAGGAATATGGAGAAGACAACAGTCCACACGAAATCAGTCTTGAACAGGTGAGAGCACTCTTAGAACATTTGGACATTTTCAAGTCTGCTGGGCCAAATGACCTTCATCCAAGAGTCCTGAAAGAACTAGCTGAGCTCATAGCAGGGCCTCTGGTGAAGCTGTTTGAAGAATCATGGAACTTGGGAGTGGTCCCAAATGACTGGAAGAGGGTTAACATGGTGCCCATCTTTAACAAAGGGAAGAGGGATCACCCTGCAAAATATAGACAGGTCAGTCTGATTTCAGTCCCGGGAGAAATCTTTGAAAAAATTGTCAAGGAGGCTATCAATCGCAAGCTCATAACTTGTGGGGTATTAAGAAGTAACCAGCATGGCTTTGTTGAGGGTAGATCATACCTGAAAAATCTGGTGTCCTTTTATGACCAGGTAACTAACCAGCTGGACAAAGGACATGAGGTTGACATCATTTACCTAGACTTCAGCAACGCCTTTGATTCTGTTTCCCATGCGATTCTCTCAATTAAACTACAGGGTACTAGCCTAGACCAGTCTACAATGAGGTGGGTTGGCAACTGGCTCAGAAGCCAATCCCAGAGAGTTGTAATCAATGGGATGGCCTCATCCTGGAGGGCCATCTCCACTGGTGCCCCCAGGGATCAGTGCTTTGGCCCATGCTCTTTAACATCTTTATCAATGAGTTGATTGAGGGAGTGGAAAGCACAGTGATTAAGTCTGTGGATGACACCAGGCTGTGAGGAAAGGTGGACACATCTGAGGACAGGGTAAGGGCACAGAATGACCTTGACAGGCTCGTCCTATGGGCTTAATGCAATCAGATGAGGTTCAATAAGGACAAGTGCCAGATCCTTCATCTGCGCAGGAAGAACCTTCATCATAACTGTACAATGGGTGGTGGTCCACTGGCTGGCACTGCATCTGAAAAGGACCTGGGGGTGACAATCAACCAGAAGATGAATATGAGCCAACAGTGCAATGAAGTTGCCAGCAGGGCAAATAAAACTCTGGCATGCATCAGATAATGTGTTGCCAATAGATCCAGGGAGGTGCTTCTCCCCCTCAATTTGGTGAGGCCACAGCTGGAGTACTGTGTCCAGTTCTGGGCCAGGAGGCAGAAACAATACCATGTTTAAAACCATGGTTTTTGCCTCCCCAATGATCAGGAGTGAGCAGTGGGGTGTGCAGCGTGGAAGAATCCTCTTCCAGACTCCCGCTTTTTGTTTTGTTTTGTTTTTTTCCTTTTGTTTGTCTTGGTCTCCTCACCTATCTGTTAGTCTGGTTGCCCCAGGTTACGGCGTACATGACCTGGATCAGGTAAGAGGGTGTATACCTAGCCTCTATTGTTTTGAGCTCTGACTATATGACTTGGGGGCAGGGGCTTGAGTCCAGAACAAGGTATGATGCTTTTCAAATTGGTTGGTCAGCGTCAAACAATACCTTCCCCTGATTGGGTCTAGAAGGTGAGGTCAGGAGGGCTATTTAAGAAAGAGGCTAACCAGGAAGAGAGGGAGACATGCTGGGTCTTTTACACAGCAACCTGAACCTCTGCAACTCTCTCTCTTCCAGAATGCTGAAGTGAGTAAACTACCAGAAACTTAACTAGAAAGGTAGCTTACAGTAATTTAAAAGTGTATTAAATGGCTATCTGGCTGGTTCTTTTTGCTCAGGGTTATTCTTTTGATATTTTCTGACTTGTACTCCTCCCCAAGCCTACCCTCTCTATCCAATAAAGCTATCCACTAAGCAAGCTTTGTCATATATGCTTGAGAGGGACCGGGCATGCCTGTGTGCTCCTTTTGCTTGGCTGACTAAGGGAGGCTACTTTCTGTGCTTCAGGTTAAAGGAAGCATCCCAAGATTTTGCAGTGGGTCAAGCATCCTCAAGATCTACAAGGCCTGCGTACCCCAGAGGGCACAGGGCCGGAACAAAGACCAGACCCTGGGTAGTGGCAGTGGTTACCTCAGGCTTGTGGGTGTGCTCCAGAAAAGGGGTCAGCCTGACACAGGCACCCCAGGAGAGGTACTCCAGGCTTGGGTTTTTTTGTCCGGCACAGTGAGGCAAGTGGCTCAGTGCAGGAGTGCCCCCTACTGGCCTGCCACATGCAGCAGCTCCTTTTATTTTGAAGGTTCCCCCACATGCTCTTCCCTGCCCCCCACCACCACTCTCCGCTCTCTCCTGATCAGTGGGGAGGCAAAAACCATGGTTTTAAACATGGTTCTGTTTTTGCGTCCCAGCCAGTCAGCAACAAACACTGTGGCTGCCAGAGCCTCTCAGCCAATCAGCAGCAAGTAGCAAAAATGGTGCCATATTTAAAACTGTGGTTTTTGCTTCCCTGCCTATCAGGAGCAAGTGGCAAGCAGTGGGGCCCCTCCGCCAATCAATGGTGCAGGGGTGCCCAGGTGAACCTGCAAGATTAAAGGATACATATACCCCACTCCTGCCATTAATTTCGTAAGTCCCTACTCATTGACTAAAAACCTGGCATGGCTGAAAGCATTTCTCCAAACAAGGCCTCTGCCAAATGCTGTGAAAACTCCCTTTTGAGCTAATGCATCATTTCCCTCCTTCAGTTCTGTATAGGGGGATGAGAATCCCATTTCATGTTTCCATTGCTCAAGAAAAAAGTAAGTTTATGAAGTCTAACATCTCCCCAAATCAGGCAAAAACCCAAAAGAGACTTCCCCAAATATCCCCTCCTTGCTGGGGTTAAGCAGCCTTTGGGTATCCAACTTTGAGCATTTCCTCATGTTACTGGGTTTTTGGTTGTAGTCATGTTGGTGAAAGGACATAGGCAGGCTAGGTTGTTTGAGTAGATGTGTGATAACTTTTATTAGACCAACTGAGTAGTTAAAAAAAAGTTATTAGCAAGCTTTTGGGTGCAATCACCCTTTTTCAGGCATAGGAAGAAGAGTGATTGCACCTGAAAGCTTGCTAAGAACTTTTTTCCAACTACTCAGTTGGTCTAATAAAAGATATCATATCTACTCAAAGAACCTTCCCTCATGTTAGAAATTGAATTTCATTCCTGTGTTGAGGCAAACTTCTTAAGAACTTTTCAATAATAAAAGTATAAAAAACAACAGAGAGCTGGATGTCAGGATAATTGATAATTCTAATAATTAACTGATAATTGTATACCCCTAATCAAAATATTGAGTAACACAGTCCACTAACTCAGTAGTGGGTAAGCTAATGCACAGGCTCAAGATATACATTTCCAGTCCTTGCAGTTCCTTCAGCTTTAATTTACATTACATTTCTGTGTTTACCTTCCATGTGATGGAGGAGCAAGTGGCCAAGGTGAAGGTAACTTCCCGTCACCACATTGAACACGATGCAAAGCATGGTTCATATTCATATGGTCTCAGACACAGGGTAGAACTTGTGGATCAGTGATGTACACGTGGTGTCCTGATGTGCCTAGTGCCTCAGCGTCTGTCATGCTGCACTATATGTTCACATGACCCATAATGTACTGATCAAAGCTGAAGCCTGAAACAGCTATAAGGGTCCAGCTTTTCCCAGCAGCCTTTTTTCTGTGTGTCAGAACTAATCAGATTAGCTGGTGTTACCAGTCTGAGTTGAGACAACCAGGATAGTGGAACAGTCTGGGTGGGGGAAGGGAACAGAGGCAAAGGAAAATAAATCAAATTAGTACATGTATTAAACAGCTGAGGTTTTCTATGCGATTGCCTTTGTCTCTGTTTAGCTTGCAAACAGAGCCATAGCAAACACTGCACTTCTGGCTTTGTTTTAGAAGAGCTCACTGTGGAGGGAGATTTATCTGTGTATTTATCTCCACTGTAAATGTTGTTTGTTTGGTGTTGCCAATAACCACCAAAGAAGAGGTAAAAACCCTGTTTTGTAGAGGTAAACGAAATCTCAGACATTAAAGGCACATACTGCCCTTGAGATATCCCACACTATTCCCAAACCTACTCTTGTCAAGTAAAGAGGTCAGTCACATGATTTCCTCTGCCCAACAGTATTTACAGTCTAAATGCATGCAGGACTAGTCAATTCATAAATTTGATACACAGCCAAGTATTGCGTCCATCTATGCTATTTCAAACCATTACATGTATATGTCAGCATTACTAAGAAAACATTTTCTGACATCTTCCAAGAGTTACAGTGGAGTCCAGATAGCTGTTATCTTCTAATCTTATCTGCCCATGCAGTCTTAAAGCTTCACCTGAAGCTTAAGAGTTGCACTACTTGCAATGCATTTAAAATTTCACAAATAGAAAGGAGCCAGCTTGCAAAGCTTTTATCCTCACTGGTGAGTAATTAATTGCATGAGTAGTTGCCCTGAAATCAATTAGATTAACTGCACCTGTGCTCACCAATGGGAGTACACATTCACCATCAGACCTTATGGACACATTTCCACTGTCTGACACATTGCCATGAAAACACATTTCAGCTCACTGTGTGCACCATATGCTTTAAATAAAGTCATGTACATAGTGTTAGAGTCTAGTGCCATTTTAGGAGCACACCCAAGTCTTGAGATAGTGTCGGTGTGTCCTAGGCCTGTCCTAATAAGCAGCTACAAGATTTCTTGCATTCTGCCCGCACAAAGCAGGAGTGAGTGGATGGCTCATGTTTTGAAAGAGCACCCAGTAGCATGGTCTGATATCATATTCCCTTCTCAGCCTTCATCTCCAGAACACGATATTGACAAGAGAGCAAGTGGATTGAAACTAGCCAGGAATAAGTTTAAACTATAAGATTACTCACCATTTGAGCAGCTAGGTTTTGAAACAGTCTTTCAACAGGAGTATCATAGAATCATAGAAGTAGGGTCGGAAGGGACCTTGTAGATCTTCAAGTCTGACCCCCTGCCTGGGCGGGAGAAAAGACTGGACTCAAATAAGTCCAGCCAGTAGTCATCAAGCTTCTTCTTAAAGATCCCCAGGGTAGGAGCCAGCACCACTTCCCTAGGAAGTTGGTTCCAGCTCCTAGCCGCCGTAACTGTGAAGTAGTTCTTGTGGATGTCTAATCTAAACCTACTCTCTAATAACTTCTGTCCATTGTTCCTTGTCATGCCAAGGGGCACTAGGGGAAACAGTGTCTCCCCCAAACCCTTCTGGTCCCCCCTAGTGAGTTTATAGACAGTCACCAGGTCCCCCGTCAGCCTTCTCTTGTGAAGGCTGAACAGCTTCAGGTCCCACAGTCTTTCAATGTAGGGTCTGCCCTGTAGTCCCCGGATCATGTGGGTGGCCATCCTCTGGACCCTTTCAATGTTGTCCACATCTCTTCTGAAATGGGGCGCACAGAACTGGACACAGTACTCCAGCTGTGGCCTGACCAGCGTCACATAGAGGGGGAGGATCACCTCCCTGGCTCTACTTGAGATGCACTTGTGGATGCACGACAAGGTCCAGTTAGCCCTGCCAACCGTGACCTCGCATTGTCGGCCCATGTTCATCTTGGAGTCAATAATGAGTAGTGAGTAGGCAAAAGCCTAACATTTTTTAAGATGGATCTTGATCAGTTTATGAAGGGGTTATATGATGCGATGCCTGCAGTAACTACCCACAGGCTGTGTCTACACAAGACATTTACTGCAGGGTTGCCCAATTAGCTTTTCAGTAAATGACTCAGCATCTACATGAGCAGTGTTATAAGGACAGAGTAAACTAATTCTCTTTGTAGTAGGTTATGATTTGTAAACTCAAGTACTATCCTAAGACGGAGATTTTTACTCCACAGCAATGCACAGGTAGATGCTGACAGAGCTGGCTGGGGCATGAGGCTGCCTGCCAGCTAGCCCACAATGAAGCACCCTCAAGCCCCAGCCAGCCCCTCCACAGCAGACTGAGCTGGGTCAGAGCAGTCCCAGGCTGGCAGGCTGACCCCCAGACCCCATGTCAGCTGGGGCTGCTCCAATCCAGCTCACAATGTTACAATCCCCAGGCACACATTCAAACATGGCACACAGGAACAATAAGCTCTGGTGCAACATGTGCCAGAGTTTATTGCTCTGCATTAATTGCATATGTAGACACACTCTCAGTGACCAAGAATTTCTTCCAGTCCCATGATCCCAAGTAGTTCACGCATTATGTTGCCCAGTGGGCACTGACTTGGTTTTTGAGAGTGTTATATAGGGGTTTTAGCCCAACATTTCAGATCTCTGCCTCCCTGAATATCCTACCTCTGAGAATTTGTTTACTGTTCGCCATGGCATATTTTAGGAATGAAGCCTGAAATCTCTTCCTGAAATAATCTAGACCAAGGGTAGGCAACCCCGGCGCACATGCCAGGGCATGACATGTGAAGGGATTTTGCTTGGCGCACACACCTTGGGGAAGGTGGCAGGGCTGCACTGCCACAACAAGGATCAGGCCCCTCATGGCTCCACTGCCATCCATCGCTGGCACACCAACAACTTATTAGTCAAGCTTGTGGGTATTTCTGGCACTTTGCCCAAAAACATTGCCAACCCCTGGTTTAGGTTTTGTGAAGCCAGCTTTGATTTGGGAAATGATGTAGACTGTTCTATGCTGTTCAAAACAGGACTTGTTTGCAAGACAACGCACCTGTTTATTGTTACCATTGTAGATGACAGCAGGCAACAAGGAGCTACTGCTCATAAGATAATGCCTTTTGAATTCAGCAGTTATTGCTAATGGCCCAAATGAAAACACTGTCATTTTGCTTTGTCAACAGTCCAATAAAGCAGCCTGCTGAGAACAGGGCTGTGTAGGCTCTACTTCATTTCTATAATCACCTATCTGAAATAGCTCGGGGTTATACAGTTACCACAAGCTATGAAGTTATAGTTCAAGAAAAAGATACCGACATCTTACCTTATTGGTACAGGTATAATTTCACATTTTTTCTATCCCTTTGTGGCAAACAGGGAAACATGAAGTGCTGTAGCATGAAATATAGGCCAGAAATTTAGCCCCAACCTTGCAATAAACATGATGCAAGTGAATCTCTAAACCCCCAGAGCCCTATTCAAACCCATGGTGAATACTGGCAGGGCTCTACACCCAAGAAATTCACTGAAAGATTAGGGCCCAGGAGACCTGACAAGGTAATTCTCAATGTAAATAGTCCTAATTTTGAGGGAATGGTTATTTTTCATATAATGCAAGATATGGAAAAAAGGAACTTGATCCATAGCTCACTGAAGACAATGAGATTCTTTTCATTGACTTCAAAGGGCTTTTGATCAGGCCTGAAGTGCACCTAAAGAGTATGATGAAAGGCATTTTACAGATAATAACAGGCTATTTTCTGTGGTGCCTAGGTCCTTTACTTCATTCTTGGCTTCTTCCAGATTTAACAGGGGTAGGGATGCTGGACTTGTTCGAGGTACATGTGTTTAAAAGCAAGCAAATCCGACCCAGGCTCCTTTGCATATAGTTCTGCTTAATAAAATTGCACTTAACCTGCTCCCCCCACCACCCTAGCTATCTAAACATAACATTGTTTTGGCAACTCTGACTAGCACTCGCAACTTTATTTTTAAATTTCTTTTAAATTAATGAAAGTCCCTTTTAGGAAGAAGTACTTTTTCTTCCAAAGCCTGAAGGAGACGGTCCCTTTAAGATGTGCTTGATGAGATGAGGCACTTTTAGAGGGTGTCACAGGACTCCAGCGGAGATCCATCAGGTCACACTTCCAGTAGGGCATGTATGATTAACTCCACTCAGCTGGATTCCTGTTTCATTAGGTTATGCTTAAGTGAAGCAATGGGTGAAGTTTCACAGGAAACCAAAAAGAGATACTTCATTTAAAATACACAAATGAATTATTTAAAACACACAAACACAAGCTTTTACAAAAGCTGAAGACCAGAGGAATCCTTAAAGTACAGAGGTTTTTTTAAATGAAATACAAATAAAAATATTTCCTTCACTTGCAGTCCCGATTCTCCTCCCCATGTAACTCATCTCAACTGCAGGAGGTAGCTGGTTGGCAGATTCATCATCAACAAAAAATAATTTATTATACACCAGACATGTACAGCGTGCTCAGCACTATACAAGACAGGAGACCTTGTCCCTGATGCAGACAGCAGAGAATGCTGCCATGGGAAAGAGAGAGGAAGACTCCATAGTAGGGAGGCTTTTCCCCTTATGTGGATGCTTGATTTTAGCTTAGCACTAGGCTGACCATATGGAAATCCCTGAAATCCAGAACATCATCCAGGAAATCCAGGACACTGCTCCCCCCACCCCAAGCTCCACAGGTCATTGGGCGTGGGGCTCTGTGCTGGGCAGGCAGTGATACTCCAACTCCTGGCCAGACTGTGCCCTGTGCCCCTCCATTTTTGGGATGCCCATTATAATTCCCAACAGCCAGCCAGGACTAACCTCTGAAATCCAGGACTGTCCTGGCTAAAACAGTCACCCTACTTAGTGCTTCTGGGCTCCGTGAAGTAAATGAGGATTGAGAAGGAATTTGAAAGATGCAGGCAGCCTACGGGCCAGAGTGCGTTGCACAGGCTAACAGTGACTCCTCTGGCCAGTACAGAGCTCTGCAGGGAGTTCAAGACACTGGGCTTTAGCTGAACAGCTGGCATTGGTAAATGAGAGCCTCAAAAGGCTCAAAAGGAACTATGGCCAGGGAAGGGAAAGGGGGAAATGTTGCAGATGCCCATGGTTCCTGCCTGGTGTAAATAGAGCCTCTCTCTCTCACGTTAAACTGGATATTGCATTTAATGGTCAGGATTTGATCAGCTGTTTTATTATTACTGTTTATGATTGGTATTATAGTACCTTTGCTCTGCTGGGCACTGTACATAGACCTAGTAAGGGACAGTCCCTGGTTTGAAAAGCTTACACACACACAAAAATAAAATGAGTGGCAATGGGCCCAAACACTCACAAGGCCTGGGTTTCGTTCCTGATTCTATCACTGATCTGCTGTTTGACCTGAGGCAAAGCACTCTGCACCTCTGTTCCCTCCTCTACCCTTCGTCTGAGAGAGCAAGATTTGTCTCTGTGTTTGTACAATGCCCTGCACAGCACGGCTCTTGTCTGTAAAGTGTGGGAACAACCATTATCTTTCCTACAAATTTACCTTATTTCCAAAAATCCAAGACTGCTTTGAATTTAAGACAACCCCCCAACAATTAGATTCTATGGATACATGGAAAATTATAAATCTGTTATGACTTCCCATGTAGAATGCAATTATTGGAGGATCTTCTTAAATTTGTCCCTCTTTTCACAGCAGCAGGGAGGCAGCCAGCCAGCCCCAACCCTTTGCCTCCCCATGCCTACTACCTATCCTCCCTTCTAATTCCCTGCCCCCACACCCCCCCCCCCAGCTCCTGCTTACCCTGTGGGACAGCTCTGGTTCCAGCTCCAGCTTGAGCCCCAGTGTGACCAGGCAGCAGCAACAGTTTGGGCCTCAGATGGGGGCTGGAGCCAAAACCACAGCAGCTCCCCTGCCAGTGCACATTTTTCCCCCATGCTCCCTCCCCACTGCTGCATGGCCAGGCCTGCGTGGCTTGTGTGGCAGGGGAGGAGGCAGGGGGGAGAACTTGGGGGATACTATGCAGTGGGCGTCTCACCTGGGGCCTCTCCCCACCATATAACACAGTCTCCCCCTCATTTCCTCCCTTGTACACCACCTCCTTCCCACACTGCATGGTATTCCCTGTGCCCTCCCTCACTGCACAAGCCACTCCAACCAAGCCACACAGCAACGGTGGCAACAGCTCCAGCTTGGAGCCCAAGCATGAGCCACAGCAGCCACCTGCCCTATGCCTGTACTCAAATCTAAGACAAGGCCCCCCCCCATGTTAAATCTTGGGGGGGGGGGAGCTTTGTTTTGTATTTGAGTAAATACAGCTATACATGGAAGCAAGAGGTCAGGACGTGTTCTTGAACATCCCTCCCTGGATACACTGCCTAGACAACAAAAGAGCCAGAACATGGGTCACAAAAGTCCACTACAGAGAATGGAGACAGAACAGAGGCAGCTTGACTACCTTGCCCAAGGTCATACAGAAAATCTATAGAAACTTCAGGAGTTGAACTCAGACCTCCAGCATCTACAGCTCAGCACTGTACCTATAAAGCTACCCTTCTTGCCCTCTGGTTAGTGTGTGAGCAAACACATATATGTCAGAACGTCTTTCATCTGAAAAATGACAGCTGGCATAATGTTCTGAGAAGGTTAGAGTGCCAGCAGCATCTGAATTTGGCTGAACTAAATGGCAATGTGTGTGTGTTAGAAAGAGGACTCTGACCTTATAGAGAATTAGAATGTCAAAACACATTTGTTTCACATAAAATTTTCCATTGCTACAGCTTTGATTAACTCATTTAAAATATTTCTATTATTACTAAAAAAACCAAGGTTTAATGCTTATTTCCACTGCTCTGCCCATTAACAGAAAGGGAGCTTTCTTGATGCTATTTTCAAACTGAAATTTCATTATGTTCCTAATAATCTTCTAATCAAACAATGCATTAGACCACCTTTGGACACGCTGTCTCTTTGCTGAACTCCTAGGTATGTTTTCTGTGAAATTACAAAAAGCTGAGCAGTTACAGGTGATGCTAACATTGGTCAAGTTGTACTTCTTGAGACACTGGGAGAACTAGCAACTACAGAGCAGATATTGCACCCCCATGTTCTAGTGGGCTGGCCTCTTAACTGCCCCCCCCCACATTGGCTCATCCCTTCACCCAAGCTGCTAGTGTTTAGGAGCATTGTGGGAGAATCTCTCTTAACTACTCCCACAAGAGCTCAAAGTCTTGCATTACTATTGCACCACTCCTACTCTTCCACAGAAGACCCTGATAGTAACTCAAGCTTAGTGTGATGGGCAGAGGCACCCTCAGATATAAAATGCCATGCACACAGACTACTTCCTGAACTGAAAGGTGTAGCCACATCTACTTAGTGCTTCAGACTAGGTAATTAGTGACACTGCCAATCCAGACATGGCTACACTGCTTCTAGTCCAGAAACAGCCTATACAGCACTGGACCTACGTTTGTGGGTGACTCTGCCGTGCTTGGCAAGTATGCCATGGAGACATAGCTAAAGCAGCAACTCCTGCTGCAACAACCACTTCTCCTTTACTATGGCTCCAGGCAGCACGTGGGATGGGAGAAGACTTCAAAGGCCAACTTTCCCTGATAACAGGTACCTACTGGCTTTGTGGCTGCCACACAGCAGATGTGATATCAGTTGCAGGATGGAATATCAAATCTTTGGAAGGGATGACAGAGGAAAGAAGTTTCTGAATCTTTATTATGTTGAAGTTGGAAGTTTCCATAAATAGAGCCTGTAGGAACAGCAGAACTTCTGTGCTGGGCAGACTGCTTGTGGTGAGTAGTGCTTAGATATTAAGGTAATATCTAAGGAGCAACACAAAAACAGTATAATCACATCATCATAAGCTTTGAATATTCTGGATGAGATGAGAGGTCCTTACAGCCTTTCCCTTGTTAGAAGGTAAGGTCAAACTGTGAAATGGAAGATTGTGTTAATCAACTGGGATATTTGCTGTAGTTACTGGTGAATGGGTTAAACAATGTGCATATACATAGTGTTAGCGATGGACTCATCATGAAGGCTGGATCACACTTATCGCTGAGTACCTGGCTACCACAGATGACCTCATCACCCATCTGTCCTTTATGAAAGGGTACACAAAGCCACACTGTGCCCTTCTTCAAACACTTCAGCTGACTTAGCATTTATTTTGCAGTTCAGATCAGAATTGACCCCCTCATTTTTAAAATGTAGATCTACATCAGCTCCTCTGGCTTTTATTTATACTAGTAGAAAATATGGCCCAAGTTTTACCCTACTGCCAGTCTCATGGTCTCTTATTTTCCAATACCCTCTTTTTCTTAGCACACAATCTCTGTTGTTGAGATAAAAAACAAAAACAAAAAACAAAGTAAATAAAAAACCCCACACAATTTCTCTTGTAGTTTTAACAGCTGAACCATGCTCTCCTCAGCCTACTCAGTTCACCCTGTATTTTCCAATCTCTTCAGAAATCATTTGTCTCTCATGTCTCTATAATACCTCTCAAGTCTTTATAATGTTCAGGTAATTACTCCAGGAGGGCACATGGGGACAGAGTTTGAAAGGTGCTATCCCAAATATTGCTGACTGTATAGCCATGCATGTGTTACTTTTAAACCACATACCAGCTCACACAGCAATGACAGGGTCATGTGACTACAGTTTTATATAAAAATTTAACAGGGTTCAATGTCCCTAGCTGCCCTGTGCTATGAATGTTTGCTTCTTATTGCATATGCCAGGTCTCCCCTGAATGAATTTCACTGTTTTATTGGGCAATGCTAGACACAGCGGTACTTTGTGCTTTTTGCTATAAAGCACATCCCCACAGAGATGTCAATGTTGCAATACAAGCTAGTTGCATATCATATGTATGAGGTGCCCAGACAGAAGGAAGGCAAGATGGGAGGTTTCACTATGTGACTAAATTATGGAAGAGGTCCTAAAGCCTTGGGCACACAACTACACCTGTGTAATTATAGATTTCATAGACATTAGGGCTGGAAGGGACCTCGGGAGATCAAGTCCAGCCCCCTGCCCCAAGGGCAGGAAGTCAGGGCAGGTTAAAGGATCCCAGCAAGGTAAGTGTCCAAATGCTTCTTAAAGGAGTCCAAAGTAGGTGCTTGCACCACCTCTGGAGGGAGCCTATTCCAGGCTTTGAGGACTCAGACAGTAAAGAAATTTTTACTTATGTCCAACCTAAAAGGTCTTGGAGGAGTTTGTGAACATTGGTCCTTGTCATCCCTTGAGGTGCTCCAGTGAACAGATGTTCCCCCAGATCCTGATGCACACCCAAATGTACTCATAGGCTGCCACCAGGTCACCCCTGAGGCTGCACTTCTCCAGGCTGAAGAGTCCCATGGCTCTCAGCGTCTCTGCATAAGGCCTATTCTCCTGTCCTCTGATTATGCATGTGGCTCTCCTCTGGACTCTCTCAAGCTTGTCCACATCCTTGTTGAATTGTTGAGCCTGGACAGTGCTCCAGACTCAACAACTGGATTCAGTACTCCAGCTGCGGCCTCACCAAGGCCGAGTACAAGGGGAAGATGACATCCTGAGATTTACTTGAGAAGCGTCTATGGATGCAAGCCAGAGTTTGGTTTCCTTTACCAGCTGCGACATCACATTGGTGGCTTATGTTCATCTTGTGGTCAATCATGATCCCCAAGTCTCTTTTGGCCTTGGTGCTAGCGAGCATAACACTGCCGAGCCTATAAGCGTACTGCAGGGTTTCTTCCCCCATGTACTCCAAATGTAAGGTGGAGTACCTTACATTTGTCGGTACTGAATGTCCTCAGGTTTGTATCTGCCCACTTTCTCAGCCTATCCAGCCTGGATCACCAGCCTATCCTCAGGTATGGACACTCTACCCCAAAGTTTGGTGTCATCAGCAAACTTGGCCAGTCCACTTCTGACACCAGTATCCACATCATTGATAAAGACGTTAAGAAGAACAGGTCCAAGGACAGAGTCTTCAGGGACACCACGGGTCACAGAGCACCATGATGATTCACTTCCATCGACCACCATTCTCTGAGTCCGGCCTCAGAGCCAGTTCCCCAGCCACTGGACTGTGATGTAGCCGAGGCTACAGTTGGCCAATTTTTCCAAGAGAAGATCATGGGACACCAGATTAAAGGCTTTTTTAAAGTCCAGATATGTGATGTCAATCTCTTCTCCTTTGTCCAGGTAATATGTCACCTGGTCATAGAAGGAAATGAGATTGGTCAAGCAAGACCTACCCGCAACAAACCCATGCTGGCTGTCCCTCAGGATGTTGCCATCAGCCAGCTAGCTGAGAATGGTCCCTTTGATGAGTTTTTCCAGAATCTTTCCAGGGATTGAGGTCAAGCTGATTGGTCTATAGTTCCCTGGATCTACTTTCCTCCCGTTCTTGAAGACAGGCACCACATTGGCCTTCTTCCAATCTTCAGGTACTTCACCTGAGAGGCAGGAGTTTTCAAAAATCTTTGCCAGTGGCTGGACTATGACTCCTGCCAGCTCCTTAAGTACTCTGGGGCACAATCTGTCAGGGCCAGCTGACTTGAATGTGTCCAGCCTCTCGACGTACTCCTTTACAAGGTCTATACCAATGCTGGGTATAAATTCATCCTCACCCTGGCCATCCTGCATCTTTCTAAGCAGGGTGGTCCCTTTGAGTTGATGAAAATTAGCATTTACACTCATGTTTAAAACAAACAAAGGAATGGATACATAACATTCAGCTTTACTTGAATAATTACTTGAATCCAGGGAAGAGTTATTCTGGAAAAAAAAGAGGAGTACAGCTGTAGTGGCACAGCGGTCGTCTGTTCACAGCTCATGCTTTGGAAGTAGTCCCTTCCCTGGTTCCCTGCTACCTAAGCCAGGTGCAGACATTACACTTTTTCTGGTTTAGGTGTTTGGAAACCAGTCTATACCCATAATAGAACAGACATTCAGAGCACATAGACTAGTTTAAAAATGGTGGCTCCCAATCCAAGATAGATCTGGACCAATGTAGCATCAGATGATTTACCTGATTTAGGTTAAACCAGTTTATCAAATTTCAGTACCAGATCCCCTCCTGATTCATCTTAGGTGACTGCCCAGCAGCATCCCAAATGCGTTTGTGCCCCCTCTCCCATTAACCGCCTCTCACAGAGTGGTGAGCTAGCACTTGCTGGGTGCTCAGCTGCTCTGAGCTGTCAGCAGAGACACGAGCACTATGGAAGGAAAGATCAGGCTGCTGCCTAGCACAAGTCTCTTGGGCTGCCTGGCATCTCTTGCCAGGGCTTGGCACCAGCAGCAACCAGCAAGACATACAGGCAGCTCAGAAGGCTTGCACTGAGCAGCAGGGGTACAAGAACTCCATAAAAGAAAGAATTGGGCCCCTCAAAGCCCTATCCTTCCTTCTATGGAGCTGGGCCATCCCTGGCTGGATGTCAGGAACATGCCCCCAACCCACTCCTGTCACCAAGGTCCCTTTCTCATGCCCAGCCCTAAGCTTCCAGGAGAGCCCCCATGGGTACCATCCTGTTTCCTGAGCTTTGCTCATGTCATCATTGCAAGGACTGCCTGCTCGTGCTGAATGCCAGCTGGTTACATAACAGTCTCCCTAGGAAGTTCAGTGAAGTCAATTAAGCTACACAACACTAATAGAGGTCAGAATGAGGTGCAAGTGGTGTTGCCCAATAGTTTTTGCATTTCCATTTATTTGGAAAGCCAAAATGATTGTTCTGTGAACTTCTGCTGCAAAACATCAACAAAATGGCTCCTCTCTATGTCTCTAGATACAGTCACCCACACCATCTGATGCAGAATCAGGCCAAGAAAGCAAAATGTGATGTAGGGTGACAGAAAACCCAGTCCCTTTGTCCTGGCTGGCAGAATTCACCCCCTTACAATCAGGAGGACCACAGTGCTTGGATTCCAGGCATCTCCAGATCAGCAGGAGAGAAATGGGCTCATATTTGGACAACCATGTATTTTGCATGAGGCATTGCCCCAAAACTCTGGGTTTCCAATTGACCGTTGCTCCAAATACTTGTACATGTACAACAGGAACAGTGGTAAAATAAGCTTTCCCCTGGCACCCCATGGGTGTCATATCTGTTGAGTGGAAGAGTGGGTCTCCCACTTATTTTACTTGGCTCTTGGATCATGCTTTCATTGGAGTTTTAAAAGGGCCTGTGGGCACACTCCTGTTTATGCATGTTTGTATGACAGCACAATATAATATCTATGCACTGAATCTTCAGTGACTGAAGAGCTGTTAAGTGGAAATGATTTGCAACCCATGTCCCCCATGCACAGCATACAGAAAACACCAATTACAGGGATTTATTCAATCAAGAGACTTTCAGTTGTAAAAGCCTGAGGTCACTTGGCTTGTACCAGAGTTTTCTATTAACTTATATGGCTGTACAAAGTTACCAATTTACAGCATAAAAAAACCACCATTTCAGCTCCTAACTAAATGCTTTCAACAGGATTTTAAGTCATTGATTTATGCTAACAAGATTGCAATAATTAAAAAAGCCTAAGGGACAAGTTGATAATAGTTGGAGTTCGCTCTGAAGTTAATGTTAGAGAACAGATCTGTATTTTCTCTTGAGCTTCTTTAAGCTAGTGATGCAGATCATGTATTAATACAAGCCTGACTGACACCACAGCCTTCAGTGATTCCATTTCACATTTGTAAAATTAACATGCATTTTAACATTTCTGCTTCCATCAGCTGGGGTTCCTATTTACATTTTGAAGAGGCTCTTAAGAGTGAAGATGCCACATCTGAGTGAACTCACTGTTCTCAGGACATATTTTGCATATCTCCAAGCTCGGTAAAAGCATGCTTGTGTCAAGGCAACAAGATAAGTATCACATAGGAGGGAAAAACAACTAAGTGTTCTTACCAAGTTGGGGGTGCTGACAGCTCTCACTGAACAACTCTGGAAAGAAATCAAAGAAAGAAACAAATAAATACCCAGAAATGGGGAGACTGTGTGTTAACCAAAGCCCAAAACCTTTGACAATACTTCCCAATCCCTGGAAATCTCCTAATCCAAACAGCAGCCTTTTATAAAGGGAGAACTGTAAATTTATAAGTGGCCATTTTGAATATAATTACAGACATGAGGGAAGGCAGATACTTACTGGATCGTCTTGTTCATCTTTTGCTAATAAAGAATTATTTCCTTGTCAAAGGCAAGGATTTTTGTGGATGGTATCTTTTATTGGACCAGCTGCATGATTGCAACAGATTTAGACAAGCTTTTGAAAAGTGAAGAATGCTTATCTATCACAACCAAGCAGTTGGTTCAATAAAAGATAACACCTACAAAATCCTAGCCTCTCACATAACTACTGGACTATCACTGCTACACCATCACTCCCTTTCTTAAGGACAGTTTTAAAAAAAAGACAGGGCTTGGAGCTGCTGCCACTTTCTTGTCAACCATCTCCCAGGTCAGAACATCCTGCTGGAGAATATGAAGTTCATAAATTAATGAAATCCAGTTTGCAAACACCAACGCCTTAGAGTGAAAGACTGTTCCCCATGTCCAAGGCTAGGGACAAAAGTACACAAATCAGTTTAAGTGATCAGAAACTGGTTTAAACCTGTAACAGAACAGAAGTTCAGTGCACATAAACCAGTTTCATAATGGCTGAAACTGGTTTAAGATAAACCTGGTGGAATGTAGTAGTATCAGACTTAACTAAGTTGGGACAAACCAATTTATGAAATTTCTGTCTCGGACCCCTTTCTGAGCCAAGTTAAATCAGAGTCCTCCACCATCCCAGCATACTTTTCAGCCCTGGTCTGATCTGTCTGCTCCAGCAGAAAAGGGTTGGTTGGGTTAGGGGGCAGGGAGGAAGAGAAGCAGGGACTGCCCCACCCTAGGGAAACCCCAGCTGGAGACTGGGGAGGAGGGTTAAACCCTACTGCCCCAAGTATAAAACTGCCCTGCTCTGCTAAACTTACTGAAAGTTACTGCTGGCTGTGACTGTGAACTACAAATCCCAGAGGCACATGGAAATAGGAAGAGGAAGTGATGACTGCAAATCCCAGAGACCTTGGGGACAGCAAAAAGAAGTGAACACACAGCCCATGTTGGCTATGTGTGAGAGAGGCATGCTCTAGCACCCTGCTGGCTTCTGGCCTCAGTCACTGCAGGCATGTGGCTGCATAACCTGAATCAAAAGTCAATGCATGTCCAGTTGTTTCTCAGTTTAATCTCTGCATCTTAGACTAACCTGCAAGACTAAATCGATTCAGTCTCAAGCATTTTGACTGTCTGTACTTAGCCCAAACGCTCAAGTCGATGTTTCTCAACCTTTTTTTAGACTCAAGGTATGCCTTGAGACTCAAGGCAGCACTTCGAAAATGTCAGCTCTGATTTTTCACCTGTTTTTTTTACTACAGAAAAATAGAGCAATTCTTCTGTTGCAGAGAACTCAGAAAGATCACAATAGGTCTGTATGGGAGCTTCTGTTTGTGAGAGCTGAGAAGCTATGGGCTTGGTGAAGAGAAATGCCCAGCACCTCTGGCTCCAAGAGGTACTGTCCATTTCTAGAAGTCAAACACAATTTGTGCCATGCTGGGCTCTGAGAAACAGAGGAATCCCAAAGCTGATGCCGTTTTTAGACCATGAGCCTTATTGTGTGACCTTAGCCAAGACACTAGAGCCAAGTATTTAAAACTGTCCATTGAACTGGCTGCTTTGGGTGGTGAGTAGCTACATGTTAGATACTGAATGTTTCCAGATAAATGGTCTCTTTGCAAACTCTTGGCTTTAGCTTCTCTACCCAGTACCTTCCCCTCTTCACAGGCTAATCAGTTAAGTAACATTTGCAGGAGACTTTTAGATAATACAATGAAAGCTATTTAAGTGCAAAATTAAATTTAAACTCTAGAGATATTCTGCCTATTGGTTTTGATCAAATTAAAGTAAGCAGGTGAAGTTTATTTTAATATGGATGAATTTTTCCTAGTAAAAAAAGAGAAAGCTAAAATATTTACAACTGTTGTTTTTTCTCCTGCTGCCTCTCTTACTCAGTAGGTTTTGAATACTTTTAATAAAAATGTCTCTGAAAACATGATGTGCTATACCCCTTTCTTAGGGCAATTCTTGTTTAAAGTTGAGGACAGATTTGACTCAAGATCATTTACTTTTTTTGTCAAATAAAAAAACTGCAGAACAGAGAGGCATTGTTTGTAAGTAACCCAAAAAAAATCCAGCCAGCAATGGAAAAAAATTCAACCTTGTAGCTTTCAAAACCAAAAAAACAAGCAAACAACAACAAAATAAACCCCCACTAACTCAGACTGTTAAACATTTACAATTACTTGGCATCTAAATTTTTTACTCAAGTACATAATTAAGAGCTTTCCTGGACTTTCAAGAATTTACATGAGAGAACTTTTCAAAAAGTTTAAGCACCTTCTTGGAAACTGCCCCCCCCCCAAAAAAAAACCCAACAAAAAACCCCCAAGTATAGCTCCAAATAAAGAAGTAACTGAATAAGATTCTCTTTAATTCCAAGTTAAGCTGGCTGGCACCCCGTGACACTACAGAGAAAAAAATCCCTGAGGGTTGGGAGTTAAACTAAGCTTGGGAATTAGAGAATTAAAAAATAAATAAATAAGGGCATTTCTGAGAATTTTCTTCTATAATGCTCTGGGAAACCTGGAGAAACTGACTGAGAAATTGGTTCATGTTCAGTTACAAGAATGTTGGCAAGGTGCCTTTCATAATACTTTCAAACAGGTTTTCATTGTTGTTTATGTTAAACCTTTTGGCAGGATGATGCTGCCAATCAGTGTTTCCCCCCTTGCTTTTGTACTCATACACGCTAAGCTGGCATGAACGACTCGTGCCCCCGGCAGGTGTGGGGGAGGCATGGCGACACTGGCAGCGGTGGGAGTGCGGTGACAGGAACATGGTAGTGGTAAGCAGGAAGCTCCCGCAGAAGCCTCCGGCACTGTCAGCAGTGGGGGCCGCTGACAATGTCAGTGGTGCCTTTTCATAGGGGGTGCACCACCATGGTCAGGGGGCGCGCATGCACCTGCTATGCATCACCACAGTGAGCTGATATTAAAGGATTGCTCATGAGTGCTGGGCTATTCATACCTGTTCTTTTATTTGGATAGAACACTCCCTACTCCGGGAAATTTGTAATCTGAAACCTTCAGTCCAGCAAACTAGTGTCTGGCAAACAGCACGGACCCTACTTAAGCCTGTGGGGGTCCTGCCTTTCAGGACATTTTGCTGGAAACGCATCCTGATGTCTTCATGACCACACTGGAGAACTATGGCCTCAACCATCTCCCAGTCCAATGGCTAGGAGACTGGCTCTGGGGTCAAACCCAAAGGGTATTAGTTGACGGGAACAAATCAGCATGGCACAGGATTGCACAGGATTGAGTCCTCTCATAGATTTCATAGACATTAGGGGCTTGAAGGCACCTAATGAGATTTGAGTCCAGCCTCCCTGCCAAAAGCAGGAAGTCTGCAGGGATCAAATGATCCCAGCAAGATAAACATCCAAACACTTTTGAATGAGTCCAGAGTAGGTACTTGCATCACCTCTGGAGGGAATCTGTCTCTCATCCAACATTATCTTCCCTATTTGGTGATTTGGATCAGAAGTACCTATTATTTCCATAACACCTGTTAGAAGATCTTGCTTGTTAACTCTGACAGCTGATAAGGCCCAGCATAAGTGGGTCTTCCAGCCTGCTGAATTTTGCAGGTAGTTTTGTCCCCAAGGAACTCTTCAGCCTCCCAATGACACAGTCCTTAAAGTACACATAATAATAATAATAATAATAATAATAATAATCTTAAACCAAACCCTTCTGCCTCTTTCCAGGAAGACCCTTTTGGCTCCATCTCCCAGCCTAGCAGTTTAGCTCTCTCTACAGCAAGTTGTTGGACTCATCACTTATTTCTTTCTCTGTTCTTTCCTTCCTCTCAGCCTTCTTCATTTGGGGTTTTAAACTAAGAGGCCTAGAGCTGACTGCCCATCACAGGACCATTTAACCCCTCTTAAGGAGGAAATCTCAACTTGTGAATTATACTGTAAAGATACCCCAAGGAGAAGGGGCTGTCACTGCATATCAAATATAAAGCAACACTTTTAAAAACATTTCATATTCTTGTTTAGTCAACAAGTATGCATGACCCAGAAATTCTCTGTAAAGAAGACTTAGCACGTTGCAAACATTAATTAGCCCTTATGGCCACATCCACACATGCAGGCATGTGAGCTTGCAGCAGCTCAAATAGCAGTGGCACAAATTTGTGCTAGAGAGTTATGCCTCAGCACACACACCTGAACAGGCACTTTGGTATGGGGCAAATTGTGCCACTTGTGGCAAACTGACTCTACCCAGCTCCTTATAGATCTGCAGCCAGTGGGAACTGGAGGCTGAAGCCAGCACCTGTACTGGCCCCAGCAATATAAAAGGCTGCCCTGGTGAGCAGGTCAGGACTACTTGCCCTCAGGAGCATATGAGGGCTGGCCAGTTGATATGTGGGGACACTAGCCCCCTGTGCCAGCTGGACTGCTGCAGCAGCCCTAACCTAGAGTGGTCTCCATATTCTCTATCCACTGCAGCAGTCTGGCAGCAGGGGCTGCTGCCTGGCTGTGATCTGCTGCCACCTGTGACAGCATCTGGCCCCTTGGACCTGCAGCCCCATGTCTGCACACCTGCCAGACCTGGATGAGGACTGCATGGCCACCTGGGCTCGGGGTTGAGCACTGTAGCAAAGCCATCTGTACCTCTAGGGCAGCTGACAGTGGGCCGTGGCTGCACAGTTGGCCTTTGGGCTGCACTGCTGCCATGTGTGCCCCTGCCATCTGAGCAGCTATCACCTGGAAGATGTGCTCATTGTGGTGGCCCACTTTGATCTGTCGAAGCATGTCCTCCTGGCCCCAAATGGCCAAAAGGTCAGTCACCTGGTCAGCCCTCCAGCTGGATCCCTATTGCCAGCCCTGAGCATGCTCCTCTGCCTGGATCCCGCCACTTGCTCACTACCAGGAATCCTGGTATTCCCTGTTTCAAAATTGCAAATTCTCTGATAAAAAATCCCAAATTCACTCAAAAACACTCTAAAATCTGTGTTCGTCCATGATTAAAATGAAATACCACTAACATAAGAGAGAGAGAGAGAGAGAGAGAGAGAGAGAGAGATCAGTCAGGCAACGTTTTATTAATATATTTACAATTTTAAAGCAATTTGGAAGCCTACCAGTGTCCCTATCATCATAATAAATTCTAAATATCTATATGCTTTGATGTTTACTTTTGGTTTTTTTATCATAGAAAATCAGAGCTCCCCTTGCCCCCTTCATTAACCAGGATGTGGGGACAGCTGCCCTTGCAGCCACAGCTCCTGCCAGCAGGTCCCTTCCTTCACAGGGTGTGAGATGTGGGGACATGTGGGGTTTTTGGGAGGGGAGTGAAAAGGGGTGTGGGGTGATGAGGTTCTTGGGTGGATGTGTGTTTGAGGGTGTGAGGGGGATGTGGAGTTTGGCAAGGGGTATATGGAGGTGTGGGGGGTATGGGACTTGTAGTGGATGTGTGAGGTTTGTGGGGAAAATTTGAGGGGGGGTTGCCACACACCTACCCTCACTACCCCCCTATGGTGCACAGCCCCTGGTGCTGGCAGCAGCAGCCAGCCAGGCCATCAAGGTACTCATGGCCCACCGCAGGAACAGCCGCACGGCAACTTGGCACTACCTGAGACCTGGCGGTTGCAAATGGAGAACTGAACTGGCCTGGTCCTCTGGTGCGTGCCTTTGAACAAAATCAGGTCAGCTCCTGCTGCCAGCCAGTGATCCTGGCACTGTACACAAGAGCCACATGCCATCAGGCCAGGCTGGGCTTCCACGTGCCCAGCCCAATGGCACGTGGCTCCTGCATGCAGTGTCAGGAGCCCGGGGTGGTGGTAGGAGCCAGACTGGTCCTCTTTGAAGGTGCACACCAGCAGGCAACTCTGGCTCCGTTCACCATGTGCAGTCTCCAGGTCTCAGGTGATGCCGCACTGCCACAAGGCTGTGCCTACAGCAGGCCATGAGTGCCTCGATGGCCCAGTTGGCTGCTGCTGCCAGAGCCAGGGGCTGGGGGGAAAGTGGGGGGATGTGCACATGATGGCCCCCCTCAAAACTCGGCCCCCTTAAATGCCACACCCAGGAACCACACAGTCCCCCACACAATTCCCCCACCCCCATGTCCCTGCTTACCTGGGACAGAGCCTGGGTCTGAGCCACTGCTGCAGCCTTGCCCTGCTTCTATTTCCTCCAGCACACTGAGGCAGCATGCTGGAGCAGCACGGGCATGCAGCAGGCATGGAGACACTCCAGCCAGGTGCTACAGCATCTCTTTGGAGGACCCAACCTCCGGTTGCCTCCAGGCACACTCTACGAGCACACCCTGCACTGCTTTTTTCAAAGGTGTTTTCTTTTGGGATTTCCTGGTATCAAATTTAGAGTCTGCACTGAATATTTTTTCATATGTGGCATGGCTCTTGCGGCATCTCAGAATTCTTTGAGATGCTACAACAGGCACTTGCTCACTTGTCTGAATGTGACCTATATGGGCTGATTAGTCCAGCTTTTTTAAATGTTATCTTAACAGATGCTGGGGCAAGTGAAACACTTCATTGTTCTCCTTTGAAAGGCTGTCTGCCATAGTAACTATGAAACTTGACTATGATTAGGTCAGAGGATGCTGGACTGCTGCTTATCATGCTGACAAATATTTTCTCATTGTCCTCTCCACTATTTGTGTACATCTCTTTTGTGCTGTTTTATATGTATATTGTAAGCATTTGGAGTCAATCTTTTTTTCCCCATGTCTGTACATCTCCTAGCATGATTGAGCTGTGAGTCCATGCCTAGGGTTTACTGGTGCTATGGTAATCAGACCTATTTTAGGGGCAGTGCCATCAGTGCAGCCACATGAGATATTATCTAAAGAGTTGGCAAGTCTTTTGTGGTAGGTCCAGATCTAGAGCAGAATGGCAGTGCTAATGAAGTACAGTGCATGACATAAGCAGCTTTGTTGAGAGGTAGAGTGAAGAATATCTCTCAGTGTCACCCAGAGTACAGAAGTCTCAAAACATGGCTTGAATAATAATAAAAATGGCCTAAGTTAACCCAGGCAGTATTTCAACATTCATTTGGCAGCTGTGATTCATTATTAAAACAGAATAACAGGCATTTTACAACCACAAAAATATGGGATCTTCCTCAGACTTTTAGCTAGAATAAGCGAGGCAAAGTATTTAGTATTTCAAATTGTACCTTCTTTTATCAATTCAAGAAAACAAGATATGAAAGGCCCCCAAAATCCTGTATAGTCGAAATATAGGGATACCCTCACATGAAACACACTATTTTTGCAGATTTAAGGGGATGGAGACAAATTCACTACATCAAGAGTTTTGTCTCATCACGTTCTGGCAGTAGGAATATATGTAATCCTACCAGGAGAGAGAAAGGTCTCTGCATCAGTCCCTGGTCAAAGCTATAACATAGACTGTTGGTCAATAAATAATATTGAGTGCCTTTCATTCTTGTGTTTCCCAGGAGTTGTTTGCTTCCAGTATATGGACAATAGCTAGACTGTTTTCAATCCCATATCTACAGCTCCGTGCTTTCAATTCAACAGCACAGAATTATCAGTGCCAGTTACAGAGACATTAGTAATCACAGATGCTAACAGACAATGGTAAAACTGGAGGGAGGGCAGGAGGGGGAAGAGGGAACTGATGACTGGATTCTATTAAACCATTCACAAATTTGAATTATCAAGCCTAATTCACCGTAAGTCAGATGCACTGCTGTTCTCTGCGCCACCTCAACCTCCTGCTGTCACACTAGGACAGCGCACAAGCTGTCTCCTGCTTTAGAATTAAAATAAAGCTAACGAGGTAACAGTACCCCCAAGCAAGTGCCTCCTCCATAGTCTTTTACTGTGTTCACTACCAGTCTCTCTCCAATGATGCCTCATTTTTCTTTGCTGACAGTGGTAACTTGGCTAAGGAGCCAAAACTGGGATCTGAAATTGCAGCAGGGAGAGGTGATTTTTCATGCCCAGATGACAAATTGGTTATCCACTGATCAGGATGGATAGGATGGAAGGATTAGGGTCACAGTAGCAAAGCCAGTCTATTCCCTCCAGCCAAGCAGAAGATGGCTTGGCAGACACCATGCTCAGGCATGCATGCAGTTGGCTTGTTACCCTGTGTAGAGTAGTTACAGTTTAACTGAGGTTTGCTAGCAACTCGGAAACAAGAAATACATAAAGCCAAGGAAGAGGGATACAAACATGAATGGCATCTGTAACACCATGCAGACAGCAGCCCTGAAACACACATAGTGTGAATGGGCTTTAGTGAAGAAGGGATGGTACCATTGATTTAAAACGGGGACAGGATCAGGAAGCCAGCTTATAGCATCTTTCAGCCAGGAAGCTTGACTTCTTGTATTTGTCTGTAAAATACCATAGACATCTGTGGTACAGTAAGAAGAATAAATCTTCTCTGCCTAAGTTATCTTACGTGAATTAAATCCATTCTCAGGAGGATTTGAGAGATTTGGCAGGAAATCACAAATATCTGCCTTATGCTCCATGGTTTCTTGCATTCAGAGGATAGGGATTTCAGGGAATGTGACACAGGAATCATATTTGGTCGTGAGTGCTTCTACAGTAGATTTTTCTTTTGAAAACAACAGTTGTTTTGGAAACTGTGGATAGGCAGGTAAGTGGTTACAGGAGATAGTTGCATATGCAGGTCATGTGTACTTAACTCCTTATAGCTCATATGACCTCAGGCCAACCTGGACATTTACAGCAAAAGGGAACATTTATATAACAAGCTGAATAGCCTGTCCAAATCTTAATGCTTCACAAACAACAAAATGATTTATCTTTACAACAAGCACACTGGGACTATCCTAGAGAATTAAGCCATCATACCCTGTACAACAGTGAGGAATAATGTTAACCAATGAAGGAGGAGGATGGAAGGGAAACACAATAGACCCACATTTTAAAAAATAGGGTATTTCTTCCAGGAAACGTGATTTCTCTCTACTGCCGAATGTGAAAAAAAAAAGATAAAGAAATTCTCCAGTCCTTCCTTGGGCTCCCTACCCACACGTGTTCAGGAAAAGCTTGCTGCCTTTTCCCTGAACTACTGCATAGTGAGATGTAGATATCAGCCATTGATCCTCCTGGAAGAGGCAGATGAAGGTACAGATCCTTAGCTGAAGTAAATGAGCACAATTCTGCTGAATTAATCAGCGTGATTTGATGAATGTATACCAACCAGACTAGTCTGTAATTTCCGACATTCTCTCTCCCAGCAGTGTTTCTCATTTTGTCCTGTCTTACTTATGCCTGCCGGGCAGCAAAGGGGGAAGATAATGGGGACAGAAGAAGCCTGGTTTTGCAGATCAGTGAAAAGGGTTGGAAGGAGCCATGAGTTCCAGCCCCTGGCTCCCAGTGGTGCACTTTGCATTATATAGTCATCAGCTAAAATGAACAGACAGCAATATGAGCCACACAAAATCCATGCAGAAAGCAAAAATGTCTGTTCTGTAACTATATTTAGACACAAAAGAAGAACGTTGACACTTCTAAGTAAAATAGGTTTTGGACATAGATGTTCAACGTGGGGACAGAAGGAAAGATTTGTTGTGAATTTTTTTACAGTGCCTTTATTTGGGCAGCACATTTCCATCTTTCTTCATAGCCTTTGTCCTTTCAAGTCTGCCTAATAATTTCCAGTAGTGCAAGTTTGCCTAGGTGCTTATCCCATTATATCTATACTCCAGAGGCTCCACTGCCTTATCCATGATCTCGGAGATACTGCTTTTCACCCATAGGCGACTGGTAGGGGGAGCACAGGGGTGCACGTTTCCCCGCTGACGGGGTCAGTGCCCCCCCGACTGCTGCCACTGACACTATCGGCAGAGCTGGTGCCCCTGACAGGACATTGCTGGCTTCTGTGGGTGTCCCCCCAGATTCAGGAGGCACCAGTCACTCATGTTTTCACCTATAAAATTCTAACTAGTTTGGATTCTAGTGACCTTAACAGCAGTTTTGTTTTGTTTCGGTTTTTTACCTCATTTATAAAAATGAGTTGAGCTGTATGGTCTAAAAGCACCTTACATTAGTGTCCTTGCTCTGCCACCCTCCCTCCCACGCAGCCTTAGGATTTGCCAGACTTTTAGGCCTCCCCAGGTTGCCAATCTTCTCTGAAGGAGGTTGTGTTGGGAAGGAGAATTTTATGATAAAGGAGTTGAGGAGTATTTGGTGATCTGATTATTCATCAGAAAGTACATAAAGCTTTTATAACATTACATAGTCTTAGAAGAGACAACTTTGCTTTATCTAAATGAGAAATTCCATGTCACCCCTGTTTTCTCTCTCAAAATTTATACTGATCTAATAAATTGTGAGTGTTTTAAACATACACTCATTACCAGGGACCCTGGTTTTATCTGATACCAACCCCTCCCAATATTCAGACTGAAAAAAGGAACCCAAATTCCACATTTTTCCAGGATCAAAATGAAACACCACTATATATACATTTATGTATTAGAGATGTTTCATTTTAATCATGGAAAAATGTGGATTTTGGGTTACCTTTAACCCAAAAATTGGGGATTTTTTTTAATCAGAGAAAACCAGGATCCCTGCTCATTATTGAATGAGACTGTACAAACACACTACATACAAGTAACTGAACCATGGCCAACCATGATGACTATCACCATGGCCACCACACGAATGAAATGAAACTGATATCTCTGGTGCTGAAAACACAAGGCTCTTTAATCACAGCAACATGTTCTGTGACAGGTCACCTATGAATTGGGCATAGAGGCAACATACACTGACCAGTAGATGACACAAAAACAAAAAAGAAAAGCTAAGGCCTCCTTGCAAAATTGGTGACTTTTTGAGAAAGACCAGCATAATAAGGGATAATAAATAAATTGGGGAAGGAGTTAGTAAAAACCAGCCTGTTGTACTGCTAATACATATTTCTATGGAAAGTCTAACACTTCAAGGAGATGTGTATCTCTGGGCATTAAACTGGTGTAATTTTACTTCTTGCTTTTAAAAGCGAAAAGATACCATTTACTCTACACAAATTCATTGCCCACGGGAGGCCAAGGGAGTTGAGTTGAAATGAAATGATGCCAGTAACAAATATACCCTTTGCATTTTCATCTATGAAAGCTATCATTTTTATACTTTCTAAGTCACAGTCATTTCAAATACAAAGATGTATTATTTGCAATAGGAGAGAAGTGCCAGTGCTGGATTTTAAGGTGGAATAGGAAAATGATACAGGAAGATAACACCAAATGCTCAGCTAGCCTGGAGGCAGAATAAATGGCTTCACACTACACTGCTTTCAACAGAGTACTCATCTTGAAATTGGAAGAAGATAATGATGCACTGTGAATGAAAGACGGGGGTTGGTAACAGACAGAACAGAAGAAAACAGCTCATAAAATATTTGCAGTCAATGACAAAATTCCCATTTACTTAAATGGGGCACAAATTTCAACAGGAATGAAGAGAGCTAGGTGGGAAATGAGGAGAAATTCAGTGTTTCCTTTCCTCCTTTTCAAGTTCAGTTGGAAGGCAAATTAAACTCTCACAGATTTCAGTGTGGTCCATGATTGCCTTATGTTGCTATAGGCAAGGATTTCTTAGGGTGGTATATTTTATTGAACTAACTGTAGAGTTGGGATAGAGTTAGATAAGCTTTTGAATGCAAGACATTCAAATGTGAGACTTGAAGACAGACTGCCTTGCATTGGAAAGCTTGTCCAACTCTATTTCAACTCTACAGTTGGTCCAATAAAAGATAACACCCTAAGAAATCCTTGCCTCTCACATTATTTCTGAGCCATCACAACTACATCACTCTCACTACCTTAAACTTCTATTTTCACCTGATCATTATTTTTTGCAGACAATGCTACTCCACAAGGAAGAGACAACATAATGATATGGTACAGTTTGCCTTGATTCAATAGAAAAACAGACTTAAGAGTTTGAGGGAAATCGGAAAGATTTCACAGCTGTCAGAGTTACATAGCTGTCCATAAATTAAGATCCAAAAAGAAGTCCTTTCTTTGTAATCCTAAATCCATAAAGGAGTCTCTAGTCCCCCTTCCCTGCTATTATATGCTAAAGCACTGTTTAGAATTAAATGTTCACTGATTAATTCTGGCATGTTGCATTTCAATATGGGATGGAAATGACATTTGTGTTCTAGCATTAGCATAGATTCTATTACAGACGCTCTCTGCACCTCACTTCATCCTTGGCCAACACTTACTCACACTATTTTCCTCCACCTGTATTAAGTATACTCTACAATACATAGAGGTGGAAGCATAGAGTTAAAGGTTGTATGATCTGCCCCTATTAAATATGGCTTCTCAGTTCATTAGGTCTTTGCTAAATTTAAACCATCTAGGCTGAAAATTCCCTTACTGGTTGTATGCCTCAAGCTTGGAGAGCTTCAGCTAAAATGGTTCAGCCATTTTTCAGGAGATTAGGAAAAACTACAAAAATATCTTGCTCCTGTCATCAAAAATCTTTAGAACTCTTTTGACACACTGTGGCAACATGGGTTTGAAATCTGGTTACTAGGGAAGTGGATGAGGCTTCTGCTGTCCCCACAATGCTGCTCATGCTGCTGGATCCAGGAACTGAGGGAGACCATCTCTCCTGTGCTCTCAGTATGCTGGCACCCAGAGAGCAAAGAAGACGAAGCATCCTTATCTGAGTACAGGGTGCTGTGAAAATCTGGGGGGATACAGAAAAAAGAACAGAAGCAAAAGGGTGAGCAGGACTGCAGAAGCCAAAATGTGGTGAGGAGCAAATAAGTACAAAAAAGAGAGGGATGTAAGAACTGTGAGTTGAAGACGGGAGCAGAGCAAAGGGAAAGTAACTCTGGGAGCAGTGAAGAGGTGGGGAAATAAGGGAATATATTGCTCTAGTTTATATATGGATTTTATTATTTTGACAGCTATTTCTTCCTTTAACAGGCATGACATGTTGGCAAATCCACAAGTCATATCTTCCTCATACAATAATAAACTGCACTATCCACACAAAAGTACACCCTGTTTTATTCAGGGCTCACACCACAGCTCCACAAAAAATTCAAAACCAGGGTTGCTAATATTAGGCACCTCAATTTATCATGCTCACTACAGTTTTGTCATGCTGGACTTTGGGTCCTATGTATGTAATAAAGAAGATCTGAGAGCAGGCTTGATCAAGTCAGCTTTCAGAATTCCCTATGCGGCAACAATTCGGCCAGGTCCCATATTCATTTTTTAGCTCTTACAGTAGGTTTGGAGGGTTTGTTACTACAGCTATAGAAAAATTGTTTTTGCCTACTGAAAAAGATACATTTCTAAATCTAAAATTACCAACAGAAAATACTCCAAAAATGAAAAATTCAACACACACATCTAAAAAGCGTCTGCTCCTTATTGCTGATATTTAGCTGTAACAGTGTTTCTGCAGTTGACAGCTTGGATTTCAATAGGCTATGAAAGGCAGCCAGGCTATCACTAAATGGTAGGTCATGCAGTCCTAGTGAAAGAAAGACAGCTAGTTACAAATGGTAGATACAAATGTAGATGACACCATGTCTTCTGAAATTCAGAGCCCATTGCTGACACACACATTTATGCAAATGTTACTCAGGCACAGAAGTGTTTGCATTGGCCCATTCAAATGTAACAGATTCATTCTTGAAAATAAGCTCAAAATGTCCAATGCATCTTACTTCTTATTATCTTTTTTAAATTCAACATCATGACAAAAACAAAAACAAAAAACAACAGGCAACAACACCAGCAAAAACCCCATTTGTGTCATGAAATGGAGAAATAAAGATTCACAAAGAGTTTAATGGTTCTAGATATTAGCAATCAAGAGCAATCTTGAAGCAAAAATCCAAATATTTCTTTGATTGGTAACATTTGATTGTCTGCTATGTTATTTTGTGGGCAACATTAAATGGAAAGAGAATGTGCATAAAACAGTTCCATGGCTCAATTCCTATTAAAGCAAGCACACACACATGCATGCATGCACCCATAATACAGTCCAAAGCATTCTTCTAGATTAAAAAGCCCAACAACAAAAGGAAAGGCATTTTTCTAGATTTTGTTAACAAATTAAATTGAATTACATAAATCAGTCATAAGCATTCTTTAAGCAAGCTCTGTCTAAGAGCTGACAGCTTGCTGGCTAGGAGTTATATGTACAGTAAGCTTCTTAGATCACAAAACTGTAGTTTCACAGCCTACAGTTAGTTCTCAGTATACAATAGTAAATAATACACCTATGCACATAATAGAACATACCTACACAGATAGTAGCTCCAGGGATTGAATTTATATTGTCATTCATTTCCTCTTCCTACCACTCAAAACTGCACAGCAAGATAGTTCATTATACTATACTGTGATTTATCCTGTGCTCCTTGTTGATTAGCACCTGCCATGCCTGTTATCTGCCAAATGACTACTTAGGAGTTATTTTCATACAGATATACAGTTCCTGAAGAGTTAATTGGATATGGCCATTCACAATCTACTTGAAGCGGGGCATAGTCAAGGTCTGAGTGGGCCGGAGCAATGAACTATTCTCTGAGACCTAAAATAAACCCTGCAGAACAGCATTAAGGTACACCTGAAGGAGAGCATGGGAAGTTTGTACTGCTGTCCATGCTAGACTTGCTCAGTGGATGAACGGAGTACTTTCTGTCCAAGGCTGCCAACTTAACCATTTTCATAAGCACTACAGCACTTTACATTTATTCAGAGACTTTTTGTTTTGTTTTGTTTTAAAATTCTTTTCACTGCCAGTTTTCTCCCAGGATCTTCCTGAATAACAAAACTGCTCCAAAGCCCCTACTCCGACTTTAACAGCTAAATGGAGTGAGAAAATCTTCAATTAGCTGAAAATGAATTCACCCAGGCAGGCTGTGAAATGCGTCTTTCCCAACGCCTGACAGCTACAAAAGCTAATTTAATAGGCATTACATCTTCTTTTTGTAATTAATAAAAACAATAGTGAACATCAAATAATCAGTATAATTAACTGAAAAACCAACAGGAATACAAGCAGATGACTGGAGTATTTGATTGTCTTGGAGACATACAAGCAATAAACTTGCTAAATAAATGGAAATACATTCTTGTAGTAAATAACACATACTAGCCAGCTTCCCACATCAGAGCTGTACACATACTGGAGATATTGAAGTGCTACATTGCCAGGGTTACTCTCAGCATTCCCTAAGCCAAAGTCTCACAATCAATCTGGGCAATGATATTTTTAACTATTTAAATATAAAACTGTTAATACAAAAAGTATTTAAAACTTGGATGATAGCCTTTTCCATCACACACAAAGGCCATTCTATTTATACCTCAGTATTATTTGTATTGCATAATGCTTATGAACAAGAGCCATGGAACAGAATCCCCTTTGTGCTGGGTGCTGTACAGTCACCTGACAGACTGTTTCTGCTCTTGACAGGTTCCATATCCACCTGCCTTCTTTTTTATTACTGACATCATAAATGCTGGACCCATACATTAATCTTGCGCACACCGATTTTGCATTGCTGTAAGTCAATGGCCAGTCCCTTGTATTGAAGGCCCAGATCCCTGTTTGGTCCTGGTTAGGCCGGACAGTATGCTGACAAACCAGGTTTATTTATCTGAAAAAATAATTAACATAAATTCTGCTTTGTGGTCCGTGGGCGTCGGTGCATCAAATCATTCATTCCAATCGACTGTCACTAGTAATACAGCAAATTCAGACCGATCAAATAAGTGTTTACTTAACAACAGTTTCTCACAGAAAAATGGAGTAAAATGCGTATTTCCCCCTTTACCAGAGTAAAACACGGATTTCTCATTTTAGCAGAGAAACCCACAGATTTTGCAGTTTTGCAATGAGCTCTCTGCAGACTGGCAGAGTTCCAGCCTGCAGGGCCCTGGGAGGGAGCAGGAAAAGGGTGGAAATGCAGGGGGTGCCATGGCCGCAGGGCCCCAGCAGGCAGCAGGACAGAGCCGCCGGTGGCTTGTCTGGGAGGCATGGGGTGGGGCTGGATCCCCACTACTGTGCACACTCCTGGGAGGGCAGGGGGGAACTATGCCCCACAGATCTGTGCACAGGGCAGGGACGGGGTGGGCTGCCCACTGAGATGCAGGTCCCTTTTACCCCCCAGCCCCACCGAGTACACGTTGTAGCAGGGAGCCAGCCTGCAGCAGGTCCTGGTTATGTAGTTTAGTTTGTAAAGAGGCAAATTCATTTTAAACGCCCAAAGCTCTTGTACATGTACAGTGTAACACCATTAAGCCACACAAGTTGAAAGTTTTATCATGTGTACATGGTAACAGCATCACATGTACAAGCACCCTTTGTAAGGCAACATCAGAAAGGCAAAATGTTACTCACCTCTACTTGTCCTCTTCAGTCTACCTTTGTTTTGCACAGAAGCATACTCACAAATGCAAGTTTATCTATTAACACCCTCCTGGGTAATCCTTTGGCCCTGATGTCCCCCACCACTGCAATTAAGTGAACAGAAAATCTGATCATAGGAGATAGTTTAGTGTTCTCATTCAATCTGTTTCTTTTCTTTTTTAAAATAACACCTAGGTTGCTATGCCTGTGGGCTGTATTACTTAAATAGGTTATGATTACTATAGGAAGATATACAAGCGTTTCACATGCATTGAAGAAATCCATATGCAACAGGCCAACAATTTCATTACTGCTTAGAGCCTAGCTATAGTTATATGCTAAAGGTAAACAATCTACTAAATCTCTTCTATCCCATTTACTCTCCACCTGTCTCAGACTAAACATTGTATCTAAGCATAAGTGTAAGAAATACAGCAAGTAATTAGGTATTAGAAAGCAACTACTTTAAAACACAACCTTTTGCCCTGGAGCACTCAATGTTTACATGAAAATTTTTTTCAAGAAAAGATTTCAAGACCCATAGTCAAATTGAATAGCATTCAGTCAGTGGTATTCTAAATGTCTTTTCTGGGATTTGTCCTTGCTTAAGTCTTCTGGAGACACAGGCATATGGATAAACCAAGCAGAGATTAACTTGGTCTGACTACAGTTAATTATGGGTTTTTTACCTCTTCCTGAAAATCTGAAGATTTTAAAACAACAGTATCCAATGTATTAGGTCAGTTTTAAAAGGAACTTGAATGACAGCAAACACAGAGGACCAACTCAGTTGGCTACTGTCAGCCTTCAACATGAGGGGACAGACAAGACCAAACTGAGTTTTTAAAATAAAGCATGAAAAAAGTATATGGTTTAGACCTTTATTTTCTTTTCTTCCCCTTTTTTTGGGAAGGAGGGGGGAAGAGGTAGGGGAAGGAGAACAGATTCAACAGTGGGTGTGCCTACACATGAAATTAAAAGTAACCAAATATTTTATGGTTCAATTTGAGTAAACTAATCCTGATGTCACTGCCTACACACGTATTTAAGCTCAGTAATTTACTGCGCTGCCAAATACTACTTGTATGTGACAGGACTATCCGGCAATGCAGTAAATTAGTCTGCTGCACCCTAATTGCTGTGCGTGTATAGACAGTGACACATTACTGCATAGCAAATTAGTCTGCTGTGCAGTAAAGTGTCTTGTGTAGATGTGCCCAGTATTTAGCAGACAAAATGTTGTGACTTTTCTTGAACCACTTGAAGATACTTCATGGAATCTGTGAATATGTCTAGTATATGGAGATACACATACACTCCAAATGGTTACGTGTAAGTGGTTCCTAGACTGTAGAAGTCAGTAATCCATTTCACACTATTCCCCCTGTGAGACACTTTTAAAAAGCAGAATAATGCATAAAGGCAAACATTGGGTAAAAAAATTCTATTTTTTTAAATTCAGACATGTTTCATGCTGCAAATGTGACTATTCACCGTTACAGTTCCAATAGGTTGTATATATATACAAACTGAGCCAGAAAATATATATACAACTGTAGCAGGGCACTAAGGTGCCTGCTACTGACAAATAATGTGGGCTCAGCTGCCAGTCACCAGGGCAGCACAAGTGTGGATTGCCGAGACAACCAGTCTGGTCAGCTGACCGGAAGGGGACAGGGCCTGGCCTATATAAACAAGCCAGGCTGAGGCCAGAGGTCAGTTCCCCTCTGGCAGTGAGGAAGGTGGACCTCTGCTGGAGCAAGCAGAGCAGAGAAGCCTGATGGTCTGGTTGGTTTCTGCATGAAGATGCTGGGTGGAAGAAACCCTAGTAGAGATATGTATGAAGGTTAGCCAGTTTGGCTTGGAATTTATGTTGGAACACAGGAGTGTGAGTTTTCTGTTTTGTTGTGGTATAAGACCGAAGGACCAGGTGAGGCTGTAGGGGTGGAGGAGGCCTCATGGGAGGCCCCCAGTAGTGTGGGGGTTCCTGGCACCGGAGAGGGTGCTGCGTATTTGAGGTGCATTGACCCCAGCCCCAGTGTGGGCAGTATTGGGAGAAGCCCAGTGTGGGCGCAGGTGAGAAGCCCCAGTGGGGTGCAAGACCCAGAAAGGGGGTCTGGAGGCCAGGCGTGGCTACGGCCACCTGAGCCTTGATTGTGAGGAGCCCAGTGGGGCGCAGGACCCAAGAAAGGGGTCTGGGGGCCAGGTATGGCTATGGCCACCTGAGCCTCGATTGCGGGGATCACAAGGCAAGGCCCCGGTGCGGGCTACGAGAGCCGTGGGGAGACAGGCCCCGGTGCGGGCTACAAGAGCCGTGGGGAGACAGGCCCCGGTGCGGGCTACGAGAGCCGTGGGGAGACAGGCCCCGGTGCGGGCTACGAGAGCCGTGAGGAGACAGGCCCCGGTGCGGGCTATGAGAGCCACAGGAGAAGCCAGGAGGCACCCGCAAGGGCACAGGCAGGCAACGGAGATGAGTCCGGGGACCCGTGAGGGCACGGGTGACTGTGGGACTCACGTGCAGCCCCAGAGGTTGGAGTGCACCGGTCAACTAGACAGAGCCAAGATACATCAAGGCAACGTGCCAAAGAGGGTAGAAAGGCAGCCTCCCTTTAACAATATTACCATCAAAGATGTGGCGGGTGAGATAGCGAGGGTGCATTAAACCCCATTTGGCATGGTAGGTAGGGGGCGCTTAGGGGAGTTCACGGCACCCCTAGGTCGCGTCCTGCCACAACAACCTATTGGAACTGTAATGCTGAATAGTCACACTTGCACTATAACACAATGGCAGCAGAAACTCTGGTCAAGATTCAAATAGAAATATCTGGTGTTTCTCCTTTATACAGAAGTACAATATTGAAATTAAAACTAGTGGAATTTGGTTTCTCCACAATCCATCCTTATAACTCTTTCTTGTCCCCATATTCAAATGCAGTGCTTAAAACAACCTATGTATCATTCTAAATAAATAACTAGAAAAGGTGTTCCCAACCACCTTTTTGTGTTATATGGCTTGCTGACTGGGTGACTACTGACTAAATTTTAAAAACACATCACAAAGATTGAAAATAAGCCACACAAGAGCTTCTCCTTCAAGAAAAATCATTAACAATAAACAGTCTCTCCGCAAGAGGAGACTGGGGGGGGGGTCTTGTGGCTTATCAGGGGCCAGCAGCAGGGACTTAGGGAAAGTCTGTTCACCAGGGTCCCCCTTGGAGTCACCAGGGAAAAATGGCCACAAGCTGAGGGAGGATAGGTTTAGGTTAGATATTAGGAAGAACTACTTTACTGTAAGGGTGGCCAGAGCCTGGAATAGGCGTCCCAGAGAGGTGGCGCTCTCGCCTTCCCTGAAGATCTTCAAGAGGAGACTAGATAGGTATCTGGCTGTGGTCTTATAACCCCTGCCACCCCCATTGCTCCTTCCTGCTCATGGCGGGGGGTCAGACTCGATGATCTGTCTAGGTCCTTTCCGACTTATTGATTCTATGAAGAGCATACCTCTGACCTTTGCAATTTATAAAGTAGGTATATAACAGATTTTAAAAATCTTCACTGTGCCAACTAATGAGAATAATGTTGCTCTTCTGGCTTCATGCAGATGAAGATATCATGGGTCAGATTAATAGCATGAATTACAATGAGAGTCCTTAAATTTTGCTTCTCTCCCTCCCCTCCCCAAATTCCACAATGCAAATGGTTCTTGTAGAGGATTGAGAACCATAATTTAGATGTGTCAGACCATCAAGGAGTTGGGTCTTAATAGTAGATTCATAAAAAAAGACATGAGGGATGCTACTTACAATCAGAGAGAGATAGATAACTTGGAGATTTGAGGAAGAGCATGCATCCAAAGCAAGCTCTTTGGGACCGGGAAAGCCTCATTTTTATTACAGGTTAAGTTCTTGACATAACTGAGGCCTCTACTATTATAACAGAAACTGTTATTAACAACAGAAACAAGCATCCAAGAGCAAAGATCACAACAGCAGCATCTCAATGTCGCCACTTTTGACACCTCTGCTCAAAATTAGACGGTCCGATTTACATTAAATATTTAATGAACTCTTAAGACTTTTCAAACACTGTTCCATCTTGACAGGCTAATATGAGACCAATATTTAAGAAGTATGCTTCAGACAGCCATATCTCAGAAGGTGCATCTACATGAGACACTTTACTGTCTATTAGACTAATCTAATGCACAGTAAAGCACCACTGTCTACACGTGTGTAGCACTTACTGCGCAATAAATTAGGCTAATGCAACATATGCTACTATGAGGAAATACAAGTACTAGATTAACAGCACATTAGATGCTGTGCAGTAGCATACATGTAGATGCTAACTGGGAGCAATTTGCTTCTGGTCAGCCCAGGCAGCATGAGGCCCAATCCCCATATGGCCAGGACAGCTGTCCTGATCCCCACAAAGCCAAGAGAGCAGCAAGGACTGCTGTGTCCCAGCTACATGGAGATCAGGTTAGGAATCCCCATGTGGCCGGGAGACACCCCCCTGATCCCCACATGGCTGGCAGGCAGTGTCCCTGTTGAGCAGGGATGGCTCTCACAGCCATGTGAAGATAAGAACTGGTCCTTATGTCCCCTGCCAACTCCAGGGCTAGCACCTGTAGGAGCCTGGAATTCCCACTGCTGCAGAGAGGTAGAGCAGGGCAGGAGCAGCCCTTGACTGAGCTGCTCCTGCCAGGTGCAATTTGCTCCTGAAGGGGCACACATGTAGACATGAACCCCGCAGCACTTTAATCTGCCTGGATTTTCTGGGAAGAACATTCAGGCCTATTAATTACACATGTAGATGCATCAGAGAGGTTTTGAGCAGAAAAATATCATTTGATCTTATTCCTTCTGGTTGACTAAGCTGCAGTAGGAATTGGGTTAGCTTACTTTAACTCCATTTGAAATGATGTAGGCATAAATTAAAACCGGGTTCTTAACAGAGAAAAAGAGAGCAGACAAATCAAACAATAGTTTGGACATGCAGCAGAACATCTGACATAGAAGAGGAAGAATAGCATGAAGAGAGAAAGGCTGAATGTATAAAATACACACAAAAGTTAGGGTGGCCTAAACAAGCAAAAAAAGAGAGCAGGAAGGTCAGAATAAGAGTACAGGCATGCAAATGATAAAGATCTTTCTCCTCTTTCTAAGATACTTCCTTTTGAAAAAAGAGTTTGATAATTCTCTCTGATATGCCTTAGGCTTCATTCAGACATTGCAAAGATTGCATCCATTTATAGAAACTGTTGCTTGGGAAAACCACATTATTTATATGGATATTTAATTTTAAATATATCCATTTCTATAAAGTTGGGGGGAGGCATTGTTTTCTGCCATTTAAAAAGGTGTTTTTGTTTACTGCAGAATAGTGTCAATTGCCAAATAACATAAAAGAAAAGCCATTTTTCAAAGCTTTTCCTAGAACTCATTTTTTTTGATTAGCAAATGTTTAAAGAGAGAAGCATAACTAGTTAGGTGAGCTGTAGTCAGATAAAGAAGATTCAAACAAAGGAAACAGAAGAACAGAAACAACAAGATTCTTGCAAACTAATCACAACTTCTCTGAAAATTACATGCACACAAGAAACATGCCCACCTTACAGTTACCATATGCACAGGGAAAAACAACGCTTACTAAGTCTCTGAAAGGAAATAAAAGCTCAATTGCTTCTACAGTCTCTCTCAACACCTGCTGGCCAACTGTAAATTGCAATTTATTAGCCTTCAGTTATCACCAATTACATTTCAAGTTGTTTCATTTAACTCTGAATGTTCTAGCTTGTCCAACAAGCACCTTTAGATACACTTCCTTCCTGACAAGGGAAAAGCATCCTTTCTACTGAAGAGATAACCCTTCACCTCCATCGCGTTCACCTCCTCCTTGGATTTTGACCCATCCAGCGATAAAAGTCACAATGCTCAGGTACCATATGCAAGGATGTAGAAGGAAATTATTTACTAAGTTGGAGTCCCACAACTATCTATATCACATTGGAAGTGAATATCTGAAATACATACAGCCTATAGCCCCTTGCTAATAAAGGGGAGAGAAAAACAAAATGAACTATCATGCACTGGAAGCTTGTAGTAAAAAGCTATGGCATATTATTCCCTGGACTTTTTTTCTGCTAATGGAACATCAACAAGCAAACCTCAATTTCCTCAAAATTTCTTCTTTATTAAAATGTATTTGATGAATATCCCTTTTCCCTCTGTTGACTGAACTTGCATATTTGAAATATTACAGATGTTTTATTTGCAATTATTCAGATAAGCTACAGATTGCTTATTGAAGCAATTCCACCACAGACAAATCCTATTGAATTTGAATAAGAGAATACTGCTTATTGTCATAACTGACAGTCACTTCTTTGGAATGACTCTATCAGTAAAACCCAATTGTTCAAGTCTTTGTGAAAAGTAAACATAAAAATAGCTTAAGAAATGTCTTAAGCAAATTCAGCTAAAATTCAAATATGCCTATGGGATTATTTGTATTATTCATTCAAATTTTCTACCAAAGAATCTGCCACCACAGGTGGGTAGGAATTTCATGAAAAGAGTTGTGATTTTTTGTAAGATAAAGAAACCATGCAACAGACATGCACCTTGCTGAAGATGTGAGCTGAACATTGAGCAGGCAGAGAGAGGTGAAAACAGGTGAGGTACAAGTCACATGAAAGGCTTTTTACAAGATCAGATTCTGTGACTCTTCTCCATGCTGAATGTTATTTGTACTCCATGACTGTATCCACTGGCAATGGGACCAATCATGCAATAAAGTACAGAGCAAGAATATCAGAATCTGGTCCTGTGTGAGGTGAGTTTTTCCATAGTATTTGAATAAGTAAGTGTATTTTTGTACTTAATCTTGTGTTTTAGGACTTGCTTGCTGTTTCTGCAATTTGGCAATAAATTCTGTTCTAACTGGGGGGGGAAAAAAACCCTAGATCATTGTTCTTGTTAACTTTAGATTTTCCCTCATACGAAATTCAAAGAGTAGCTAAACATGGATCTTGAAAGGGGCTAGGATACCTTGTTGTTCACAGCTTCAGAACAATATCACAATCAAGAGTGACATAGTTTTTATCCCCAGATGGTGCTCTGGAGATGACAGTGGGCCAGTGTAAACGCAGAAGAACCCAAAGCCATTAAGCCCACGTTTTTCATCTAGCTATTCCTTTAATGTTAAAATATTTCCATTGTAAGATTATTGCAAAAAGAATAAGAATTAAATATAAATAGACATAAAAATTTCACAGACCTTGTAAGAAAGGCAGAGTTGGAATGAGTACTTTCTAGTACCCAGTAATTTGAGATATGGAATATTTTTAAATTAGCTATAGAGGTTTGAAATGGGAGGCACCTATTTCAAATCCTATACACCCAACTGAAAATACAGGGTTTTTTTATGAAGTTCATTTTCTTTTGCTGTGATAGATTTATCCTGAAGAGAATTTTTCTCTGAAATTCATTCTAGATTTGTCTTTGCTTAATTGCATCCTATTAGTACAAAGGTCAGCAACCTTTTTAGGCTGCTGGCTGGAGTGACCCAGTTTGGGTTAGTGGTAGGCTGCAAGCCAGAACTAGGACCTAGCTGCCTCTGCCACTTTTCTGCATGGTAGCACAGAAAGCAACAGCTGCCAAAGATCCTCCAGAGGCTCCAGAGTGGCGAGAGACACGTGGGTGAAAACCTGCTGCACCCCCGCTCCCCCGAAGCCCCGCAGAGATCCCCCAGCAGCCACAGAGCGCCCCACCAACCCCCAGCACAGCCAGAGATAAGCGGTGCCCGTGGTGGGAGGGGGTTAACCCCTTAGTGAGTAGAGGAGGCAGCTGAGAGGAGCCGGGTTGGGTCTCACCCCGCCCAGGCCCCTACTTCGCCCAGCCCCCCAGGGAGCCAAGCAAACAGGCTGCGCAAACAGGCGCACTTGTCTGCCGGCACATGAGCGCAGAGTTCGCGCAGGAGGGTGCACATGAGAGTCCGAGACCCTGCCTGAGAACCCCCCTGGGTAGACAGTCTCAGCTGTAGCCAGCCTACCAGAGACATGACACGGATGGGCACACCCCGAGGGTCCCCAAGGGGTCTGCAGCCCCCACTCTGGCACCTCAGAGATGGCCACCCAGATGGAGCCCATGGTCCCAGGCTCCATGCAGACGGAGCCCCTGGCTCTCGGCTGAGGGGCTGCCTGTCCCTTTTTCAGGCTCTGGCGCCCGGGAGCATGGCCACCTCCCCGTGTGGGGTCTGCTCCCTTTTGGGGTCTCTGGCACACGAGCTGGAGGAGCTCCAGGCCACAGTCCAGAGACTGCATGCCATCAGGGGCTGCAAGCAGGAGATAGACTCCTACTGCCAGGCCCTTCTCCCCTGGGAGCCAGAGGGTAGACCACGGTCTCCCTTCAGGACAAAGGAGGACTCTGGGCAACACAGGCTCAACTGCAGCTACTGCCCTCGCTCTCCCCAAGACAAAATGTAAAGTGTTTGTCATGGGAGACTCCATCCTGAGGGGGACAGAGGGTGTAATCTTCCGCCCCGACTCCTTAGCCCAGAATGTCTGCTGCTTCCGAGGGGCCCACATCCAGGACATTGCGGAGAGGATCCCTAAGCTCCTCTGGCCCACAGATGACTATCCCATGCTCCTTATTCATGTGGGCACCAATGACACAGCTCGGAGCGCTCCCAGCCGGGCCATGAGGTGCTACAGGGATTTGGGAGTGGGGCTAAAGGGTCTGGGAGCTCAGGTGGTGTTCTCGTCAATCCTTCCAGTCTCAGGTTATGGGCTGAGGAGGGAGAGGAGGATCTAGGTAGTGAAACAAAGACTGCGGAGCTGGTGTCATCGGGAAGGCTTTGGCTTCCACGACCACAGCCAGCTCTTTGGCAAGAGAGGCAGCGAGCCGCTGGGAAGAGATGGCCTTCACCTCTCTCCCCTAGGGAGGAGGCTCTTTTCAGCCAGACTGGCTGACCTGCTCCACCAGGCTTTAAACTAAGCCCGCTGGGGGGCGGGGGGACTACCACCACTGCTGGCCTGCTGAGCAACCCTTACAAAGCCAGCAAGCCAAGGCACTTAAGGGAGCCCCCTGGTACAATCTGTGGACAAGACAAGAGCCCCCAAGGGGACACTGGCAAGTGAGTCAGCAACACAGAAGTCCTTGACTTCAGAAAAGCCGACTTTGACAAGCTCAAGAGGCT
>NW_017728906.1:168214679-168234484 GCF_001723895.1 Crocodylus porosus | reverse complement strand
TGCCCCAAGGGATGACGACGGATGGTTTAGGTGCATCTCAAGGCATAGATTGCTACTAAGCGTGCAATGGGAAGAGAGGCCTACTTTAAAAAATCCACATTCTAATCTAGGGCTGAATTTCCACATCGTTAGAAGTGTTCTGATCCATCACGAGGATTTAGATCCTTCTCTATAATAAGGTATTGCTGGGGTGTTATATTTTGAACAAGATGATATTCATTCTACTGAATAGAAGTCTCTGTTCAGAAAGCCTCTCATAGGCTATGCCACATCCAACTGTCTCTGTTATAAAAGCCCTGTCACAGAGCCAGACTTTGGCAATTAGTACTTAAACACAGGTTCTCCCATGCTCAAACAAAGCTCCTGTTTCACAGAATGATTCCAGAGCACTAGAGCTGCAGACAGTGGCTTTACAGATGAAAAACAAAACCCAGCATTTCAGAGGTTAGGTAAACAGAGAAGACTTTTCCTGCATGCATTGTTAAGAAAAATCTCGTCACAAATAACAGATTCTGATGCTGTGTTCCTGAGATTCTCTGAACAGATATTAACCCATTACCTTCCCTGTCTTTACAGTAGCAGGGCATAAGCAATGTCCTCTTTTCCCTTGTTGTTATCTATGGCAAGCTGTAGGGTATTCCTGATGTTTCTGGTTTTGTCCCTTGTATTTGCATGTAAGGGTTGGAAGTGGTGCTTTTGGGGAATCCCGAGGTCCATGGTTACCTGCAAAGCTGGACTCAGTCGCCCAAGTGGCCCTTCCAGACCTATATTCCTTCATTCCTAGCACACTATAAAAATCAAGATGAGTTGGACAATCCTTTCTGTGACAATATTTTTAAAGGGCAGGTTGGAAGAGCTGCTTTTCTTTCTGTTGAACATAAGCTTGTGATGTTACAGGAATGTGTAGTGGGACATAACATGCTCGTACATTTTATTATCTACCAAGAAAATCTAACACATTTATTCTTAACAAGAAAAGCCTATGCAAAAAGGAGTCATGTGCTAAGATATTCATGCTATGATTCAAGGCTGCAGTTTTGTCCCAAGGGTAATGGTTTCCTTGCAGGGCAAGTTCATACAAATCTGGGTCCCACTGCAAAGTCACTTGATTAGGCTCTCTAAAATTTAGTCTATTGTTTGCTGCCCCTCCTCCTCTCATGAAACTCCTTTGTCATCCCAGCTGCAGCCATGTGGAAGTCAGTTTAATGAGGCCTGGATGACAAGAGGGAATATACCCAGAGCTGGGGATAGCGTCTGCCGAGAAAATTAGGGAAATAATACATGAAGGCGTACTGTTAGCAAGAGGGAGAATTTTCAATGAGCCATACGAAGCATAAAAGTGAAGGCAGATTAGATTTCCCTAGGGTGGTCAAGCTATTAGCACTACTCCAAAGCTGTCAGTCAGCGGGAAGCACTGGGTATTCCACACCTCAAAATTGTGAAGCCTGAGGAGCAACTGCAACCCTGACTTTTCAATTTGTATCTGGCAGGGAATCATCGATGACACGTCTGCCCCGCTTCCAGGCAATCCTGAAGCTCCAGGTTTACCACTGTTGTCTGATCTAGTCCTACTTGTGTGATCTTCATAACTTTTGACAGGGGGATTTGTGTACATGAGCAAAAAGATTCCAAGTGTTTCCCTCCTGAAAACTTCTTAGTGTATCTTATCCTCTCTACAGCTGTCTTTTAAAACTTATCTGCACTAGGTTGTTGTAGCAATGGTGGAAGCCCTCCTGTATGTAGGCCAGGTACCAGCACATATCCCACTGTTAGTAGCAGCCTTAGGGGAGCACAAATCGAGCAACTGTCCAGCGACCCACACTTTATAACAATAAAAATGAATTACACTGAATATTTGTATTATCAATCTTGTATTAAGATACTTTCACTGCAGTTTCATGGGTAGAGCAAAGTGAAACTGAAATTGAAAATGTCCGACTTGCTTATAGGTCATCAAAATTAAGCCCCTAAGGGGCCCTAAATGACTCCCTTGCCTGTACTCTTATTCTGACCTTCCTGCTCTCTTAGGCCTCCTGCATCATTCCCCAGAGTCACTGTCAGCAGCCCCCCACGCCAGTTCGGATGCTGCTTTTATCCCCTCAGGCAGTCCCTCCCTGGCTTGCAAACCAGGGGACCCGGGCTCAGGGTGGCTGGCCCCCAACTCTGGTCATCCCCCTTCCATGAGAATGAGGGGATTGAAAACCCCTTCTTTCAATTGGCTTCTCCTTTTCCTCAGGGCAGGGCTCCCTGGCTCCACCCTTGGGGTCGCTCAGAGTTCACCAGCACTGTTTCTAGCCCTGGGTAAGTATCTGGAGCCAATCTGGTGAGCCCACATTGGTAGTCTGTTACACAGGCATCCATACATTTGTCCTACATTGGATAAAGAAAGTCACTGGGATGCAAAGACTAGGGGAGTGGTTCTGAAGCTTGGTGTTTTTCCATCTAATTTTTACTATGTTTCCATAAGATTTTACCTTTCCACCATGACTATCCTCCAAAACACCATAAGGAAACAACAGCCCTCACAGCCCTAGCCTCCAACACAGTTTCTCACAGTCTTTCATGAAAAAGAAAACACATGGAAATGGCTTCTGACCTCAGACTGTTTCAGCCCAGCATTACTACACAGACTGATTTAAGGCTGGTCCAATTCTGTAAGACGATAGAAGACTACCCATTACCCTCAATGAGATTTAAATCAAGCCCAAATATCACTGCATAGAATGAAGTCCGATGTCTACTATTTAAACGAGTATCAAGACTTTATTTGGTGCCTTTCTCCAAGCTCATCAAAGCACTTAGCAATAGTAGATATTATTATCTCCATCTTATGCATGTGAAGATGAGAAGCAGCCAGAAGAATGCCACACAAGAGCTAATCCTGCAGTCCTTTCTCAAACAAATCTCCCATTAATTCAGTGTTGACTAGAGTAGGAGCTTTATCTGAAAAAAGCATGGAGTAAATTAGCTAGATTCATGGTTAGAACTCAGATTCTTTAACTCTCTGGGCTCTAATGTAACCACCTCATTGCACTATCTGCTCAGTTGTAAAATAAGCTATTTTCATCTAGGAAAGGCTAAACAGGACTCATTTCTAAACTGTGTTTTTAGCCTGTCTTGATTGCTCACAGCCTGTTCTGTGATCTGAATGGTGTTGTGTTGAATAGATATAAATAGAATTGCCATTGCATTTTGTATATCTTTAGAATAGTTTTCACTTTGAAACCTGTAGATATGTCTTTAAAACAAAAAAAGGACATTTCCATTGTAATGTAGGATGACAATTCAGATTCTTTGCAATTAAAAAAATAAGTGACATTTTACTAACCTGCACAGTATTCATTCTCTTTCTAATACAATATGCCTGACTAAGCTTTTCTTCCCCCCTGTAGCTGAATGTGTACAAACCTAGAAAAAGAGTTTGACTGTGCAATTTTCCAGCACTTATAATGCGATAATTAATACAAATAATAGCTTTCTAGGGCTGCCCTAGAAAAACTGATTGCAGGTGTTCAGTCATATGGATCACAGGAGCAGCAGAGAGGTTGTGTTGCTTCTTCTTCCATCAGCAATAATTTCAAGAGCTACAGGTAAAATTGCCTGATAGCTTGTGAGACAATAGCATCAGCTTTGCTGCCATGATTTCTGAAGCTGTCCTTTTGTAACCCGGAGACAGAGGCTCCTGTTACTTTTATTTAAAAAGCACGATCAGAGCTCCCCAGGTGGAAAGAAAGACTGCCCGTGGTGAGCTGGTTGTAGGGGAATAGGCAGCCAGGAGGCCAGAGGCTACGAGTACAATAGGGCAGAGCCCTACTTGGGCAGCAGAGGCACTGCTACTAAACCAGAAGCTGTAAGTTGCCCTTGATGTCAGCCAGCAAATGGATTCGAAACCACCTAACCAGAAGGGGCAGGGCTTAAGAGGCATAGAAATCCAAGGCCTGAGGCGGGGCAGGCAGCCTGCAGGTAGGAGGGAGAAGAGCTCCTGTCCAGGAAAGCTGTAAAGGAGTGCCTGGCTGAGTGGGGCTGCCCTTGGAAGTCACTGATGGCTTACAGAGGAATACAGCCAGGATAGGGGGGTGTTTTGTTCTACAGCCAACAAGTTGGGATTTCTGTTTGGATCTGGTGTGGGGATAGTCTGCATTATAGCCAGTAGGATTACTCTTTTGATATAGTTTATACGGGTGGACCAGTTTGTGACTTACAGGAGAGGAGGAAGTTACAGTGGTACCCAGGGACACATTGCTGTTTTGAGCCCTGCTCAGGGCTGAACTCAAGGGCTAGGGACAGACATTACACATAAACCAGTTTAAGTGATCAGAAACTGGTTTAAAACTGTTACAGAACAGATATTCAGTGCACATAAACTAGTTTGAAAATGGCTGAAACCCATTTGAGATAAACCTGGTTGAATGTAGTATCAGATTTGACTAATTTGGCTCAAACCAATTTATGCAATGTCTATCCCAGACCCCTTGCAGGTTTAAGCTAAACCAGACACCCCCAGCATCCCGGCATGCTCTGTGCTCCACAGCAAGGCTGGTCCCTCCCCTCTGCTCCTGCAGCTCCACAGAGACTTGCAGGCACAGCAGGGTCTGTTGGCTTCCTCGTGCCCCCCTCCTCCCCCTCTCACCAGTCACTGCTTAAGCAGAGATCCCTTCCTCTCTCTCACAGCACGGACCAGACCATAGCCACTGTGTGGGTTGCTAGGTAATGCTGTGTACGGCAGATAGGGCAGTGTCCACCCGGCTCAGCTCCCTGCAGAAGGGAAGGGAAGGCTGCTCTAACACCCCCAGGCTTCTAGCCTGAGCCAGTCCAGCAGGCATGTGGGATTTCTGGGATGTCTGTCTGATTCAGCTTAGCCAGGTTAGACAAAGCTGCAAAGATTTAATCAATTCAGGCTCAGGCTTTTTGAATGTCAGTCCCTAGCCAAGGTGCTGACAAGCAGCAACTCAGGAGAACTAGAGCCTAGGCCAGAGAATACCATAACCATACAGGAGACAGGCCCAAACTGCAGGCAGGCAGCAGCTAAGATGGCAAAAGCCTTGTAATTGAAATAGACTGAAGTTGGGAGGCCTAAGGGTCAAAGCCCCAAGAGGGCAAAGACTAAGGCAAGGGGTCCAAAGCCCAAAGGGGGTGAAATCAGAGTCCAAAAGGGTAAGACTAGGGCTGGTGCCCATAAGCTGAGGTCCAGTGCAGTGGACCTAGGCTAAGGGTCCAGCTAGAGCAGGGGGGCTGAGAAGCCAGGCAGCCTGAGGCCCCAACAAGGGTGTAGAGGCCTGAAGTGACCTGATGTTGGATAGGGGACAAAGTGTCCCACCTAAGTGAAGACTGGTAACATCTATGAGGGACAGGCATGAGTCGGAGGCCACAAAACTAACCCTTCAAGCAACAGGTGCCCTGGGTCACAGACAGGCCAGGAGGGGCTACTTAGTGCCTGAGAGACATGTTTGAGGACCATTGGGGTCTGGGAAGGACAAGCTAGCCAAAAAGGACAGATGAGGGCTCACTTCGGGACCCTAAAGCAGCCTTCATTTTCACAAACCAACTTATTAAATCAAGGCCTGGCAGGCAAGGGAAAAGCAAGGGTCCCAGACAGCCAGAATGGGTGTAAGAGCCACATGGCCACTAAGGGCTGTCCCAGCCACCCCGGGGGCTCAATCCTGGTATACCTTTTCAGTCATCAACACGTGGACTGGTGCAGGAAAAGTGGGCTGCTTTCCACATGCTGGATTATTGTTGCAAGGGCATGGAAAGTCTATCCAGGTTTTAAGAAGTCAGGGAGAAGGGGGAGAGAGTTATTTTCTGCCTTTTTTGCCTAGTAAGATCACAGGAGAAAAGAGTGGTTAAAGGTCATTGCCTTCTCCCAGAAGGTGGCTGAAAATAGAAGTACAGGATGTGAGACTTATTGAGGGAAGATCTGAGTGGGGGCGATGACAATTTGCTTCCCCTGTCCAATTATGTGGTTTCAGAATGTTTCACTCCCCGCCAAGGCTGAGAGAGAGAGAGAGAGAAAGAGAGAGAGAGAGAGAGGTATATTCATTCTTCTTATGCTTATGGAAGGGAGCCCATAAAAAGAAACATTTTCTTTTATTGCTGCCTACTCCCTTGAGGTTAGAAGGCCTGACATTTGGGCTCTTCAGTCAAGGAGGAGAGCCAAAGAAAGATTCTCTTCCCTTCTTTAAAAGACAGGAAGTGGGAATGACCCGCCTCAAATACCACCTGCCTATTGCCTAGAGCACTAGGAGCCCTAACCAAGAGATGGTCAATACCAGATGATTATGGACAGTCAAGTGTAATCCATAGCCGTGATATTTAATTAAGGAAATATTGGATATATTTTTCCATATACAGCATATACAAGTAAGTTGGGAGCTCCTCAAGCCGCCTGCTCCACAGCGGATAATAGCATATCATATGAATCATGTGACATAAACATTAATGCCAGTGGACATGGAGTAACAAGGACTGTGTTGTATTCTGATTTAGCTTTAGGCAATTTAGAGCCTGTCCCAGGACACTCTGGAAGGAGGAATACTTACCGGCAGCTCGGAGCGCAGCACACGAGGGGCGGAAGGAAGAGCCCGCGCAGCTCATCAGCCACCTGTTTATCCAACTGCTGCCAGCCAGCAGAAATAAAAATGGTGGCGTACACTGCGGAGCCAGTGGGGAATCAGGGAGCAGAGCTGCGGCTGATGTCGGTGGCAGAGACGTCCCTGCCCACGGGACCCAGGGATCAGAACCAGCAGGAATGAGTGCAGGCAGGACAAGAAGGATCACCCCGATGACGCCTCATACGGGACAATGGGGGGACGCCAGGGACATCGTCAAAGACATTGCCGGAACGACCTGGGGAGACGGAGCGAACCACAGGTGGGAGTGTGGGGACAGAAGGGACCTGAGGAAGACCTACCCAGGAGGAGAGGACTACGGGAGAAACCACAGAGGGATTGCTGTCAGGGAAGATATTGCCTTCGATAGAGATGTCTTTGAGCAGGCAGGAGAACAAACACTAAGGGATAAGGCATTCTGTGCCCCCTTAGAGACCCAGGAGAGGTAGAAGGGAAGCTAGGGGGCAGGGAGCCCAGTGGCTGTGTTGGAGCATTTTTTTTTAGTTGTTTTCCCAGGCTACAGGGATACAAGAAGGGAAATGGGTCCCTGAGTTAGGGAGGCAGTGACGGAGCTCCTGGGGTGGCCCTGACTTAGGTGTTCCCAAGAGGAAAAGGCGACGACCAGTTGGACATCACTCCACAGGAGGCATGAGGCCAGGGTGTAGGGGTGGCGGAGCCCCATGAGTAACCACTGGGTGAACCACGGGTCAACAAGCACACCCGAAGAACAACCCTGAATACTGAGGTCCAGCAAGTCGTGGCAGAAGAGCACAGGGTTGGGGACTCAGGCAGAAGACATCAGCTTAGGTGGGGGCACGAACCCATGAGGTGCTTAACACCAATTACTCGAGCAAGAGCTGCACAAGAACGACTGGTCAAGAGCCGGCGGCTACAGAGCCAATACATTTCCTAAAAGTCCTCATCCAAGTTCACTGCCAGTGTTGACTGATGCAATTCTAGCAAAAGCCAAAGAACTATATACACTGACATACCTGATGAATTTGACCCAGAAACTACAGTTAGGTCTGAAGCACTGAGGTTTGTTGTAGTTAAAACTCCAGTTTTGTAATCTTTCTATCTTGGAATCTCTCTTAGCAAATCACTACAATTAGCAATTGCACTTTCCTCCTATTTTCTAGCAATTAGATTTTACAATGGAAGTTCTGTGGTCAGTTGCATGTTTTAATTAAAGTGGCACTCAATAAGGCTTTGAAATACCATGGGCATGGACAAGGGATAATCATCTAAACAGAGCAGAATTGTGTAGAAAAGAAATTAAAGCCTAAATCTGACACCAGTAAACTAACTGCTAAGGGTAGTTCACGGTACAACCAGATTAATTCCTTTTGCTCATATGGTACTTTTCTAGAGGTATACTGCTAAAATCACATATGGATCCAGGTCAATCAATCACTGTTTGTTAAAAAAAAAGTTGAAGGAAACAAGTAAGTGTGTCATGCTAAAAGGGCTTTCCCAGGTAGAATTTCAATATAGGTTTTCACTTGTAGCCACTGGGTTCAATATGTGCCAAGCCATTTTGCAACCAACACAGGAGTCACTTTTTATACATGATGAGATTCTGAATAACTAAATCTGGAAACTCAGGAAATAAAATGTCCTCGAATTCCAGGTCAATGAAATCAAATATCAGTGTCTCCACCAAAATATAAAGAAGGAGAGGAAGCAGCTTGGTTGCAGACCAATCTAATTACTAATTAATATATAATAAGGTTACAAAAATAGGAAAAGGAGGAAAAGGAACCCATAGAAGATTTGCAAAGACGGAGTGGCTGCTACTCATCTTTTTAGGTATGGGTAAAGAAATGGAAGCTACCACATTTTGGACAAACTGAGAAGCAGAAAGAATATAGGGTATTAGAATAGTCAAGATGAGAGGAAACAAAAGCATGAAACAGACATTCAGGAATAGAAAAGCATGTGCGTGGTACAGGATGTAGGGAGTCAGGCTGACAGAGATTGAACAAGACCAACTTGTGGAGGCAAGCTGGCACTACTTCTGGAGGTTTCTAGCTTATGTTCCATATTCTAATGTTAAACACGATGCCTGTACTTACTGGCTAGGGACAGACATTCAAAAAGCCTGAGCCTGAATTGATTCAATCTTTGCAGGTTAGCCTAACCTGACTAGGCTACGTCAGTTTTGTAACCAGACAGATATCTGAAAAATGCAGTGGCTCAGGCCAGAAGCTGGGGAGCACTAGAGCAGCCCTCCCTTACCCTGCTGAGCTGAGGGGGAAGACATGGTGCGGCCCCAGCAGGATGCTCTGATTAGCGAGGGGTTCCTCCCCTCCTTGATAACAGGGCATTCATCAGCTCTGTTATCAGCATTTAGCACGCCATCAGATAATAAAGCCTGTGGCCATGTGTAGACAAAACAGGGGCCCTAAATGGAAGCGGTGGGTTTTAAAAAACACTGCTTTAATTTTGGGCTGTGTGATCCCTGGGGCCTTATGGGTAGCACGGCTTGTTGGGTATGTAGCCACTCCCCTCAACTCGCCTGCCACAACTTTGATGTTAAGCTATCAAGAGACAGGGTTCAGCGGAGATCTTCTCGGAAGGGCTTCTCAACCATGGCACGATTATTTGGCACGATGTTCCATGGGGCTCTGCCTCCCCTACACCCCATCCACTCGCCGATGGATAGGTGATGGTGCGATGGTGGCTTTGACCCCACGGCCTTGCTCGCCGCCTGCTTCAGGTGAGGACACCCATGTCTGGGTGGGCTCAGTCGGCTCTTGTCCTTCCGACCTTAAAGCCTCAACCTTCTCTTTCTATCTCTTTGATTTTTTTTTCCTTCTCTTTTCTTTTTTTGGTTTTCTTTAGAAGAAATATTCTCCTGGGGAGAAGAGGGATGTGGAGCCGCCTCCTTTCCCCCAGCCTCCTACAGCATGCTCAAACACTGCTCTTTTCCTACTTCCTCCCGGGGCTCAAACACCCCGCTTGGTCTGCCTTCCGCAGGGAGCAGCAGTGCTTCCCCTGCTATGCCTCCTACAGGGGGCCAAAGTGTTCCCCCTGCTCTGCCTCTGGCAGGGGGCTCAAAGATTTCCCCTGCCCTGTTCATCAGTGCTGCTCTGGCTGTGCTGCTCCTCTTCCCCGCAGGAGCCTCAGCATCTCTGGTGTGGCGGATTTTAAACTTCTGCACAGTGGCCAGTATGGCCACCGCGATTGGTCCAGCTGTTCCCCGCACAGGGAACAGCTGATTAAACAGCCAGCATAACGCCAGCTCACATGGCTGTGGCCGCAGTCCCAGTTCCTGCGCTGCCAGGCTGGCAGGAGGTAAGTTTTCCCCGCGGGGGGTCTGTTTCGGTGTTTGGGGACCCGCCTCCACCCCTTTTAAACTCTGTGGGGGCATGTCACGGCCACAGGCTGATTAAACCCCTATGTTGGGCACACACCCCATTGATTTACCTGCCTCTCCAGCGAGGAGGGGAGAGCAAGCTGCCAGTAAGCGTAGCAGTCCCTGGGCAGTGGTGCCCCCCACCCCCAGTGGCACCTGCCCACAGGCACCCAGCTCGGTCCCAGGGGGCACCACAGCTTCAGAGGGAAGCACCAGGCCCCTGCACAGCTCAGGCAGGCAGGCAGGCTCGGTGGGGAGATCAGGCTCACTGCTTTTCTGCAGAGCCACGGAGCTGTACAGAGCCCAGTGCTTCACTCCGTGGCTGTAGGGGCAGCAAACTAAAACTCCTTGAAGGAATTTTAGTTTGCTGTGCCCCAAGTCATTTAAGGTGAATTACACCACTTAAGGTGAATTTAAGGTGAATTTCCTGCAGCAACTGGAATTAATGCACAATATGCAGCTGAGGCATACATACACTAATACCATTAAAGCAGTGCAAAAGCATTTAGCCGGCTTTAAAGTGTCATGCACACATGCCTCCCACTTTGTCTACACACAGCCTCGCTCATTAGTTTAAGCTCTTCTTAAACAACTTTTTCCAAGGAAGGAATGGAGGGATATTATCAGCTACCTATTGATTAGCTCCAAAAAGCCCTAAGCGGACACAGTCCTGTCTGCCTTTTTATTGTCTCTGACAGCACAGATGTACCCAGCATGTGGTATGCTAGCTAATGCTGAGAGGTGTCTGTGAAAGGCAGAGGAGAGGGGGGACTCCCTCCTTGAGCAGGGAGGTGAGTGGTCAGGGATGGAAGGGGAGGGGAGCAGGGGGAAGCCAGGCCTGCAGTCTCTGCCAGAGTTCCAGCCAGGGAGCAGAGGGGAGGGGCTAGCTCTGCTGTGGAGTAGAAAGCCCAGCCCAAAGAGCATGTCAGGATGCTGGGGGAGTCTGATTTAACTCTAACCAGGAATGGGTCTGGGACAGACATTGTATAAACGGGTTTGAGTCAAATCAGTTAAGTCTAATACTACATTCAACCAGGTTTATCTCAAACCGGTTTCAGCCATTTTCAAACTGGTTTATGTGCACTGAACATCTGTTCTCTTACAGGTTTAAATCAGTTTCTGATCACTTAAACTAGTATATGTGTAATGTTTGTCCCTAGCCATTATCAGGGATCCTGGTTTTCTCTGTTTAAATATCCAAAATTCTGTGATAAAGCCTCCAAAAATCTCTGATTAAAAACTCCCAAAATGCATTTTTCTGTGATTAAAATGAAAGGCCACTATATATACACACATACACACACACACACACACACACACACACACACATATATACACACATACACACACACACACACACACACACACACACACATATATACACATTATACACACACACACATATATACATGTATATGTTTGTATGTATGTATGTATGTGTGTATCTGATTAATACAATGTTTTATTGATATATTTACAATTTTAAAGCAATTTGGAAGCCTACCAGTGCCTCAATCATTATAAAATACAATGTAAATACCTATATATTTTGGTGTTTGATTTGGGGTTTTTTGCACAGAAAATCAGAGCTCTCCTGCCCCCTTCACTCATCAGGACACAGGTCCAGCTGCAGCTGTTCCCACAGCTGCTTTGCGGCACTGAGCAACACTTATATGCCAGTGCTCTTCCCCTGCCCTTGCTGCTGCCCCTAACTCAACCCACAGACACCCCAGCCCTGCTTGCTGCCCACTCTCTCCCTCCCAGCAGCAGCTCCCCCCCATACCAGGTCACAGATTCAACTGTGGCTGTCCTGTCTGCTGCTTTGTGTCTCTGAGCAGTGGCATACCTTGCTGTTCTACTCCTCGCACCTGTGCCCAGGCCCCAGCAATCCCCATGCCCTTCCTGGGTTTAACCCTTGACTGGGTTTAACAGATGCTGCTCCACATCCGGCCACCCGTCACCCCCTCTCCCCCTTCTTTGTGTCTAGCCTCCAGGAGTACACTTATTTAAAAAGGTTGAAAACCCCTGAAGTAGAGGGAAGTCTGAGGTACAGCCGGGATGTTGGCAGTCACAGCTTGATTCTCAAGGGTCACAGCTAGGTGATCTTTATCAGGAACAGACAATGCCTGGGAAGCAAGGGTTTCAATCAGTTAGAGGATTGTGAGCAGGAAGTTTAGGAGACTAAGGTCTGTAAGCATGTGGGCAAGCACCCTGTATGGAAGCATGAGCCACAGGAGAGTCAGGAAAAGGAAGCAGGGATCCAGACTGGAGTCACTAGCCAGGGGGTCTGGAGCAGGCACCTATAGCCAGTGGTGGCAGGAGAAAATATTATTTGGGAGAGCTGGGGGTACAGGAGGCAGTGCAGGGCAGGGGGTGGTGCAGGGCGGTGCAGGGCCTCCCCATCCTCTCACAGGGCCTTTGCAGGGCCAGCGCTGCAATGGCAGGGTGTGGTGGTGGTGCTGGAGCAGTGGAGCCACGTTTGGGGCAGGACTAGGCTCCATTACCCCGAGTCTTCCACTACCTATGGCTATAGCTGTATAGGACTGGGATGTGGGTGGTTGCCACAAGCCAGGAACCAGCTGTCAGAGGACAGGAGTCTCAACTGGAGTTTAAGGCACAAGGGAACAAATTGCCAACAAGACAGTGGGCGTGTTTACACATGCCCCTGACTGTGCAGTTGGTACTGTGCAGTCCTGACTGCACATGGGTCACTTTCAACCCTATGGTGCAGTAGCATCACAGTTAGTGCCTGCCATCACTACGGCAATGTAGTGTCTTGTGTAGATGCTTCTAGTGTAGTGTGGAGCACAAGGGGTCTCAGCTGGAACCTGGAACAGGAAACCAGACACAGCAAACAGAACCTAGGACACTAGGAACAAACAGAGAGGAACCAGGTAACTAAGAACATAGAATAAAAAGCTCAAGGCACAACAGGGTGGAATTTGTCTTATTGAGTAGCCTCCTGGACTCTGAAAGAACTGCTGCTTATAAGCAGGCTTGCCACCCCCATGCAGGCAACTGAGGCCAGCTGGGGGTAGTTAGGCCACTGGGAGCCAGGCCCACTCAGTAACCAGGGCCAGCCAGTAGCAATTTAACCTGCTTACTGCCCTCACTCCTGACAAGGGATCATGGTTATCTGAGATCATTGCAGGCACAGCAAGCAACAAAGAGTGAAAGTCAGCATTAGAAATATGTGCATAATCTGCTCTGAGTATCCCAGTTGTGTGGAACTTAGTTTGTGGGCAGAGCTTGGGGTATTACCACTGAGTCAAGCTTAGCAAAGCCCCAGATATGAAGCTGGCATGAAAACAAGACAGTAATCATACACTTGGAACAGAGGTTGTTTGACATTTTTACCAATTCAGGGGCACTGACCAGCCTGAACTGAAAGTATTTATAAAGAACATGGAGGTTCTTTATAAAAGTTTCAGGCTGAAGCTCTGAAAAGAAAGAAATGGATTGGGGGGGGGAGAGAACTTGAAGAGACTACTGATGTAAGTGTCACATACAAAAGGCTATGACCAAGCAAGGTGATAGAAAAAAGAAAGGTCACATTCCAGAGGAAAGAGATACATTACACTGAATTCAGAAAGGATTTAATTGGTCTATCGAGTACAATATTTTTATTAACTGTATTCATCATTGACTGATCAGCACCAATTAATCAGAATATGCATAGGCTGCAATCTGTTAATGTTTTTTCACATGACTCACTTGGATTAATTCAAAATGGCCATGAGGGGAATTCATTTATTTCTCTTGGCTGCCATATTCTCATACAATGACGCAAGTCAGTGGTGCATCAGTTTGAGAAAAGAACTGGGAGTTTTTCCTAGAGCGATTCTTACTGGGGCTCCTTGCTTGGGACTAATTGCTTAGCAGTAGAGAAGGCCATGTGCTGCCTTCAGTATGGCTGCATTTAGGGCATTATCGCTCCCTTCTGACCCCACTTCTACTGTGGTCCAGGTAAAGTATCAGGAAGCAAGGATCCACCTGCACTTTGGGCTCAAAATCTGCATTTTGTAGCTCTAGCCCATCTCAAAGAATAATGTAAAATACAAAAATGATAAACTTCAAAATATTCACATTCTAACTAATTGGTGCTGACCAGTAAAGTACGAATGGACTCTAACAGAGACTGACCAGGCAACTTCCCATAGATACTAATAGTGTCTTCAAAGCTGCACAATGATCTACTACCACAGAAACACATTGACTAGATAGTCATTAATGAGGCCTCTAGAGAAAGTCTGTTTATTTATGGCATTTTCTAGTATCACTCCTGTGAAATTGTAGGAAATGTAGACCACCCTTCAACACTAGACTGGAAATTAAAAGATCTGTTTTACTTAGGTGACCATACACCCTGTTTTCACCAGGACAGTCCTGTTTTAAACACCCATTCTGAGCATCCCATTGGGTTTTTTTTCAAATGAACACTTGTACTGGTTTCATTAGCTACCATAAACTTCTTAAGACATGTTCAGACCTGCATTCAAAGCAGTCCCAATCCCACTCAAATTTTACCTGAGTCTAAAACAGAATGTTTTAGTATTTTTCAAATGTACTGCTGCCTTCCCCGCCCCCACACACCTCCTGCCAGAGTATGTCAAATGCAGCAAGGAAGTGCACTCCAGACAGTAGGAGCTTGCTGGTCCTCTGGAATCACCCCTCAGTGCTCCACTCTCCCCACCTGCACTCTATGGCGTACTCAGCTGAGACTGGAGCTCAGAGAGCTGAGCATGTGGGGGTAGGAGGATGGGGAGTAGAGCATTTTAGGTTGCTAGAGGATTGGTTACTATACATGTAGTTAACTCCCCCACCAACACTTTTCAGGTTGTCCCATGTGGCAGCCACTGCAAGGCAAATCATGCTCACTTGCTTTTGCCCCAACTATGCCAAATCCCAGATATTACACAACGTAGCTGCCTTAGAGCAGCCCTGAGCAGGCACCAGTAAGCAGGCCTGAAACAGAGAGCTGGAGAGCAGCTCTAGGTCACTCTAAGGCAGCTACCTACATTGCCCCGTGCTCAGAGTTGGCCCATGCAGAGTGGAAGGGAGTGAACAGGGCATGATGCATGGCAGCACACTAGAGCACAGTACAAAGGTGATGCAGACATGCCTTTAGGTGGAGATGAAACTGTTCCTACTCTGTGGGCATGTCTACACATGGCTGTACGGTGCCTTTGTTATTGCACCATCATTTAGTACTTCCTTTTGGATGTACTAAACAATGGCACAGTAAGTAACAGCCTGTACTACACCGTGCTGGCTGCGCATGATTATTTTTAGCTGCTATGTTGCCGTAGCAATTTGCTAGAAAGAGGGAGTGCATTGCTACAGTGACATAGCAGCAGCATCACTGTTTTTGCCAAAGGATGCTACGGTGCCGTAGCATCTTGAGTAGATGCACCCTGTGCAGCTTACATTCAAATAGACAAAACTGCCTAAAAATGCATTAGAAACCAAATTCTGTCAGAGGGCACTTCATTGTTTAGTTGTTTGCTTGATTCCACATTCTCTGAATGCCATGTGTGGGTGACAGCGCATTCACTAACATGAATTAGTATGAAACACATACAGAGCTTGCACAAAAGTGACAGGTGAAATGCATGCTCCATGCCAGCTACTGCAGCCCACACAATGCCCTACTAAGAAAAGTGCTTTGCGAGCAACAGCAAGAGAAAACATTTGGTTTGGGGGAATTCCTGAATTTGCCTTCATGTTTATTTTTAAAACTACTGGCTTTGGCATCCATTCCATCCTAATTACGTTTGTTGCTGCAGAAAACTGGCACTACCTCCGACAAAGAACAGCTACTTGTTTCAGTTCCTTCCCTACCCAGCTAAGCTTGACTGCCAAGAAAGTAGTTTTAATCAGTGAACCTTTTTTCGCATTTGTAGACTTCTACATACTGACACACTCTTGACTTTAAGATTCCTCTTATAAAAGCCTAATAAATTATTAGGATATAGGAACATGGGACTGGAAGGGGTCTCCTTGGCCATCAAGTTCAGCCCCCTGAATTCACAACCAAACCAACAGAATCATTTAGATCATCACTTCAAACCCTTAGCCACAACTACAATGAACAGTATCAGAAACAACAAAAACACCAGGGGCTGCAAGGACACCACCTGCTAGTACAGCAACAGAGAGTTAGTTGGTTGTAACACATCCGGGATCCCAGGGCCATGACACCCCCTGGTAGCTCTGCAACTGTGCCCCGCTCTGCCCCTAGGGTGCCCTCCTAGCTCACCCACCACACCTTGATGTTATATTAATAAATAGGGAGGCTGCCCATGGACCTTTGCAAGGCCTCAATCCCACTGATCTCAGGCCCCTGCCTGGGCAACTACAGTCACAAGCCCTTAGCTGGGTCACTACAGTCAACTGTGCCTGCTGGGCATCCAAAACCTTAAGAGCTAGTTATGTGGCTCCAAAACCTTCCCTTTACCACACCCCATGCCTCACGGGTGTTACAGGTATGCTTTCCCCCCATTGGGGTTCAGCCTTCTCGGTCTCTGCCCCTTTTATCTAGCTAGGCCTTCTAGCCTAGGCGCACTGAACCGGACCTGGCTTTGAGGCACTAGCTTCACTTATCCTGGCCCCTGTCTGCCCCCAACCCCTCTGTGGCTGCGCCCCTTGCTGGTACTAATGAGGCCTCTTTCTCATCCCGGTCCACAGGTATAAACACAACATAAAAACCAGCCCCTGGGCTATTACATAAATAACAACATTTAGCAGCAGCCTGTGGCCCCCTTAAGAGTATAAACCTTCACTAACCCAGCACCCCCAGCTCCCCTGGGCAGTAGCTCCTTCCCTTGTGGCAGCCAGGGAGAGACTCCCTTGCCAGCTCCAGCCTTGGGCTGATATGTTCCCCAGGCCCTGCCTGCATCAGGTCTGCTGACCACCTGCAGGTGCCTGCTAATTACCTATGAGCCTGTTGCCCTGGTGACCTGCAGCTGTGGTGCCCTGCCTAGCCCTCAGGACTCCTTGGCTGGGCTGCTTTCCCTCTTAAAGGAACAGTGTTACATTGGTTAATATACATTCAGGAGGTTCTAGGACAATGATTTTCAACCAGGTTGCTGTGGCACCTTGAGATTCTTTCTGGGTTCTGCAGGGTCCCAAGCAATGTTAGCACTGTAAGGTATGCAGTCATGATTCACAAGATAAATCCAGGGCTTTCAAATAGGAATCTATAGCATTAAAAGCATCCTGGGATGTTGTGGTCCTTTGGAATGCTGTATAACAGAAAATTTGCTTTATTATTTTTCTGTAGTCAAAAATCAAGTGAAAACTAACAGCTGACATTTTCCAACTGGTACCCTGAGTCTATCGGGGGTGCCTTGGGTCTATACAATTTAAGAACCACTGCTCTATAAAAAGAACACCGGTAGACGCCAACCCCTCCCACCCTCCCCACCCCCCACAGTCTGTGCCAATCAGACCCGAAGGAAAAATTCCTTCTGGATCCCAACTTTAGCACTAACTATGACCCTGAGTAGATCCTCTGCAAGGATCCTCTAGCCAGGATCCTCTGCTTTTTCTAATACTGGCAAGAGCATCAATCCCCTCAATCAGTGTACTGAACAGATATAAAAATACCTATATGTTAATGTATACTTTATTATAATGTTAAACAGTTCACTGAGTCAAATTTGTTGCATATAACCATAACTTATAATTGTTTGCAACTTCTTCTACCCATGAGCTTATAACTATAGGAAGATCTAAGATTTTGAAAAGGGGGTGCAGATGCTGTGGCACATCAGCACTTACAACACAACACATATTTTTCTTCAGTTAAAAAGAAACTAGATGACTTACTAATATGCTAAAAGCCTAGCATTATACTGTTCAGTTTAAGATCCAAGTAAAAACAAATATAACAATTTGAATGTGCACTAATTTGCTAGATTATACATAAAGTTTAAAAATTACAGTGAACTAGGCCAAAAATAGTTAAAATAGCCAAAAGATAGTCCTGTAGTCATTATAGTCATTGGTCCTGTAGTCCTGATTTTACACGCACACACACACACACTCTTAATTTGATGGAAGAAAAATGTCTCCACAGAAGAAAAATCAAATAGTCCTGACAGCAATATGTGCAGCTGTACTACTTTGCCTCTCAGTAAGCAAATGAAATAGTTAAAATAGTCAAAAAATAGTTCTGTAGTCATTATAGTCATTAGTCCTGTAGTCCTGTCATTAGTCCTGTAGTCATTGTCAAGTGTGCATCTCTTATTCAGATAGCCTTCTTAAGTGTCTTGACAGTGCCTCCAATACTTCACTGTTAGTTATTTCTACATCCGAATTAATATTACCACATCAGAGTTTTGCTTTTTAGCTAAAACTAAAAACAGTCATCAGAGCTGTGTAAGGGGCTTCTTATACATTAATTTTAGGTGGCTCCTACAGCTCTTAACCCCTGGATTGTCCACACATTAGCACCAAACTAATTTTAAACACAGTTTAGGCAGATTAAAGTTATGCCACTCCAGGACAGGTTTATCTCTGTTTTGTGTTATCCAGTTCATGTTCCATTAATGTGTGGCCACTCCCCACAGATGAACACCCAAGTTATAATCCACCAGCATCCCAGGGTACAGTGTCCCCCTCCCACCCTCCTGTTCTGCATGGACAAAATTTCCACCCCCTGAACTTACTGCTCACACAAGGGGTCCTGGCACCAAGCCAACTCCCACTGCCACCTCTGGGAGTGTGTCTTCCTATCCCCAGGATGTAACCCTGTGCAAACAGCCTAAAGAGCACATGCCCATTACCCAGGTTGCAGGGCACAGATGGGTCCAGGAGCAGGATCTACGGGAGGGGAGGGAACAAGGTAGAAGGCCAGATTGGGTCTCCATGAGCTGTGGCTCCCTTCCTGAGACAGGGGCAGTATCACTCCTAAAAGTGCCTTCCCTCACCACTCCCAGCTCCCAGGAAGCATGATCAGCAGTCCCCACACCTTAATCTCAATTTATTAAAACACGAGATCTTCTTCATTTACTTCTTTATTTCTTTTTAAAGTTTTTTTACTTCTTTTTATTTTATCCTTCAGTGGCTGACTTCCTTCATTTTACCACCCAGCCCCCATTCCCATTTCCTTTCCACCTCCCATTTCAGTACCTGCCCTCATCCCGTTAACTCTCTACCTCTCAGCTTCATGTTCCTGCCCCCTCAACCCTTCTCTGCAAACCACCTCAACCTAGAGCAGGGATAGAAGCCTGTCCTGGCTCACCAGCCCTGTAGCAGCAATTCACAGTAGGGTTGTGCGAAGCTGCAGTCCATGTTTCAATCTGGCTGCGATTTGGTCTGATTCAGTGGCTGAATCTCTAAATCCAAACCAAATCAGAGGACCCTTTAATCTCTCTGAATTGATTTGGAACCCTCTGCGTTGATTCAGAGCAATTTGGACAGATTTGGTGATTCAGACGTAGATACAGCTTTAAAAGTTTTCTCTACATACCTCTAGGTAGCTCTGAACACTGCAGTGCTGGGGCAGATGCAGCATCCCACAGAAGCACAGAGGGCTCCCCTGCACGCTCAGCAGCAGATTTGGAAGTGGACCAGAAGCACTTCCGGTCCACTTCCTGGTCCACCGAGGAGTGCGTAGGGGGGGCCTCTGAACTACTAGAGGATCTAGTCAGGGAACTTCTGGAGGGACTGGACGTATTTAAATCAGCTGGTCCAGACAATCTCCACTCCAGAGTGCTGAAGGACTTAGCTGAGGTCATTGCGGGACCCCTGGCACGGCTTTACAAACACTCACGGTGCTCTAGTGTGGTGCCTGAGGACTGGAAGAGGGCCAACGTGGTTTCCATCTTCAAAAA
>NW_017728906.1:168187596-168214579 GCF_001723895.1 Crocodylus porosus | reverse complement strand
CTGGGGGAACACCCAGGGTCCTCCTGCAGCAGTTGCTCCCCAGCAGATGAAGTACTTCCGGTCCACTTCTGGGTTTCCTGCCAAGCACACTAGAGAACCCCCCATGCTCCTGTGGGACGCTCCATCCGCCCCAGCACCACAGCAATCAGAAGCCACGCTTCTACCTCAAGGTATGTAGAAAAAACATTTTAAAGCTATGCCCGTGTCCGAATTGGTGATTTGCCAAATCAGCATTGAATCTTCAGATTTGGCCAAACTGAATCAGGGACAGTGATCCAAATCAATGGATCAAATCACTGTCCCTGATTTGTGCCAAATCCAAATTGAATAGGGCCCATTTCGCATAGCACCAACTCACAGCTATAGCTTGTAGTCCAGCTCCTGCTTGCTAGCCCTCTAGTAACAAGTCACAGCTCTACAGGTTGGGGACAGTCAGAGAAGGTTTTTAGTCTTAAGGTGTGACTACTCCAAACTCCAGCTAGAACTAACACCAATCTACATTTGAGCAGCTAACAGTGAAACATGTAACAAGGCCGTAATAAAAGAGGAACATTACCATGGAATGGCTAACAGACAGCAAAACTGCAGAAGAATATTTTGAGTAGTGGAACATCAAGACCATTAAAAAGGGTAGTGAGTCATTAACACGTGGGGAATGGAGAGAGATTATCAAAAATCTGGGAGATGATAATAAGCCATGAAGTCAATTAACTTTTTAAGCACTGCCTGAATAGAATTGCTGCTGCCCCTTTCAGGCACTTGGTTTCCTGTGTGGAGCAGGAATCAAAGCAGGGTACAAGTGTACCACCGCACCCCCCTCGGATGCACTCCTGCTTATAGCTATCTAGGTTTGTCACATTCATTAATCATTCATTAATTCTTTGGAACAAAACATTAATATAAGTGTGGCTAATGCATTTCTGAAATGAAGCCCAGAAACCATGGTGGTAAGTTGTAAAGTTGTATAGGTTAGAAAAGGATTCCCTTCCAAGATTCCTGTTGGAGGAGGGAGGGAGTCAAGAGATGTTCTGAGTAGTCCTTGTTCTTTCTTAGGAAGAAAGATGATCAGATATTCTGAACAAAGATATGGGACCCATAACTACTTAGAGCTCAGTGACTGCTTGAAGCCAGAGAATAACTGGAAATTCGTAAGCATTCTGCTATATGTTCATTCTTTATAACACTACAGTTTTCCAACAAAAATTATATGAATTTCCCTCCTCCTAGTCCCACCAATAATTCAGAATCAACTGTCGGAGGTTCTCTCCAAGTAGCCAGTGAATAAACGGAAACATAACCTAGTTCAGGATCAATGATTTGGGGGTAACTAAACAATCCTTCTGCACAAAGAGTTTCAATTCAAATTCTTAATAGAGTTTCCATTCTGATCAAGTAGACAGTAACACACATTTTTCTGCAGCCTGAGAAAAGCATATTACAGCAGATCCAGTCCAGCACAGATGAAAGAAAATTGGGCCCTCTGTTGGCAGTATGGCCTTCTATGCTCCAGGTCAGGTTCAGTACAAGACAGCATGTGGTTTTGCTGCTTCTCCCTCCAATAGGCCTGCATTAGGGAAGGAGCAACTTTATAGTATAGGTGGATTTCTAGAATGTGCTGAATAAGCACATCCATCCATTTTGCTGAACATGCCCTCATCCCCCCAATACCATTCAATTTTTGACTGTGCCTTGCAACATAACAGGTTGTTGCAATCACTGTCCATCAATGTAACTCACTTCTAGGATGCTTTACAATATGGCAAAAGCCTAAGTAGACTCTGGCCTGAATCTGCCCCATCCACTTTAACATATATGTATGATCATTCCCTATGTTTTCTGTTTTCCAGTCTGCAACAATATTGCAGAATTGTCTTTTATTTTTTGTAATCCTGCATAATCCATTTATTGAAATTAGAGGGGCAATCTCTCATTTATTTCAATGGAAGAAAAATTAGTCCCCATGCCTCATCCAACTGTAAATTTTTTTATATATAAAAATATTTAATTTGATGGAAGGAAAGTGTCTCCACAGGAGGAAATCAAATAGTCCTGACACAGCAATATGTGCATTTGTATTACTTTGCCTCTCAGTAAGCATATGAAATTTAGGACATCCTGTGTGATACATCTAAAATGCATCTGTAACTGCAAAGTTCCAGATGTCCAAGTGAAATCTATTCAGCAAAAGAACTGCCTACAGTTGTAACAAAAACAGATTAGAACAATCAGAGGGAAATAGCAAGGTCCCTTGGCCAACATTTGAGAGACAAAGGATCCTGGTTCTGCTACTGATATGCTGTGTCACCTTTGGCAAGTCACTTCACCTCCATCTCATGCCCTACCCTTTGCATGTTGAGGTTTATTCTGTGAAGCAGAGATTCTCTCTCTCTCTCTCTCTCTCATGATGTATTTTCTAGCACCTAGCCCAGTGAGAAAATAACACAGTTCAATCTCAGGTCAGGTTTTTTAGCACTGCCTCACTACAAATAAGGGTATGGATGAACAAATGAGAGAGTTAGAAGGGGATGGAGCTTTGCCACATATCCATTACTCTGTGGAAACTGCCTGTGTGCACTGTTACCACATATTAAGCGAAAGCTAGACCAGAGTAGTTTAGTTATGAATGGAAGAGAGGTAACTTACTGCAGTTTAGCTTTTACTACAGGTCAGAAGGAGGCACATAGGCAGTCACTGCAGTAGCTACTTGTAGCAAATTCCCAGGCCCTTTAAACTCATGGCATTTTGTTATCCATGAGCTAAGTTATAATGATGTGGGACCCAAGAATGTCATATTGAATTCAGCCAATTTCTGATTTCAAGAACTGATAAATCAGTCAAATTATTTTAATTGTAACCAAATATAAGCTATGGTGCCACACTTTTGGTAGTAGTGAAGAGAGATTAGACTTGAAGGCAATCATTTAGTAAAAGGCTGAACTGACTCTCTAGACATACACTGCCTTTTTATACAAGAAAAATCAAACTCTCATTCTAGTTAATTGTTCAAAATAAATATTAGGTTACTCTGGCTAAGGACGTAAGTTACACATAAACCAGTTTAAGTGCTCAGAAACCAGTTTAAACCTGTAACAGAACAGAAATTCAGTGCACAGAAACTGCTTTCAAAATGGCTGGAAGTGGTTTAATATAAACCTGGTTGAATGTAGTATCAGATTTAATTGATTTAGGTCAAACCAGTTTATGGAACTTCTGTCCCAGACCCCTTCCTGGTTTAAGTTAAATCATAGCCTCTCAGCATCCCAGGATGCTTTGCAGCTCTGGGCTGGACTGGGCTGTGCGGTCTGCTCCAGCAGAGCAGGGTTAACCCCACCCTTCTCCCCTCTAGCCTGAGCACTATCATTGCTTCAGCTGGCTGAGAAGGGGGCGGGGATGAGGTTGGGGGTGGGAAATCCTGCCCTGGAGTGCCCCCATCACTGTTCAAGTGGCAGGAATGGGAGGCATGGCCAGACACTGGTAGCCTGAGGGGAAGGTGGGGTTTAATCCCCGCTCCCTCCCATCTCCCACTGGCATGGGACCCCAGCCAAGGTCTGCCTGGCTTTCTCCCCATTTGCCACAGGAGCAGGGGTATGGCCAGACCCTGGCCCCAGGCCTGAGGTGAAGGAAGGGAGGGAGTAGGGAATCCCAGAGAAGCAGAGCTGGCGGAGACCTCCAGAGGTCCTCTAGTGTCTAGTAGAGCCCCTGCCTGAGCCCTGGCCAGACCCTCTCCCAGGAGGGCTCTGTACTGCTAGGGAAAAAAAATCACCAAGGGCTTTCTATGGCTGTTTTTACCCTCCTTGCCCCAGCACTGTGCCCCTCCAACCCTGAGCCCAAGACAGTGCCATGCAACCCCACCACACCTCAGCCCCATGGTGAGGGTGGGGGACAGCCCTGCCCACCACAGCAACTCTCTGACAGCCCAGCACAGCTGGGCACTGAGCAAACCCTCCACTCTTTAGATTTAGCTCATATGGAAGGGTCTGGCCAGGGCTCAGGCAAGAGCTGGACTAGACACTAGAGGACCTCTGGAGGTCCCTGCCAGCCACACTTCTCTGTGATTCCTTCCCTCTTTGTCTCAGGCCCAGGGTCTGGCCATGCCCCTGCTCTCCCTGCTTGACCCTTCAGTGCCAGCCAATACCAGGGTCCCTCCTCCCACCCCAAGAAGTCTGGCAAGGGCTGCTTCCCCCCGTCCCCCCTCTAGGCACACCCTGGCTGGGGTCCCTGCAGGCCTGGGTGGAGGTTTAAACCCCTCCCCAGTCATACTCAGTCTGCCTTGGCCTGGTCACAGCCCTCGCCCCTCAGCTCAGCTTCCCTCCAGCCCTCTGGCCACTGTGGAAGGGGAGGGAGGGCTCGCTCTAGCACGCCCCAATTTCGGGCCAGAGCCACTGCAGGCATTTCCAGAATCAAAAGTGAATGTCTGTGCACTCGCTTCCTGGTTCAATTTAGGCAGGTTAAACTAACCTGCAAAGATTGAATCAATTCAGAGTTGGGCTTTCTGAATGTCTGTACTTTTTCAGTGACAACGGTGTCCAGAATGAATGGGCTCCTGCTTTTCTATGGAAAGATGGCAGAGCCAACTCTGACTTCAGCAGAGCTGTGTAAAGGCATTGCTGAAAGGAGGGCTGAAGAAAAGATGTTACAAAAGCCATCCAGTCATTAACTCCTTGCAGGAGAAGACCTCCCGTGAACACTAATGCTGACTACACTGGCCAACGCTTAAAGAAAGTGGAAAAGGGAAAATGAAATCCCTACCAGCCTTAACATAACTTTTTCCCCATCTCAGAAAACAAAGATTAAAAAACAAAAAAGAAAAAGAGAGAAGTGGTACTGAGAGCAACAGAGAGGTCTGGGTTTATTTTCAATCCCTAACGTTCTGTGCAGTGTCCATGCAAAATAAGATGCCTCAAAATGTTTCCAAGTCTCATCTACCTCTGAGTCAGAATAATCTTTGAAGCAAGGCGGGGCCTGGTATATTTTTGAACTGAAGCAGCCTCTTTCACATTCACCTGCAGACACTTTGGTGTCCCCTGAGGCTCACGCAGAATTATCACGGGAGGGCTGAGCTATACCTGCATCACAAAAACAAAGATTTGTGCTCAGCTCCAAACACTGCCTGGAAAATGTGCTGCTCTGAAACATGTTTTGCCCAAGCTTTGAAAGATGAAGGCCAATTAGTTCCGCAGTGTCAAGCCTGCATTATCCCAAACCAGCTTAACAATGGCTCTTTAAGTAGTTGAAATACAGTTTTTACTAAGAAGCACAGTTGTTCCTTCAGTGATGTAGTCCATCTCTGGCCTGTCTGCTAACCATTAATAGCATCTCCCTTGGAAACATTCAGTTGATATGAAAGCCAATAGCAGCACGAGAAGAGCTGCCCAATAAATCAGCCAATGTTTCCTAATTAGCAAATTGGAAAGTAGCTGGTTTGTTCAAAAGATGCATCCATTAGTTGACTATAGAAAATAAACCCTCTGAGTCATCTTGCTGAACAGAAGCAACTGCTTCAGAGCAAGCAACTAGCCTGTAAATCTGAAACTTTCTCAAAGGCTCTGGAGACTCCCCCACCCCCATTGGGCCTGTGAGTATCCCCAGCAACCAACTACATTTCAACAGCAATGAGGTAAAGTTTCTTGCTTGTAGTCATTTCGAAAACCCCCGTTTCCATGGTCACCCGCTTTCCCGGGCTCCTTATAGTGAGTGCTTTGTGCTGCTGCTTGGAGGGGTTGAAAGGCAGGACTAGCTGCTTTCACAGAGCTGCTTTCAGCCTTTTGTGCACCTGCTTGTGTCTAGTCAGCCCTCCACCTTTCTCTGACAACCCTCCTCCCCTGACACATGCACACGCACTCATGCCCCACCCCAGCTGCATACGTTTTTGCCATCACAAACTCTTTCCTTTTTTTGTTTTCATTACCAAAAACTGGGGTGAGGGGGAAAAAAAACACCTTACCTTTCCCAGCATTCCTAATATAGGCTATAAAACTGCTCTTTGGAGCACGTGCAGTCCAAAAAAACCCAAAAAGGTAGGGGGAGAAATACTCCATTAAAGCTAAAGTCTAGTTCAGCCACAAAAGACTCCAGAGATCAGTTCCACGCTGTCCCCACCAACAGGTAGTGTCTCCAGACTTCTACCACTTGCACTGTTCAAAAGTAAGGAATTTAGGAGGTGACTTTCCTCAGAGATATGTCTCCTCCTGATCTGTCACCTTCATCGCCAGTGAATCCCGTGCAGGCTCTGTAGGGTGTGTCCGAACATCAGATTTCATAGGGGGGTGAAAACTCCAAGGACACACCATCGTAAGGACCCTTCCAGTCTGATGTGGAGCTGAAGGGAGACACTAAGGCTTATTCAGAAGCAAGCTGAAATTCTGATCTCTTACCCCCTCCTTACTCCCAGGGTTGATACATATGCATCAGAAAGGTGGAGCCAGTCTTCATCCCTATTAATCCCCCAGGGATGAGAAATCAGAGAATGGTTTTGAATTAGAAATGATGCAGAGAGTCTGCTGAGAAGGAAAGTCTATATTAATGGTAAGTAAATGTATAGAAAGAAATTTCCCTCTTCCATCACTTGAGCAAGAAATAAAATGTCCTGGAGGTTTCTTTCTAACTGTTCTCAGTTCATACAAATATAATCAGTTGCGGCACCACAGAATCCTTCAGAAAAATTCTGCAAAAGTTGCATTTCTTTTTAGAGTTCCCCTATTATATAGGGCACAGATAGAGTTGCTAGGCCTCTCGCTTGCAACTCCCGGGCTAGTGCTCATTTTACAGGAGTTCGTATATACAGGAATGCCAGGACACAACAAAAACAACTGAATTAGAGATCTTGTGGCAATCATCAAATCTCCTTCCTCCAATTTTGAAAAGACCGCAATCTTGCAAATTACTTTTCAGGGGATCTGTCTACATGGAGCAGTTTCTGGGATCTGTGTTTCCATGTTGTTGTCACAGTTTGAACAAGGTGATAAATGTTGAAGGATGTTGGAACAGACATTTATTACTTACAATGAATAATTATTAATTGTCAACCTTGTTATATAAAAAGTACCCCCAAAGCATGCGAGTTACTCTGCAAACAGGCAGAAAGATACAATCCCTGCACTAAAGAACTTAAGGCCACGTCCAGGCGAGCGTGGCTGTGCAGTATGTGGCGCTGCAGACATGTTTGCGGAGCCACATACTGCACATTCAGTTCTTCTCCACACTGTAAGGGAGCAGCGCGGAGGGTTTTTATATCCAGGGGTCAAAAAAACCCATGAAGAGAAAAAGTGGGGCGGTGCACATGGCAGCAGCATGCACCACCTGAAGCTGGAGCTTGGCCGGCAGGAGCTGTACTCTGCCGCTGGCCAGGCTCCACGTGGCAGGATCACAGCTGCTACAGCCCCAGGAGGCCCCCAGGACCCCAGGTAAGGCTGCTGGAGCCAGCCTAGTGCTGGTCCAAGCCTTCCCTACCCTACCCAGGGTAACTCGTCCCACCCTAGAGCTTGTGTGGCATAGGCATTCCCCAAAGACAACTAGCAGCAGTGCAAGGTGCGCCACTGGTGGTTGTCCCTGGGGAATCAAATGTCCCTGCACATCTGAACATGGCCTAAGAGTCTATATTTTGTTGATACAGGAACTTTCTTACTAAGACCATAACATTTTACAAGCATACAAAGGTAAACTCTAATAATTATAAGCACCTTTGCAAGGAAGAGGGAAGTATTATTATCACCATTCCACAAATGAGGTAACTGAGAGCCTGGGCACAAGAATAAGTTACCATAGGTAAATAAGTGGAGATTTAGAGTGTATCAGCTGCTCCAGGATAAGTGCTTATGTGCATGCTCTTACCCTGTAGTAGACAGATGCTAATACCCAGCACCTTAACCCACTTATATAGAAGGGCAAAGATCCTGTGAGTTAACTTTCACTTCCCACAGAATAAGGGTACACAAAGAGGCACTTACCATGGTAGGGTTAACATACTGTAAGTCTCTGCTGTTCTTTACCTTGTTCATGTGCCTATGCCCTGAGTTGCAGAGATGTTAATTGATTTGTATGCATGAAAGGAAGTCATGCTGGTAGGACCAGTCTCCCACTTCTCTCAGTTTCAGCACTATCCGTCCATCCTCTCACTATAGTGGTGTGTTTTACACTACTACTATCCAATGTAAAAATAAACTTCAGGTCTTCTCACAGGAAGTGTTCCATACAGTGCCAGGTGGAACAGATCAGAGTCCAGACACCACTAGTAGTTGATATTTTTTAAGTGATATAAAAAGGATTCACACTTCTTCATAAATGCTGGCAGTGAATGAGCTTCAGCATGTTCAGAGATGATAGGTTTGGGAGAGCCAAAACCCCTTATAGTATATATATCAGGGCTATCCAACTTCTGGGAAGCATGGGACCATACCCCCTGCAAGCTGCAGACCCCCCTATCTCCCCTGGCCACACCCTGGAGGTGGCCCTCCCATTGTCTCCCCCGCTGTGCAAGCAGACCACCCTCTTCTCCCCACACGTGCAGTGCAGGCACCTCATGTCTCCCAGCTGTGCAGGCAGCCTAACCTCTCCCCACAAACAAGTCGGAAGCACAAGCAGCATGGATCCCTCCCTGGCCCCTTTCCACCATGTAAGGAAGCAGAAACCAAAAGAAGGAAGGGGAGCCTGGAGATCCCAGCCACCACAGCAGCAGGAGTAATGGCAGTAGTAGTAGCTGAGCAGGAGCCTACAGGCTACAAGTTAATCCATCATGGGGCACAGGTGCACACAGATCACCAGTTAGACATTCCTGGTATATGTCAAGAATTCCCTAGTCCCTTTCCAGCCAGTTGTTACATGGCTAAGAGTTAAACTGGGTCACAGCCTAACATACCAGTCTCATCTAGTACACCTGAAGAAAAACTCTCTTCTTGCACCACCTTGATCCAGAAGTTGTCAGGAATCTCCTCAGGTGGAGAGGCTACTCTTTTACTGATCTTGGCCCAATCACTGGTATATGCTATGGCTGCAGTTCCCCTGTGCCCCTGGATGAGCCACCCAGGCTCCAAATGTCCCACCACCTGGCCCAGCAGGTGCCCCATTCACCCCTTCCCCTGCATCACCCCACTCCCACCCTCAAAGCTGAGCCTCGATCTGTCCCACACCCCACGGCCCTTACCCACCTCCCCGCCCCTTCCCCCACATAATTACCTGCTAGAGGGGGGGGTGCATACACACTCAGCCCCCCCAAATATTTTTTCTCCCTCTGCCTATGCCTGACCCTGAGTGAAGGAACAAGACCCTCTAGCTAAGAGCAGCAGAAGCATTGGCACGCCCCAGTCAAAATCCCCCAGACTTGGCTGCAGCCAACACCCAATGCTTCCTGTCTCAAGTTTCAATAGGATCTGCTGAGTTTTGTCAACGTTTTCACCTTTAGGGAGAATGCACCATACTGCATTCTCCCTAGAGCTCCTCTGGACTTGACATAGACACATTGGATATATTGCTTTCCTTTTACTGCTAAAGGCACATGACATGAGGTTATGATTCTAGAACAGTAGTCAGGAAGAAGAATAATACAATCTTTCTGTAAGCATGTCACTAAAGGCAAGGGTGCTTCTTGATTGTTGAAGGTGCTGTGGGGAACACTAGTGTCAGCAACAGAAAATACTGGGACTTCTGTAGGGGGCCAGGATTTAATGAGGAGCCAAGAAAGATTATTCTAGGTGTTGTATAGGGATTAGTGACCAGACAGTCTCTTGTGGGGCTAGAAAAGGAGGTTAATTTTTCATTTGGTTAGGAAAATGTTGTGGAGGCTTGACTTGTTTCTGTACTTTTATAAACTGCTCACTTAACCCAAGTCAATATAGTGCTGGGACTTGCTGAAGTGTGGTTTTAATTACCTCCCAAATGACCTCAATTTGCTTATTATTTGTTAACATTTCTAAAAGAAAGTAAAGTGTGTTCCTAATAAAATCAAAGAGAAATAAGGCTGGATGGGACCCTGGGAGGTCATTAATACAGCCCCCTGCTCAAGATAAGATTATTGCTATCTAAAGTATTATCTAACCTGTTCTTAAAAACTTCAGGAACAATCCTACTGCACAACTACCAGGCACAACACCCAAAACATCAATATCACCCTTTAACTTGCCACAGGTAAAGGAGGGGGACAAGGGCACTGTTAATGCATTGCCACTGAAAGGACAGGAAGTAGTTTGCCTTATGGAAATCAAAGAGTGTGTTACATCCATAGGCTGCGGTGCTCAGAAATTCTTAGGAGTCAATATAACTAGCCAAACAAGGAAAACAAACCTTCCTATATCAGCAGCAGATTCACACACTCGAGATTTCCCCAAGAATGATACGGGGACTTAGCCTGATTAGCGTCTCTCAGTATCATCAGCATCACATATTCAGTAAAATAAACAAAAAACCTCAAGCCTAAAAGCTTCTGAAAATGTTCTCGGACCACTACATCAAGTTGTCTGTCTGTATAATGCAAGAACGTGAGTCATCATTCTGCAGAAATCTATGCAGGCCAGAATGGCAGGGTTGTTAGAGAGAGGGTGAGGAGAATGAATCTGTTGGATTTGTTTGAGCCCTCCTCAGTGAATTCACTCATTGAGTCCTGTGAGCTTTGCTCATTGTCCTTCCCCTCCCAGTTCTATTCTGTTTCTGCTTGTGCATTCCTGGAGAAAAGCCTTTCTGCACGAAGTCTGCAATGTCACAGGGCAGGTCAAGCATTCTTAAGCAACCAAAGTCTTAAGACTTATGTTTGATTCCTGAGTGGGGCACAGAAGCAGGAGGCCATCACTGATTCTCCAACCAGCACTTCCTCAGTGCTAAATAAAGCTGAGAAAATAAGCTGCCTTGCTGCTGTGTAGTTTAACTTACTATGATTGACTTTTTCCTCCCAGCCTCCGTATACCAGATCTCATTTAAATTTCACCACATTCCATGTCAGGGTCCTAGATTTCTCTTCCCTGGTATCTTGCACACAACAGTTAGCCATTGGACTAGACAGTTGTTGTATCATTCAGAGACCTGCCACCACATCTGACAGACCTGAGCTGTGCTTCCTCAGCAAAAAACACACTTTTCCTCAGCAGGACCCTATTTATGACCCCATATCCTCAGCATGGCACTTCACTCCCACCCCACAGCCCTCCACCCCTGCGACCCCATGCACTGATGTTGTGACTCCATTTGGGGTCATGATCCACAGTTTGGGAACCACTAAACTAGAAACCACATGAGAGGTCAGACAGAAGGTCACTACATATAGCAGCCATTCATAAGCAGAATGATACAGCCAGAGGGTAAAAAACAGCGGCAGACAAGCCCTACTTGCCATTATTTCCTAAAGCACCAGGGAGGTTGGGTTTGTCTATGGTAATAACCCTTGTGATATATGAACAATTTAGTGGGAATGTGACTGCTTTCTGTGCAATGCTATGGAATTACTTCTTGCTTCTAGGCGGTGAAAGAACAGGAAAACTGGAATTTGGCATTTCGAGAGCCAGATTTCATGTATTGGACCAGTTGTGCTCAGCCTTTTGGTGCCATGGGCTAGATGAGTGGCATGGGGCCTACAACTGGAGTGGGGCAGAAGTGGCTCTGGGGCTCACCCTGTGTTTGGGACAACTGAGAACAGCAGCAGAAGGAGAGTGCAACTGCACTGTTGTATCCCCATGAATCTGCCCCTGCACACAATGGTATTATGGGCCGGCCATCATCATTTGAGTATTTAATTTCAAAAGTACAAGCCTGTGAGTGAGAGTGACAAGGGGAAGCTTCACTAGTCCAGACAGAAGAAAATGCTGTTGTAGATCATATGCTCAGTTCTATCATTTTACAATAAAAGAATAAAAGTTAATGGGGAAAGAGGAGGAGATTTTGAGGAGTTTAAATAACAAGTTTGGGGGATTGTTTGGGGTTTTTTTGTTTCTTGTTGGCAATTTCTCTCTTTTCTCTCTTTTAAAGTGATTTTAGTGCTTGTGAAAGAGAGATTGACAACCCTGGAGACAGAATTCCTTTTCATCCACTGAAGGGTACAATGCAGGCAGCTGACTTATTCTCAGCTTTTCGAACTGACTAGCTACTTTGAAGTTCACCTCTTCTATTCACAATGCTATTAGTCATTCATGTCTGCCTGTGGAAAGTGATGAGGCACTTTGAAGTTTTCTTATTCTTACATTATTACCAGTATTTTAAGGCTGCACATTATGAGAGAAGGTTTTTAAGGAGTTATTTCTCTGATCACCTATGAGAATATTCAAAGTAGATGTTTATTTTTTCCCAGCTTTTCAAGTTCTGACTAACCACATCATTCTGCAAAGCTTACTCCAAAACAAAGGTATCTTGAAAAGTCATTTTGAAGTTTTCCTCCTTTTAGATAACTACCATCAACTTGATGGAGCATTTAACTAGGTCTTTCCTGAAATTTTCTTGTGGCTTCAGGCATTGCTCCTGAACCTAGTCAGAATGGTTAATATATTTCGTCATAACATGGCAGAGATAAATTTTCAACAGCAGATTCAGGTATGGTCCATCCAACCAGCAGGCAATTGAACTAGAGCCATTATTGGGCTCAGGGAGAACCAAGGAGAGCACTAACTGAAACCAAGCCTGAAGGGTCCACAGGATCAGCCAAACCACATTATTCTAACAGGCTAGAACATCCCATGCACCAATACAGGCTGGAGACCAAATGGCTAAGTAGCAGCTCTACTGAAAAGGACCTGTAGGTTACAGTGGACAATAAGCTGAATATGTGCCCCTGTTGCAAAGAACGCTAACAGCATACTGGGCTGCATTGGTAGAAGCATTGCCAGCAGATCAAGGGAAGTGATTTTCTCCACTCTATTTAGCACCAGGGAGGCCACATTTGGTGTGTTTTGGGCTCCCCACTACAGAAAGGTTGTGAACAACTTGGAGAGAATCCAGTGGAGGGCAACACAAATGGTTAGGGGGCTAAGGCACATGACTTCTAAGAATAGGCTGAGGGAACTAAGCTCATTTAGTGTAGAGAAGAAGAGACTGAGAGGGGAATTTAATAGCAGCTTTTAACTACCTGAAGGAGAGGTTGCAGCTAAACTGTTCTCAGTAGTGGCAGGTGACAGAACAAGGAGCAATGGTCTCAAGTTGCAGCAAGGGAAATTTAGGTTAGATATGAGGGAAAACTTTCCCACTAGGAGAGAAGAATAGAGAGTGTGCAAAATAGAACACTTACACAGTATCTCCTAATGTATTTTGGGGACATCTTAGTTCCAAAATTGTGTGCGATTACATTAAAATTAATTCTACTTGAAAAACTGTGATTTTTACTACTAGATCACATCCAATTTTACTATGACATGTACACAACCAGCCCAGTAAGTGTTTAGCAATGAACTGTCAATGGAAGATAAAAGACGCTCCATAGTGCCTGTAGGAGGCATGACTTAAAAAAGGAAGCAGTACTTCAGTGGGCATGTCTACATGAGCAATTAAGGCACATAACTAAACTCCAGAGCTTATTGCTCCAGAGTTTATTGCTCCCCAGTGCACTGTTTGAATGTGCACCTAGGAGCAATTAACTCCGGAGCAATAAGCTCTGGAGTTTATTCATACACAGCATGGTGAGCTGGGTCAGAGGAGCCTCAGCTTGCAGGGAGCCTGCTAGCAGCCTGTGGCTGCTCTTCCCAGCTAGCTCAGTATGCTGCAGAGGGGCTGGCTGGGGCATGAGAATGTTTTAGTGTAGGACTAGCTGGCAGGCAGCCCCTGTGCTGAAGCATTTCATGCCCAAGCTAGCCCCTCCAGCATATACTTGTGTGCTGCTGTGGAATTCTTTACTTTGAAGTAAATATATATATATATACACATACACACACACACACACCCCTGTAGTAAAAAAAAAAAAATACCTATTAAAAAAATGCATGTAGGATTTACAGGTACTATCCTGCTGTGGAGTATATTAGTTTACTCCAGCCTAATAAGGGCACACATGTACATACAGAGATGTTTACTGTGTAGCTAAGCCAACTGCATGGTAAATATCTTGTGCATATGCACCCAGTGTGTATAAAGCAGAATTTTATATACCAGGAACCATCAACCTATGACCCACAGACTGAATCCAGTCCATGAAACCTTTGTATCCTGCCCTCAGACATAAGGCTTCAGTGGTGGGTGCTCTTCCCTTGTCACTGTAGCTATAAGTGCCAGCAGTGGATGAGTCCTAATGCCCCCTCTTCCCACCTGCCTCTGACTCAGGGTGGGTCATTCCAGCCCACAGCCAGAAAAAGTTGCCTACACCTATCATAGAATATCAGGGACACTCATATTTTTTAGATAAGGTCTGAACAGGAAATGAACAAATGGTCTATGCCAGAAGCTGTTCAGCCCAGAGATAGAAGTATTATCGACAATAAATGGGAATTATTTTGCTTCCATATTTCTTTTATTATTCATATCTAGCACCTGATAGCCAAGTAGCCTCCACATTTTCATTAGTGAGCTACTCCAATTTCATTGAATATTAATATAGGTGAAACAATATCTTACTTCATTTCCACTTGTACAGAGAAAATGCAAAAAACTAACCCAGAACACTGCAACTTTTAAATTCAAAATTATTCTTTCAGTTTTAAAACAAGGATTCACCCAGACCTACCATGCTTAGTCCAAAATGGCAGACAGCAATCCAATTAAATTTTAGGCATCTGTACAGGGAACCACGGCATCTGTTTAACTCTGTACAAAAACACGACCTACTTGCTTAAAGCTCGAAGTATGTAGTGCATGCATGAAATATATTAATCTAGGCAAAGTGGTATGTTAATGCAGCTATACTGTTTCCAGTTCTGACCTAGCTCCTTCATGACCTTGAGTATATCTACACAGCTCTAGATGCAATGATTTAATCAGGGATGATCCTGTCTTGAGCAGAAGGCTAGACTATGTGACCTCAGGGCTGGAAGGCACCTCATACTTTCCTATGATTCTGTGAATTATGCCATGTAGAAATACCCATGGAGTAGTTACTGTAAGTGGAAGGACCTCAGTTTTGTGCCTTGTCTGAAAGATTGGGAGTGTTGGTTGAAAGACAGCACTTACATCACTGGAGTACACTTAATGGCTAACTGATGAAAATGAATTCTCATCACTAGTTCCCGCACCACAAGGATATCCATACAGGTTACTTGTTCAAGTATTGAACGTGCTTGCAAGACCTTTAAGGATCACAGCACAATATAGTCACAGATGACATGGGAGACCTTCCACTCATTTAAATCAGCATAACCTTAACAGCTTCAATAGGGCTACTTGGAGAAGCTGGCTTCATATATTGTTAGTGTCACAGTATTTATGGATTCCCACATCACTTTATAATGCATAGAGTACAATGTAATAAACCAAACAGAGAGAGACAGTTAAAGAGAGGGATACACAGAGAGAAGAAATGTTTGAATGCAGCCGAGTCTCTGGTCACCACATAGGGGGAGGGACAGTGGCACAAAGAATGCCCTTGTAACCTTTGTTTTCTAGTCTAGTTAAAATGTGATTAGACACATTTACTTTGCAGTCTCTAACCAGACTGACAAGACTGATGGATAAGAGCTGCCCCAAGCACAATATCCTTCCTTTTCATTGTCTGTGACTTCCCACATAAGCTGTCTTTCATGCCCTAATTCTCTGTGCTGGTCTGTATGCATTTTGGACCATTGTGTTTTGACAAGTTAACAAATTTTGCTGTGATGTTAATAACCCAACACTAGATGACACTCTGAGATATCAAACCCTCCAGCCAGGATTTGACTGTCCTACCTTGATGCCAAAAGTTTGGTCTAATGTTATCATGTCACAAGTTGACTGAAATAAAGTGATTGCCCTATATGCCTCACCAGCATTCTGTGCTACCCAGGAGTAAGGCTGAGCAGAACACACATTCCCCCTGGGGAGGGGCAGCGTTTAAACCAGTCTGTGTGCCAAGATTCTGTTCTTTTATGGGGACTGGTTTCTGATCACTTATACTGGTAAAAGTGTAACTTCTGTACCTGGCTGTGGCAGAGCACTCAGGTGCCCTGTGCCTAAGAGCAGAAAAGCAGCTCAGGAGAGACCCCTAGTGGCGAGAAGAGGGAGGCCCAGCTGCCAGTTACCAGGGCAGCCAGAGTAACAGGTGCTTGTTGCTGGGAAAACCACTGGGGAGCCAGCTGACAGGAAGGGGCGGGGCCTGGCCCATATAAGCCCAGGCAGGAGGCCAGGAGGGCAGTTCCCCTCTGGTGGCTGAGGGAGAAGGAGCTCAGTTAGTACAGACAGAGGGGAGACCTCTGACTGTGTAAGCATCCCCTGGTCACTGCTGGGGTTGGAGTGGTTTTTCTGGTAGGGATAAAATGTTGTTTGGCCGGATGGCTTAGCTTTTTATGTTATAGCCCAGGGCTCTGTGTTTTTGTGTTTACTGTTTTAATCAGAGGACTGGGTGAGGCTAGGGGTTGGAGAAGGCCTCACAGGGGCTCCATGGGAGTGTGGGGACCTTGGCACCAGAGAGGGTGCATCATTTTGGTGTGCATTGACCTCAGTCCCAGAGTGAAGTGGGCTGTGAGAAGCCTGGAGAGAGGGCCGTGAAGACCAAGAGGCCCTAGAACAAGGGGGCAGGGAGAAGCCCCAGAACAAGGAGGGGGTGTGAGAAGCCCGGAGGGGGTAAAGGAGAGGGTCAAGTCACAACAGGGCCCAGGTCAAAAACCACGTCAGTACCATCTGCGAGGCTTGGGCTGCTGTGTAGGGGAGGAAAAAGAGCCGCAGATAGCGCCCCCCGGCACTGGGGTGCATAAAGTGGGGCAGCCTCCCACTAATTACATCAACCAACTAATCAATTAAGATCAAGGGGTGGCAGGTGAGTAAGCAGGCGGTTAGCCTATAACAGGAGGATGGAGTCACCCCTAGAAAGTCTCCAGTAGTGATACTCCTGTCACACTGGCCTAACATACAACTTGCCAAAAGAAGAGGCCTCGCCTAAGAAGACCCATTGCATGATTTGGCTCTGTTCAGGCTTCATCATCATCAGGGATCCAGGTTTTTAGTTTCTCATGGAAAAAAAAATGAAGATTTCCATTTTGCCTTTAAAAAATTTGCATTTTTCTCACAGAAAACACACAGATTTTGCTCTTTGCAAAGAGCTCTCTGCAGACTGACAAGCTGGGAGTGGAAGGAGGGCGGTCAGGTAGCACAGGGCTTCCAGAAACCCTGAAGAGCAACTCCCTCAGGTAAGTTAGGCATCTCTACAGGGAACCATAACATCTGTTTAACTCCCTCAGCCCATTCTTGACAAATTGGCTGATGGCAACATCCTGAGGGACATCCAGCACGGGTAGGTCTTGCCTGACCAATCTCATCTCCTTCTATGACCAGGTGACATCACCTGGACAAGGAAGAAGAGATTGACATCATACAATTTTTTTTTTTAAAAAGCCTTCAATCTAGTGTCTCATGATCATCTCATGGAAAAATTGGCCAACTGCGGCCTTGGCTACATCACAGTCTGGTGGCTGGGGAATTGGCTCCAAGGTCAGACCCAGAGAGAGTGGTAACTGACAGAAGTAAATCATCATGCTGCGCCATGGCCAGTGGGGTCCCCCAAGGTTCCGTCCTTGGGCCTTTACTCTTTAACATCTTCATTAATGATGTGGACATTGGAGTCAGAAGTGGACTGGCCAAGTTTGCCAATGACACCAAACTTTGGGGTAAAGCATCCACACCTGAGGACAGGATGGTGATCCAGGCCAACCTAGACAGGTTCAGAAAATGGGTGGACAAAAATCTGATGACATTCAACACCAAAAAATGCAAGGTATTCCACCTTGGGGGAACCCCTGCCCCCTGCAGTGCAGAGGTGGGGGAGAAGGAAGAGGGGATAATTGAGGCCCTCATAGGGAAGGAGGGAGTTGGGCAGGGCAGGGCAGGGCTAGGGCTGCTTCCCAGCTGGGCAGTGTGTGGGTCTTGGGACCTAGGGTTTCAGTGCGCAGCTGCAGGGTTCCAGCAGGCAGCTTGTCTGGGGAGGGGTGAGGGGGGCTGGCTCCCTACTACTAAGTGCACTGCCAGAGGGCCATGGGGGACCTGTGCCCCCCAGATCTGTGCACAGGGCAGGTGTGTGCTGCCTGCTGCGAGCTTGGGCTCCGTGTCCTGCTGCCCTCCCCCTAGGGCCTCTGCAGCCCAGTAAGTGGGACCCAGCACAGCAGAGCACAATGGGGCCATGTGGGGAAGCTCCTTGCTGTTGCAAGCTCTGTGCAGCCCTAGTAAGGCATCCTCTGCACTCCTGGCAGCAGCAGGGGCAGTGGCGTGGGGTTGTGCTCTTTGCTACTCCAAGGTGGGCAGGGGGCTTGTTGCCAGGGTAATGCGGGGCTCACAGCAACAAGGAGCTTCCCCACCTGGGGGGCCCCAGCAGGGTCAGGGAGGTTGTGAGTGGGGAGTAAGGGGCACCAGCAAGGCTGGGGGGCTCTGGCTTAAGAGTGAGGGGCCTGGACCTGTGTCCTGGTGAGCTAAGAGGGCAGGGGAGCTCTCCACTCTTCAGGGTCACAGCACTCGAATGTCTATACAAGCAGCTCTGTGTAAGTTTTTCTACCAGAAGAAAAAACCTGGGAGAATTCTCCCTATTGTTTGAACATGTGTATACAGCCTCAGGGAGAAAAAGACTGGATCCTAAATCCAGTTTGTCACAGGGCACTAACATGCCTCCTCCTTTAAGAACAGAAACTGTCTAGGTAGAGGGCCCTAGGAGCCAGACAGAAACCCCACAGGTGCTAGTTACTATGGCAGCAGACTAATGAGGAAATTAGCCTGTACCTGCACCCAGTCAGTTGACCAAAAGAAGGCAGGGTCCTGGGTACATATAAACCCCAGAGCTAAGACCAGCACAGGTTACTTCTCTGCCAGCAGCCAGGGGAAGGAGCCTGCAGAAAAGAGCTGCCCAGAGATGCTGTGGCCACCTGATCTGCTGCATGCAGAACTAATGGGACTCTAGGAGCTCACCAGGTACCCTGGGTTACAAGGTACTTAATGCCTGGGGAGAAGATAGCCTCTTTTAAAAGGGACAGAATGCACCCTGCCCTGTTTGTATTATGTTACAGCCCAGGGGCTTGTGATTTCTGTTGCTATTTTAACATTAGTGGACCGGGCTGTGGTGTAGGGGAGGAAAAGGAGCCACAGATAGTGCCCCCCTGGTGCCAGGGCAGAAAATGGGCAGCCTCCCACTAAATTACATCTATTAATCAATTAACAACAAGGCATGGCAGGAGAGAAGGTCGGGGTTTGGTCCATAACAGGTGGGCAGCCCACGGCAAGAGCGGCCCTGAGCAGGCCCCCTGTTACAAGCCCAAATGTCTATGAAATCATCATGCCAGGCAGGCAAAGCAAATGAAAAGTGTCTGGGAGCTGGAACCAGAGGTCCACATACTGGGCAGAAGCTGCCAGTCCAAAGCTGCCTGCTCACCCACCCAGAGTGGCACAGCACAGGCAGGGGTGGCTGCGGCAGCTAGAGACAAGAGAGGCAGAACAACCCCACTGGCCCTGGCCAGCTCACAGCTTTTAGTACAGCTGCAGCCACTGGGTGCTGCACAGGATAGGGGATGTGGCAGCAGCCGTGGGCACATGAGCCCTAGACAGGTAGTTGCTGGGCTCAGGGCCCCCCTAGTGCCTCCAAGACAGCCCAGGCAGCCTGCCTGGCCAACCATGCACCCATGCCAGTGGACCGGGCTGTCACAGAGCTGCAGCCATCTGGGAAGAGCCCTGCACCTGTGGTCTCATCCCTCCAGGCCTTTCCCAGCTGGCTGTGGCTCTATGACAGCCCCGCCCAGCCTGGGCATTAGAAGCCAGAAGCAATTTGGCTGGTTCCTGCAGCGAGCCCAGGCTGGCCCCTTTGTGTCCACCCTCAGCAGTGCCCAGAGGCCAGCCCAGCTCAGTCCCACAGCTCCTGCTCCAGCTCCTGGAGTGGAGTGGCGGGGGGTGGGGGAGAGCCTGATGGGGCCTGCTCCTCCCGAGCCAGGCAGACCCCAGCTGCCAGTGGGACAGGGGATGGAGTGGAAGATTAAATCCCCCTCCCTCTCCCTGTTTGCTTCAGGCTATGGACAGGAGCTGGCCACACCCCCCCACCACCACTCGAGCAGCAAGAGAGGGAATGCCTGATAGGGGCCGCTACACCCTGGCCAGGCAGACCCTGACTACAGTGCCCCAGATGGAGGGGGTGGAATAAACCCCCTCCCTGCTCCTTTCACCTCAGGGAGCCATACCAGGCCCATGTCTGGACACACCTCTGCCCCTGCTCCAGCTAGAAAGCAGAGGGACAGGGCCAGCCCTGCTCTCTGAAGCAGACAACACAGCCCAGCCCAGGGCTGAAAAGCAAGCTGGGATGCTGGAGGACTCTGGCTTAATTAAACCAGGAAGGGGTCTGGGAGAGAAGTTGCATAAACTGGTTTGACCCAAATCAGTTAAGTCTGATGCTACATTTAACCAGGTTTATCTTAAACCAGTTTTAGCCATTTTGAAACTAGTTTATGTGCACTGAACTTCTGTTCTGTTACAGGTTTAAACCAGTTTCTGATCACTTAAACCAGATTGTGTAACTTCTGTCCCTAGCCTGAGACATTTACTGTGCAGTTAATTAGTCACATGTAGATGCCGCCAGACCTCATGTAGATGTGCCTAGCCTTAGTTAAGGTAGTGTCATATTCACAGAGTTTGCATTCCAAACTTAGAAGGGTCTCTGAGGAAGAACAAAATACATTGAAATAGCTTTGCTGAAATTGTGGTAATTCTGTGCGTCTGTCTGTCTGTCTCTGAATCTCTCACCAACTACAGCTTCAGCAGGCAGTTTTTTCTTGAATGATTGTGGCGTAATGCACCACCCAAAATAATGAATGGTTGAGTTGTAGTTCCAATTTAATAAAACACAATGTACTAGATTTGACATTTCAATCCTGACAGGATATGTAGCCCTTGTTAGGAGAGGAAGCATTTTAACATGTTTCAGAGGAGAGGAACGTCATTTATGTGGGTGTTTTCCTGTAGGAGGCCAATTATTGCCTATCACATCTCCAGTAACTGCTATTTTGCACATACTAGTCCAGGCAGATGTCACATCCTATTTTCACAATCAAACTAGCCAATCAATGGAAAAATGGGAAATCCAGTGTACCAAGAACTGCTTGATGATGGAGTGAATCTGATTTACTGCCAATTGTATTAGTTTCCCCTATGGTATGGAGACCACTAACTACTGTATTCTGCTGCAAAACTACTGTACCACAGAGGTACAAAAAAGGGTTATGTTTTCAAAACTATATGCAGGTTGCATTGCTCACTCATTTTAGACATATGTAGTGAAAAAAATTCAGTTCAAAGGATGGTAGCTAGAGATGGACAAACAATTCAGTTCTCTAAAGTCTTGTCTAATAGTGGGAACGTTCAGATCCAAGTTCAAGATCTTGGGTTGTAATGGTTGGTTCATGATACACATTTGAGTGTTAGACACAAGTACTTGTCCCTGAGATTTTCAAAGTGTTTGATTACATATCATTAACTGCTTTCAGCGTTTAACTTGCTTCCATCTGTGGAAAAATTCAAAGAAATTTATTGCAAATAGTAGCTCAACGTAAAAGAATTTGTTCTGGAAAAACTGTAGAGATAAACTGAGTGCATTTCTGACACCCTTTAATGTTTTTCTTCCCAATCTTGTTTTGACAACAAGAGATCAGGTTTTATAGCACTTTCATTTCAATTGCCAGTAGTTAAGCCTGAAACAGATTCCTGAAGCAGCTTTTATTCTCAGATTTCCTCACAAGTTTTTCTAGGGCATGTCTACACGTGCTATTTACATCCAAGGGGATTATGCACAGAAAAATTCAAAATTATGCTTCGAGTTCTTGGGGACTACGCATGGCAACATGGAACCAACCCAGCCTGGCCTACTAGCGTGCACCTTCAAACCAGACCCGGCTGGCTTTGTGCCAGTACATGGGGCTTATGGCACTGCAAGTGGCAGCTGTACACCATCAGGTCAGACAGGCTTCATGCCTCCATGTGGGGAGCTGCACATGGAGGCATGAAGATGCACACCATTGGGCCAGGTTGGCTCTGTACCTCCATGTATAGCTTCCCGCTGGAGTGCTGAAAGCCTCCACCCATGGGGAGGCACAAAGCTGGCTGGCCCTTCCCACCTGCAGTGCTGCGAGTCCCTGGTACTGTCATGGAGCCAGTCTGGTCTGGGTTGAAGGTGTTCTGTGCCACCAGGCCAGCTCTGTGCCACCATGTGCAACCCCTGGGACTGAGCCAGAGCCACACACTTCCAGGGGGCTTTGCCTGCTGTCGCCATGAGAGCCGCAAGGGCCCACCACCTCCTGCTGCCGCCACCACCCACACCCACCCACCCACTCCCCACTGCAGGCAGGAGCTCCCCTCCCCATTCACCAGCTATCCAGTTGCATGCCACTGTGCTTGGTGCCTCCACATGGGGCTCCCAGCTGGAGTACTGAGAGCCTGGAGGACGTAGAGGCACAGAGATTGTCTGGGTTAAATTATGCAAAATTACATACTATCATACATTTTAGGCACAAAATTGTGTGGGTGAATAATTTCATAATTCCCTGGGATGTAACTATTAATGCATTGTAAGAGTTCTCCAGCAGGGCATCTACATGTGTGTCTGTCAGGAGCAAATTTGCTCCTGAGGGGAGCGGCTCAGTGCAGAGGTATTCCATCCCTGCTGTGCCTCCCTATAGCGGCCAGATGCCAACCCAGGGCTAGCAAGGGGCACCAGAGCCAGGCCCTGGTCTCTGGCAGGGGTTCGGGAGGGAAGCTGTCCTGCCTCCAGAGCAGCTGCTTCCTAGTACCATGCTCAGATCTGGGCATGGGGCTGGGAAACAGCAGCTGGGGGAGGGGACATTTTCCCATGGGGCTAGAAAAATTCCCCCTCCCCCAGCTGCTGCTTCCCAGCCCCATAGTAAAGTGTCTTGTATAGACACAACCCTAATGTTATTGTCATTTGTATTATGTCATTATAACTGTACAAATGTACAACTAAAAGCAAGTGTCTACCCCATAAAGCATATCATTTAAATATGAGACAATGGAAAACTTTGTTTTTCCATGTCTAGTTTACTTTCTGTGTTATGGAGGTGGTTAGACATATTAGTCTGAAGACAAGAAGAAGGTAGAGCAGGGAGGCACTTTAGAAATTAACTGGTTCAGAGAGGCATGAGTTTTTGTAGGCAATAGCCTATTAAGTTAGATGGTGTTGTATTGCCGTTGTTCCAATTTACAGAAAGTGGCAAGTGATATGTTTTGTGGAAACAGAAGACATTCCGATTAAAATAACAGTCTGGTCTTCCAATTCTATAAGACATCCCACATGTAATCTGACCATTGCACATGCTGACTTCAGTAGTGATCTTTGCAGGCACAGGGATTCTCTTCAAACAGGAAAAAATTGTGGGATTAAGGACCATATAGATACTTTTTCAATTCATGTATTTAATATGTCTACAAATGTGAGCTTTTGATTGTCCCACAGAGAGATGAAAACACCATAAATCTGAGCTGATAAGTAGACTAAGCTGTTGTACCATCCCCCCAATTGTACTGAATAAGGGTTTCTTTCTTGAGAAAGAAGATCTAGAAATGAATGCAATGAATCAAATGGAGTTGCTAAATCATTTTCTACATTGAACCATGAGGGTATGTAATCACTTTTAGTGAAGAAAATCATTTTGCAACTGGTCATGTGAATAAGACTAATTAACAAAGGCACAGATCTTCTTTTCATCTATGATTGCTTCAGTATTATGTGTGACATTTTCCCCATAGTCAAAATCCAAAATGGATTTTACACTTCATAGTATTATTCACATTTTATGATTTGGTCAGTAAAGGGATGTCAGGATATAAGCAGCATCTTTGCTGTAATCATCAACATATAGATTTTCTTGGCAATATTTATGCTTTCAGTAAACAGGTTTTATTTAAAATGACAAATTATTCCTAAGGCTAGTTAAATCAAAAAGAAGAGTGACAGTTGGTTAGCTAGAAGAATACATAAACCCACTTTTTAATATTGATGCTAATGAAAATGCTATAGAAACCTTACTTTCTGGTGAAAGCTGATCCAAAGCTATCATTCTTTAAATACAGCAAAAGAAATGAGACCATCTCAATACTAACAAATGCCCTTTTTGCATTTATCAGTGAACTACTGTAGTGTGATGATCATGCCATTGAGCATCATGAATCAGTGAACATCTCTAGTGTTGACTGCTGTACCACTTTCAGAAAACCCCATTAAGTGCTTTATGTTAAGAGGCATGAGGTCCTCAATCTACTGGTTAACATTACTGAAATGGTGCATTTTAGCGTAAGCAGGGTGAAAATCTCTACAAGTCTGACCTACCTTATTCTTTTTGACAGTAAAAGGTACTTCAGACAGTTCTCACATCTCAGACTTATAGGATCATAGGAAAGCTTGTCTGGAAAGCACCTTACAGGTCATCTAGTCCAGCCTCCTGCTCAAAGCAGGATCACGCCTGACTAAGTCATCTTAGCCGAGCCTGTTCAACTTGCTCTTGAAAATTTCCAAGGATGGAGATTCCACTCCTCTAGGTAGCCTATTTTCAATACTTGACCACCCTCAGGGCACTTACACACGTGCAGGAAGCCTGCTCCAACACTGGAAATCCAGCACGTCAGAGCAGACCACATCAACATGTGTACTTCTAACTTCACTGGAAATTACTTACCCAAGAACCTGACATCTGTAGCTTGAAAATAAGCTACATGTATTTTCCCAATGTGCATTCTACTAATACTACTAGTATTTCTTAGTGAATCACTGCTCACATGAAATCTATCTGTTCCTTATGAGACATAAGCCATATCACAACCATAAAGAGCAGTTTTGCATCTGGGGCAGTGGTGGTGACTGGACTGGCAGCAGTGGAGTAGTTAGTCTTGTACCCTCTCTAAGTCCGTGCCCAGGGCTGGTGTTCTTTTCTCTTACCCCCTGAGTCACAGGGAATAATTAATGTTCTTGTTGGATCAAGGAAAAAAATCAGCAGCTCCTATCTTACCTTTCTGTGTTAACAGGACACATTAATTATAAGTGACAAATAATTCTAAAAAAAAAAGAATCTCTAATTGTTTTCATTTTTGTTTTTGTTTTTAAGTTTTGTATACAACACATAGTGTTCTTGGTCTTCACCTATTATAAAATAGAGCAGCTCTGTTTCTTGAGTAAACTAGGCAGATTTACATCAGGCACCTTGTGATGAATGGTGACAACAACCCATAACTAATGCTGTTGCATACAGTCTCCGTCCCCAGGGACTCTTGACTGATCTACAAGGAACAGTAAGGCGGCAGCTGTCCATCAGCTGTCAGGAAGGAAGAAAGATGTTCATGAATCTGCTTCTTTTTTTGTGGGCTTTCTGGTGAAGAGAGATGTTGGTTTCCCTTGTGAACAGTTATCCTCAGAGGACAGCCATGCCCATAAATCACTGTAGCGGGGTCTCCTTACAGGGTACTGTATGATGCACAGAATACAGGGCCTGATTGTATGACTCAAGCTTTATGTTAACATAAACATCATTGATTTCACTATTGTAAAATCTGTTTATATCTCATAACTCTTTCTGAAACTGATTTTGATCAATTCACAAGCAGTACCAGTTTTAGAAAATGTCATTTTGGCTAAAGTAATCCAATAACAGGTTAGGACATAGACAAGATAATCCATGGCTTGGCATGTAGGCAGGCCCCTAAAATCAACTGCGCTTACAGTTGATTTCTTGGAATGTTTTAGGAAAAGATAAGCCCAATCCTGGAGAAAAAGCCCCTTTGAAATATGCTAGAGTGATCTGGATGATGGGATCAAGTGCATGTTTAACAAAGTTGCAGCTGGGTTGAATTGCAGACCCTCTAGAGGATAGGGCTGGAATCCAGAATGACCTGGTTAGACTGGGAAAATAGTCTTCAATCAACCAGTTGAAATTCAACAAGGGCGAATGCGAAGTCCTTCACCTGGAATAGAATAATTGCATGCACAAATACAAACTGCAGTGTAACTGGCTAGGCTGCCGTACTACAGAAAAGGACCTGAGGGTTCCAGTAGACCATAAGCGGATGAGTCAATATGCTCTTGTTGCAAAAAAAGGCCAATGCTATACTAGGCTATATTAACAGGAGCGTCACTTGCAAATCAAGGGAAGTGATTCTTCCACACTGGACGCATCTACATGTGCGCCTACTGCACAGTCATTTAGTACTTTAGCAAGTAAACGCTGTTACTGTGCAGTCCTAGTGGTGCATGGGTCGCTTCTGATCCTGCTATGCAGTAGCGTCAGCATCACAGTCCATGCCTGCCAATGCTACATTGCCATAATAACCGGCTATAGTGATGTAGTGTCTTGTGTAGATGTGCCCTCTGTTCAGCATTAGTGAGACCTCATCTGGAGTACTGTGTCCAGTTTGGGGGCTCACATTTCAAGAAAAATATGGACAGATTGGATAAAGTGCAGCAGAGAACAACAAAAAGGATGAGAATCCTGGAAGCCTGATTTATGAGAAAAGGCTGAAAGAGCTAGTATTATTTCATCTAGAGAAGGGAAGACTGCAGGGAGATTTGAGAACATCCTCCAAATACTTGAAGAGCAGTTTTACAGAAGGGTTGAATTTGGGTTTCTTTCTCTGGCACGATGAACATGGGCCAGCAGTGTGGGGAGGCAGTCAAGAAGGCCAACCGTACCCTGTCATGCATCCACAGATGCATCTCGAGCAGCTGGAGTACTGCGTCCAGTTCTGGGCGCCACACTTCAAGAGGGACGTGGACGATATGGAAAGAGTTCAGAGGAGGTCCACTCGTATGATCAAGGGTCAGTAGGGCAGGCCTTATGAGGAGAGGCTAGGGGACCTGAACCTGTTTAGCCTCCACAAGAGAAGGTTAAGGGGGGACCTTGTGGCCTGCTACAAACTGGTCAGGGGGGATCAGCAGGTATTGGGG
>NW_017728906.1:168172491-168187585 GCF_001723895.1 Crocodylus porosus | reverse complement strand
ACTATGAAACTATGAAACTATGAGACAGGACTAGAAACAATGGCCTCAAATTACAGCAGAGGAAATGTAATTGGAAATTAGGAGATTAGGAACTTTCCAACTCACAGCAGTTTTTACACATGTTCTTGATGTGGCATGGCACGCATTTAATTAGCAAACTACACTAATTAAAAGTGCCCTTCCCTAATGCACATCCAATGTGTTTTAGTTTAAAGTGCACCTACCATTTTCTCAGAGCAGAGGCGTGCTACGCTGCTGATACACGTGACATGCAAGGCTGCTAGACCACATCAACATATGTGCTTCTAGCATCAAAACATGGTGCAAATGTAGACTATGGACCTGGAAGGCAAATTGTGGGCTATATAATTGACTTCAAATCACTGATAATACTGATTAATGGTCAAAAGAAGCAGATTTGGCAGCTGCATGCTTGCATGTTTCTAGAACTGGACATGCAAAAACTATAAGAATCACTTTGAACCCTGCTGAAACAAAAGCACTTTTTAGTGAAAAACAGAGCTTATGAAAATATACAGGAAGTAAAAAAGACTAATTATTTCCAAGTGAAAGTGTAGGAAGAATTTAGATATCAATTACACCACTTAGAATTTAGGTCACCAACTTTATCTTCTTGCAAAGAATGTCATGGAATCAGCGAGCAGTAGATTTCTTTCTAAAAGTTCAAGCCTGAATCGAACAAACACTGTTCCTTGGAACTGTTCCTTTCTATAATGGACATGGCCTAACCCTTGTGTGTGAAAGACCTGACAAAACTACAGGTCAAGAACCTATAGCTAAAGCAAAATTGTTTGGCTTTTATTCTGTTGCTGACCATTCCTGGTATAGACTATCTTTTGACTCTGTAGGGATTTTGAATTCAATATTCCCTGGAATACTAAAGAACAAAAGCTGACCAAATAAAAACAAAACAAAAAAAAACAAAGCCTAATTTATAATGAATCATCTTTAAAAGCAGTTAATTTTCACCAAGCAGCATAATCTCATTTATACATATTAAAGCAACATGATTTACTAATTCTCCTTAAGGCTGAAATAATACATTGGTCTCCTGCTGATATGAAAGCCATGGGCTTTTTTAGAAGTGTTGGTGCATATAATACGATGCATCCTACTCTTTAAACTTATATAATGCCCATTAAAAAGGAAAATATCATACTCACACATTTGCAAGAGAATAGGCCCAATATTTTAATGCCACTGTTAAAATTATAGTTTAATAAACGCTTACCTTTTTTGAAACAAAACATGTTTTGAAACTCAAAAGGTTGTAAATAAAATGCAGTAATTATGTTTTACTGCTGCCATCTTCTGGCAATATGCAGAAATTGCATTTTTCAAAGGCTGAAACTACCAGGGTAGGAGTAATTCATCATACTGTATTTGCCTTTAGGTAAAGTAACTACTGTACTTCAATTATAGACTGGAGTGAGATTATAAAAGGTGTTTACAGACGAATCATGGCTGCATGCCAAAATTAGAAATAGGGAAGTCTGGCCTATCTTTAAGCAGAAAGCTGGAGATAAAAGGACATGGAGCAATTTCATTTTATTTTCCATGGCTTTTTATCTGACTGTGGATTGGGCTTTCTTAGATTGGGCTATTAACAGAGGAAGTCAGGCTAATCCAGAGTCTGATGACCATTATTAAGAAACAATGCAAAAAAGCCTTACTTCCATAGGAAAGATAGCACTGACGAGCCCTTCCACTCAAAACAAGGCCAAAAGGAAAGCTAGTTACGAAAACCTAAAGCACAACACAGAAAGAGTGAAGGCAGAAGTGCCTCAGACTCACAAAGGGACATTGTTGCTATTACTCTTACATGAAAAGTGCTCAAATAGTAGTGGGCAGATGTATAGAACCCAAGATAAATACATATAACTGCATAAACTTGGAATACAGCTGAAGTTCCATGTATTGAACATTATGGTAGCCTGACAGCAGCATTTACCTTGCAAGATAATCTTGCACTATGCTAATCAGATGTATGGATTCCAGGGCTGTGCTGCTGAGAATGCCTGATGGTAAGTTCAATTTTTTTTTAAGTGCTACTGCACAGGTTGAAAAATACCAGTTAGAAATCCTTGCTCATTGCAACTTTGGTTTATGTCTTTAGTCCCAAGATGCACAAATTACTTCTGCTTTCCCAATTCCTGTTTGGATTTCTACTTTAGTAGAAATTGCAGGGATCCATCAAGGTGAGCTAAATGTGAGCTACATGCATAATTTTATTCTTCCAGAAATCAGGACTTGTGGTAGTTGTGATACCTTTTATTAAACCAACTAGATTCTTTTTTTTCTTTTTTTAATCTTTAATTGTAAGGTTTTGGGCACAAACATCCTTCTATAGACATAGGAGAAAAGATTGTAAAAGTTCCCCTGGGTAGAAATGAAACTTCATTTTGTATAGGAGAGTTGAAGGTGTGGTAAAATCTCCTATTTGGAACAGTTCATTTTATATGCAGATTAGGCTCAGAGAAAAGTTGAAGTAGTCTGTTTACCTCGAAGTTGTTTGGTGGGTGGTAAGCAGGATGTAGTCATATTGCCTTCTAGTTATGGTATTCCGTATTTCAGAGAGGAGCACAGAGATGGAATGCTCTTCTGGGCAGGCATTTCTTACGTGATAATGGTGTCTCTGAGCTCTGTGGTGAGGCTCTGTGATAATGCAAATTACCTTTCTTTTTCCAGTGAATTTCTGCCAGAGCTGTGGAATAAAAAACAGTGACCTGTATTCTATGCATAATTCTTAATGTAGCCAGGCCCAAGATATCATGGACCACAGGTAAATAAGTGCTGCTAAGGCTATAGTAATAGACAAAATGTAACCAATGGCTCCAGAATTTTATCAAGGCACAGAGATTGTTCTTCTAGTCCTTGTGAAAGATGTCAAGAATTTGAAACCTTGGGGAAGAAAGATAACAACAACAACAAAAACAGCTCACTGCAAGGTGTATTATAGCCTAGTATGGTTACTTGGGACCTTCTGGCCTCTAGAATGGGGCTATGAAAATAGCACACTTTTTATCCTAAAAGCCCATTTACTACAACAACAACATAGTGTTGTTATAAACTGCAACTCCAGTTGTTCCATCCATCTCAAGGACTGGCTCTGGGCTTTTTGCTGCATTTTATTATTATTATTATCTCCTTGTTTTTCTCTTCTGAGTCTAACACACACACTTCTCCCTTTTCTTCTCTGCTTTGTCTTTCCAAATACTTCCTTTCTTCTTGCTGTTACTTCACCTAGTTCAGTGATCCTCCACCTCATTAGACCTAAGGTCTCCCTTGGAAAATGCCAGCTCTTAATTTTCACTCATTTTTTATTACAGGAAAATAATAAAGAAATTCTACTGTCCTGAAGAACTCAAAAAGACCACAACAGGTCACAATGTTTTTAACACTACGGATTCCTATTTGAAATCTCTGGGCTTATCTTGTGACTCATGTTTGCACACAAAACAGTGCCAAAATTGGACACATGAGATATTTACTGTGCAATTGACTAATTAGTGGCACTGTAAACATCTGAGTATCTACACATGCACCCCTATTAGGCTGGAGTAAACCAATTTACTCTGCAGCAGGATAGTACCTGTAAACAAAAGTACTATCCTGCTGCAAAGTAAAAATCTCCACAGCAGTAGACACTTCCTGGCTTGCTAGGGCATGAAGGTGCTTCAGTGAAGTGCCTTTCTGCTGGCTAGCCCCTACATTGAAGATCCCTTGTGCCCTAGCCAGCCCCTCCACGGTACATTGAACTGGGAGGAACAACTTCAGGCTGGCAGGCTGACTCCCAGGGCCTGCTACCAGCCAGGGCTGCTCCACCCCAGCTCCACATGCTGCACCTGAATAAACTGCAGAGTTTATTGCTCCAGAGTTAATTGCTCCCATGAGCATGTTCAAACAGTGCACCCAGGACAGCAATAAGCTCTACAGTTTATTCAGGCACTATAATTGCATGTATAGATGCTCCCATTGTGTGCAACCTGCATCACCCTTGAAAGGATCTCAAGGCACCCCTGGGTGCCAGGGCACCCTAGTTGAGAATCATTGATCTATTTATAGCAAGATAGCCCCCAGCTTGTGTGTATAAGCTGTAAATTCTTTGGAGCAGAGACTACATGCCTGTGTGTACTTGCACAGAATTTACCATTATATGGTCCCAGGCCTGTGTGAGAGCTCTGATTGTTTCAATAATATTAAGTATCAGGACTGCTGCAGGTCTCCTGCTCTTATTCTTCACTCTCAAGCTGCAATCTTGCAAGACTTACACCTCCGCTTGATCTCAGGTATCTGAGTGGCTCTCATTTGAGCAACTGGCAGGCAACAGAACTGTTTACACGCTTAAAGTTAAGCATACCAGTAAGTCTTCATAGGATCTGGACCTCAGTTTGCCTCTGCTCGAGATCCTTTTTTGTTGCATTCCTCTGTTTACAAGAAAGCAGTTCCCCATTCCTGCTTCTTCCAAGACCAGTAAGGTCTGCAACAAAATTACATTCCCATGTGGCTTATTGGTATTCAGGACCCAGATACGTGCTTTTTCATTTCAACTGCTATATTACTCCAAGGACTATTTAAAATCCTGGCCATCACATGCTAATACAGATAACTATCAGCTGAGTTCAGCCCTCTTGCTTTGTCCTTGAAGGCAGGACTTTCTCATTTCTCCAGCTTGACCACTCTGATTAAATTTAAACTTGCTCAGTCACTTCCTCTGGGCAAAACTTCTTCCCTGATTAGCTTGGACAGGGAACATCTGCTGCGCCCTGGTGACAACAGCTTCTTAAATCATAGCACTGAGGCTCAGTAGTGACATTGATCATATTGCACCGTTTAAGAATTCACCCAGAAGAAACCAAAATCCCCAAATCTTTCCCAGCATATGCTGGACTTAAAGATTCTTTAATCATTTTCATGTATCTAATTCCATTCTCTGAGAAACACTGTGGATAAGCAAGGAATTGTCAAGTTATCCTTGATTCCCAGTCAAAGCAGAGAAATACAAACACCAACAGCAAACACCAAATACTCCCCAGGATAGGGGAACTCTGTAACTTTTATCTGTTTTAGATTGTATTTGTTTCCCAGGTAGATTTTCTGCTGCTGCTGCTTATTCATGCTGACTCAGATCCCTTGTGATCCTTGGAATGTCCATGTCTCCTATAGCATCCTATTTTCCTAAAATCAGCATCTGTTCAGTATTTATGACTCTAGTGTTCATTCATCAATGCTGTGAAAAGAATGAGAGTATTTAAGTCATTAATGAAGGGAGAGGACACTATCTCAGCTATGACCTGAGTGACAAGTGCCCTCTTATGGTTAGGTATATTGGGACAACTTATCAATGTCTGTTTGAGGACCAGGGGAGGTTGCCAGGAACCCTTTACCATAAATCAATATTTTAAATAAAATAACAACAAGATTTGCATCTTCCATTTTACTTCTTGGCCAAAGCTTTCAAAGCTCTTTACAGTGGAGTGGCTGACCCAAGGTAAAGCTCTGTCCCCTTTTAATTCCACAATATATTGTTCATATGCCCATACCCACAATCTGGGAAGCATTATCATCTCCATTTTACAGAGAAAACTAAGAGATAACACAACACATACATTACAATTCTCTTAGTTGTTAGCCACTTGCTCAAACCTCTGGATTGCTCTGTCTCTCCAATTGGCATGATGGCTCAGCAGCAGTGCATGACAAGGAAATCATTTATGGAAAGAAATATTTTTCCCCTTATTACAAAGATCATTTTTTTCATCCTTCAGTGAAGCAGGTTTATTACCCACTGTAACGAGACCAGATCTGAATCCTGGACCCAGCTGGTCCCAATCAGATGAGCAGAACAACTCATCCCTTGAACAAATGGCACCTGCAGCAAGCCCAGATCAGTGCCCTAGTTCCTGGGTTCAGTAAGGCAATCAGGGAAGCCACTAAAACCACAGGCAACTGGCCCCACCTACTCCAGCCCTTAAAAGCAAGACCCAACCTACAGTATCCTTCGGTGTACAAACTGTTGGGAAGGAAGGGAGTAGAGATGACAAATGTCAGTGACAACATGTCATTGGAGTTGTTTTTCCCCCCCTCTCCCCTCTGCTGAGGTGGGAGGGGCTCCAACCCACCCACTCCACCCTCCAGAACAGGCAGGGCAAACTCTAGACAAAGCCCCCTCACTCCCTTCCCCCTCCCATTCTGAAGACAGCATTGGAGCGGGGGGCCAGGACTAGGGGACAGCAGTTGCAGACAGGTAGCTGCTCCAAACTGGAGCTCGATTTCTCAATCCCCCAGACTCAACAGCGAACATCTGTTGGGTCTGGGGGATTGAAATAAGTCATGGCTCTTCCTGCAAAGTGCCATGAGTTACAGCAGGAAATACATATCTGTTAGCATCTACAGTAAGAAACTCAGAGCTGATTGAAGGTACCTTGTTAGAAATTAAGCTGGAGTTAAGCATTGAAGGACAGAAAGAGCAGAATAGTGCCACTTGGTGTCTGAGTGGAAGCACAGCACCCTACATGGAGCTCTGTCAGTTTTTATAGCCCACAGGAGCTTTCTGTGCCTTAGTCATCTGCTGCTATTGCTGGGTACTGTCACCTACCTTTAACACTCTGGAGTCTATGCCTGAATGGGGAGGCAGGGCAAGCAGGGATAAGGCTGGGGGTATAAAACCATTGCAGCAGTTAAGTAGGGGTGCCAAACCAAGAAAATATTTTTACTGATAATCAGCAATTTATTTATTTATTTTTTTTACTGACAACCAAACTTTTTTTTATTAGGGTCAGTGTTAAATCCCCAAATTTGATCCCAGCCCTTGTCCAGGGTCTGGCTGAAAGATTACATTTACATTATGTAAAATATATGGTACTAAAAAAGTTTGGCTGTCAGGGAAAAAATTATTAGGGCCATGCAGATCACACAGAGTCCCACATATCTTTGTAGTATTTTTCAAATAATTGTTTGATAAGTGTGCCTGGTGGTTCATGAGAAGTGGTGAGAGTTGATAATGGTCCATCAGTCACAAAAGTTTGGGAACCACTGGTTTAAGCAATAAGGCTTACAGGTCTTGCCTTGAGAGACATTACACAATTTAATTGCCTTTGCTGTAACACTTACTAGCACTTGAAAGCTTAATAAATCAAACATGTCCTTGAAAAAAGATATGCCATGAATTGTACATAAGTTCCTGAGCGGTCTCCTTTTCACATATGTAACAGGAGAAGTCTGGACCTGGAACACTGGCCTAGGAATCAAGAGATATTTGAGCTCTACTTTTATCTCTACAGTAGACGTCCTGTAGAACCTTGTCCAAGTCATTAAATCCCTCTGTACCTAAGCTTCCTTAACTGTAAAACTGATAAAGTTGGGTGCACAAATTCATCAGTTAGGGAGGGAAATAAAGTCCCATCTAGAACAGAAGTAACCAAGATACAGCCCAGCCCACAGGCTGGATCAAACCCACAGAGCTGTATCATCAGGGCCATTTTGCTCCATGAAGACCAAGACTTGAGGTGTCTTTTAGACCAGTGGTGACTACCTCATCTAGCCAAAGAGGCTCCCCATGAGTCCTATCTAATGTTACAAATGGGAATGACAATAATTCACTCATCTCATGGGGTTATTTTTACACTCTCATAAATATATAAAAACCTTGAGTAGAACGTAATAGAGAATTATTACAAAATCCATAGTTAATGCAAAATATTGAGTCCAACATATGAGAGAAAGGAGGAGGAAAGGCCATGGCATATGTGAAAAATTTAGTATACACTATCAGAGCATCTATGTTTTGAGGAGTATGGCAGTAAACGAGTATCTGAGCCAGAGGAGGATCCAGGGACTGAGGTTGCATGAGAGGGCCAGAACCAGAGAGTCAGAATCAAGGTCCTAGTCAGGAAACAATAGTCACATCCATTTTCAAGACACTGGTAGAAGTAAGGAGCCAGGGGATCCAGAACACAGGAAAAGGTAAGTGGGAGTAGAGAGTCAGACTTGAAGGGAAATGGGTACAGCTGTTGCAGGTTATGAAGCACTGAGCATCCAAAACCCAGCTGAAGGACCTCAGCTTATATACTAGGCCCAGAAATGCTCTTCAGCCAGTGAGCCTGACCCTTGCAGCTGGTGCCACTCATAAACCAGGTGGCTCCGCTGAGGGTAGAGCTTGTTTTCCAGGGGCATGGAGTACTGCGTGTACTCTGTCACTGCCCTGCACCAAAGTGCTACCACTGTAATAAAAATAACGTTGCTAGGAGGAATGGTGAAGATGCCCGTGTCAGCATTACCTACAATCTAGTGCTTAGGGTGCTCTCTTGGGAAGCTGGAGATTTGGGTTAAGCCTCCATAACAGCACTTAATAAGAGAGATGATAATAAATATCTGACCTTAAGGTGTGCCTGCAACTCCAACTGCAGCCAATGCAGCTGTGAGAGCACACCAGCTCTGAAAACAGGCCCAAGGACTGAGAACCAGTGAATTATATACGTGTGCACTGTAGTGTAAATACGACTGAAATGTGCTGCTTGGGAACTTGAAAACTACTGGTTCCCCAGAAGCAGAGAGAGAGAGAGAGAGAGAGTTGGGAGTTGCACAGAGCTGTTTTGTACCTCCTGACTGTGTTACAGTACAGAGCACTGAGCACATGCTGTCTGGCACCCAGGCATGTACACATCTTCCAAATCAGGAAGGCAGATGGATTATGTAAATGAGGACAAATCAAATGCAGAATATCTATGGAGAGGAGCAGACAGAATTTACCCTAGAGCTTTTAAAATGAATGGGACTATAACAATCATCATGGAAAACTTACCGAGCAAGATTTCAGCCTGTGAGAATGCAATATGTATGTGGAAAACAGCCAAGGATTGCTGGCCATTAAATCTATACAGAAGATTTTAATGATAGATGCTTTGAAGATAGCACTAAAAGAAATAGTGTCTAATTGTTTCAGTTATTTAAAGCCAATTGCCTTTTATATGGCATTCTGATATTCTAGGCACACTTCATGGCATTTGAAAATACTGTACAAATAATTTTGCCTCTGCTTCCCTTATTGTTCCTTTCACTGATCAACACCTTTCATTATGGCAGTGACATAAGTGCATGTTTTCCCAAGTATATTCTACACAGGAGGCAATTAAACATGTGCTTAAGCATTACTAAAGTTGGTGAAATGCGAATACCCGCTTAACTGCCCTTCCTGAGCTGTAATGCTCATCTCAGTTGGGCTTATAGATGAAGTGGAAGTAATGCCTATAGTTAAAGTTATTAATTGCTCTCTGTAATGTTTTACTATGGAATTATACAGACATATCTCCATTAGTTCCCACCTACTCTGCCTCTGCAGTCCCTATCTTGTGCTTCGTTCTATCAGCTAGTCTAGCTCCCAGCTGTCCTTCTGTTGGGGACCCCACATTTTCTATCAGGAGCAGAGCTGGGAACGCATGTGACAGCCGAGGCAGCACCAGCCGCTGCAGTGCCAATCACAGCAGCGTAATCAGCCACCATGGTGATGATGGCTATTTTTGCACGCCGCCCCCAAAAAAGCAGTGCCCAAGGCTGCTGCCCTGGTTGTCCCCCTCTTAATTATGTTACCGTTGTATATAAGAGAAGAAGAAAAGTAAATCATTTCTTTGGAACCTTCAGTAAACAGATCCCAGGAGCTTGCTTCACAAACATTAATGAATTTTGCCTCACATCTTCCCTGGGATCTATGATGAATTAAATCTTAAGCTAGTAAAGCTCCTATTTTATAGATTGGGAACAGCAGACTGAACCAAATAGATCCAAATACTTTGGCTGCCTACCTGCTGGAGTGAAACCCTGAGCCCAGAGTAAGTTGCCTTGATTCCCTACACAATGTCCAGGGAAAGTTAGATGCCTCAGAATAGGATCCAAACTACAATTTTTAAAATAAGATGATTCAAGAGCTTCATCTGTACTAGAATGTAGACTGTATTTCAGAGCTGGAAAAGAGCTTTCTTCACTGATGTGGAATGGAAATGAGGAAGAGGAAATGCAACTTATGAGCATGTACATGCAATATTCCATTAATCCAACTGACTATAATGGCTATATTATCATAACGTTCACCCTGCCATCCCACTTCCCCATCCCACACACTGTCTTTGTTCTCATTAGTTGCATCTTGCCCTCTTTCTAGACTGTACGCTCTTCAGCACACGACTACATGCTTGTCTTAATGATTTATGGTCCATAAGCTGATTGAAACAGGCTACCTTTTTTTTTAACCATCAGAAATAATTTGTCCCATCCACTTGGTCCTCCCTGGAATCATCAGCCCTGCCAAAATAACTGATGGCGGGGGGGTGCAATTCTTGGCCCTTTAGGCCCTAATTTAGTGTGTGAGAAATAATGCAAATCAAGTGGCAGCAGCTGGTAGCAGAAGCAGAGACACTGATGGGGCTTTTAATAAATATGAAATCCTGTTTTGAACAGTGAGCAGGAATAGGTGGAGAAAAACTATGCTCCCTTTACCCTACGTTGTGACAGGTGTATTAAAAATAAATACATACCAGAAGAAGGTAGATCAGCAGAAGAAAAGGAGAGGTGTGAAGAAAATGAGAATTTGTGTTTCACTAGGTCAATGTCCTCAGGTAACAGCATGACAAATAACTTCTGTCAGGGCCAAAACACCACAGTAGCCACAGTTGGAGAGCTGTAGCCTTTGAGGGCATTCTTACAGAATAGTAGAGCAGTAAGGTAACTATGGGAGGGCAACTGGAGCACAAGCCCCAGGCAGAAACTTAGAGAGAGTGCAAGAACAGAGCTGCCACCATTGTCAATACAGCTGCTGCCACCACTGTGCACAGAACCTTCTTGTTACATCTCTTTAACAGTATTGTTAGAAAGGATGTTGCTAGTTGTTAAGGGGCTTTTGGTAAGTGTCTGCTGCCTCAACTGCAGTGGGGCTAAACTAATGAGACACAATCAGCAAGGACAAGATGAATTTGTTGTGTTTTGTTTTGTTTTTTCCTTTTGATGAGACTACAAAAACAAGGCCAAGAGTAGCTTGTTGGAATTTCAAAAAGCTCTTTTTGAATGTCAAGCTCCAGTTAGAGATAATCCACTAAGGAAACAAAAAACTAGGGGTTGTGCTTTTGTTTGCATGTGTTTTACATGAAAACAAATCCTGAGAGTATTTTATTTGGTTTTAAAAGCATTTTTATGTTAGAGATATCATAAATGCCAAGTCTGGCCTTTCTTAGTTTCACTAAAGAATTTATAGAAGGTCTTAGAACTGTGGTTGATGGAACAACAGAGCTACCAAAACCTTTAACTGAGATATCTGGGAGAAAAGATACTTCTTAGGTGTTTGAATTAAACAAAAGCACACAAAATCCCTAAAGTTTTAAAATGCTCAATAAACACTGCTCTTAATAAAACAGGTTTCACGTCTGTGATACCTCCAGCATAATAGAGTGGTCTATAGCATCTCAATTCTTAAGGTAAAATCTTCCCTCAATTCTTAAAAGTAAAAAGAAAGTAAAACATCCTATGGAGAAAAGAAAAATCTGCTAGGCTTTCTTGTTACTGCATAAAAAACAGAGCACAAACTTTTCCTTTTCCATTTGCAGGACATGTTTAAATGAAGCATTAGACATTTACTGCTGACAAGATATGGGGATAAGTGGGCCTTTGCCTGAGAACAGAAGGAATCAAAACAAAAAAAAAAGAGAACAATTCCCATTGTGGTCTTTATTTAAGTCTGTGTTCTCTTTAGTCTCAGAAATGATTGACACAGATAGTCTTGTAGCCTGGCTACAGCTATTGATAAAATAAGCCCTAGACCACAACCTAGATCACAATGCCTTGAGCAAAGAGGTTGTAACAACTGGAATCCAGCAGGATGTTGATTATGCTGACAAGTGGCAAATGAGACTGACTATCAAATGAAATGTTCATTTTAAAGAAAAACCCAAAAACAAATAATAAATGCACCATACATGCAGAATGAATGTGATTACCATAAAGCATGACAGCTGAAAAGACTGTTAAGTGAAAGAACATGGTAAACCTCTGTATAGCAATTAACTAACAAAAGCTCAGATGCAACCTGCACAAAAGAGGAGGAAATTATGGATTTCAGTGTAAAAACTGCATCAATGCAACTTAACTGGGCAAGTTAAACCCCAAGCATCCAGGAGTTTAGCGCTCATGCTCCTATGACACCCTTCACTTTTAGTTTTCACGACTTCCTGCATTTGAAAACTGGCTCATCCTTGCTTCACTCTGTCCTTCTGCATCAGGAACCCAAGATCAAATTCTGCTCTCCCTTAAAGTGTAAATCCAGAGTCACTCCAATGAAGTCACCAACTTCCTTGAATGTTCCAGGATTCTGGGAAAGTTTAGGGCTGTAACCCAGTGTTCCCAAATACTCCCTACAATGGGACATTCACCCCAAATTTGAAAGATGGGTTCCATATCATGGCAACATCTTGATATGTCTGCTGAGAGGATGCTGTATGATGCTGCAGGAATGTGGCTACGCTGCTTCTGAGCAAGAAACAGGAACTGGATAGTTCCAGCATTTCAGAGCCACACCATGGATACTACAGTAACTAGAACCAAAGTTGATCTATTTCCAGTTCTTGAGGACCGTAGAGTCCCTGGGACTGTCTCCCAGAGTTTGCTCCCAGAACATAGGCTACTTTATTTACCATGGAAATCAACATTTAATCCAGATTTCTGTCCATGAAACTGAGCACATCATGTGGCCCATCATCAGAGAGCCCACATAAGAACACTGGGAAATTTTGTGCAAAATAATGACCAAAGATGCCAGTTTGCCCAAGCACATCATATGCTCCTGATTCTGCCACACTAAAACTGCATCTAAGCAGAACCCCATAGATTTGACAGGACACTTCACAAAATGAGGGAATACTTGCATAAAATACCTTATTCTGGTCCTTACATGACAGAGGAAGCACCACAGCAGGTACTTAGTATTTCATTCTACTGTTTCAGACCTCTGTTCCATAATGTAGGAAGCGAAATCAAAACTTAATTAACTACAAAATGGCTGGTTGGAGCCAGGCTCAGGATGAAGATCCAGATTGGTTCTCCTTGAATCCATGCTACCTTACTTTTACCTACTATCAGACCTCAATACTGTGCATAACTGGGACAAAAATATTCATTCCTGACATCAGACAGAAAAAGACTTAACTCCCTTTGCATTAACTGAAGCTCTGGATATTGATTTATCTTGTTGGCAAAAAACCAATGGTTTAAGTGGGTCAGCACTTTTTTCTAACTATAAAAGATTGTAACCTTTCAGGATGGCATTATTAATGCCACACCAATCCCAGATTTGCCCCCTCTGTTAAACAAGTCTTTCAACAGTGGTTTCTGCACCTTTATCTCTATTGCACAAACAGGATGCACTGGAATTGTGGGTAAGGAACTGAGCAAATCTCCATATTGGATTGTTTCAATTCATCTGAAGCCAAACAAGAGGGCATTATTGTTGCAAAAAGCAAAATAGGAGCATTTATCAGTGAAATGACTGACTTTAGGATTCCAGGACAGAATGGCCCTACCTTTGTTGCTTTCTCTCCCGTTAGCCGCCCAGCTTCAATTCCTAGTCTCGGCCTGAAGTAATGGAGGATGAAGTCTGCAGTGACCAAAAGCTAATTAACCAGTTAATAGATTCATAGATTGTAAGGTCGGGAGGGACCTTGGAAGATCATCGGGTCCTGCCCCCTGCACCAAGCAGGAAAGATAACTGGGGGGTCAGGTGTCCCCAGCAAGATGACTGTCTAGTCTCCTCTTTAAGTTTTCCAAGGTAGGTGATTGCACCACCTCTGGAGGGAGCTTATTCCACAGTCTGGACACCCTGCCTATAAAGAAGTTTTTCCTAATTTTGAACCTGAATCAGTCTTCCAGGAGCCTGTGGCCATTACTCCTAGTTTTCCCCTGAGGTACCCTGGTGAACAATTGTTTGCTGAGCCCTTGATGTACTCCCTTAGTGTAGCAGTAAGCTGCTACCAGGTCCCCTCTCAGCCTTCTTTTCCTCAGGCTGAAGAGTCCCAGATTCCTCAGCCTGTCCTTGTATGGCTTGCCATGTAAGACGCTGATCACATGGGTGGCTCTTATTTTGAATCTCTCAAGCTTGTCCATGTCCTTGTTCAAGTGTGGTGCCCAGAACTGGACTCAGTATTCTAGCTGTGGTCTCACCTGTGCTGAGTATAACGGAAGAATCACCTCCTTGGTTTTGCTGGAGATGCATCAATTGGTGCATGCCAGGTATTATTTGCCCTACTGGGTATAGCATCACACTGCCAGCTCACATTCATACCATGGTCTATTATTATCCCCAGGTCCCTTTCATTCACGGTGCTAGTCAGTTTGGTGCTGCCAAACCGTAGGTGTGTTGGGGGTTGCTCCCAAGGTGGAGCACTTTACATTTCTCAATGTTGAACTTCATCAGATTCTGATCCACCCAACTTGCTAGCCTATCTACGTCCACCTGTATCTGTAGCCTATCTTCAAGCGTGACCACGTTTCCCCATAACTTGGTGTCAGTGACATACTATTTACATTGGTGAAAAGTAACAGGAATACAGTGTAGTGTTTTTCATCTGTAAATCTCAAGTTTTCTGTCATCATCCCCATTTTATAGATAGAGAAACTGAGGCATGAACAAAATAACTTGCCCAGGTTTACCCAGCAGGGTAGTGGGAAAAAAAGGAATAGAATCCAAGTCTTCTGAGCCACTACTCCCCTGTGATACATCAAAGGTAGATAACATAGAAGCCCTGTAGAGCAGTTCTGTGCCAAAAGAAAGCTGATAGAGGCGCCTCTATAATTCTGTGACAGGCATCCTTCAGGCTCCTGACAGAGGAAGAAAGGAAGGAGGCAGACTGGAATATCCTGTGTATAGAGGAGGCAGGGGAAGAGGGTACAAGGGAACAGAAATCCATTATACTCAGTGGGCTTGTCTACACAGTTGCTTTACTGCTCAGCAGACTAATTTCGTAGATTTCATAGACATTAGGGCTGGAAGGGACCTCGGGAGATCATCGAGTCCAGCCCCCTGCCCAAAGGGCAGGAA
>NW_017728906.1:168164411-168172480 GCF_001723895.1 Crocodylus porosus | reverse complement strand
GTGCATGTGCAGTGGGCCTGCCGTCGGGGAATGTTGGTTTCTCAGGCCAGGGGGGCCCTGCCTGGGATTTGGGGGGCCCTGCCCTACAGGAGGGGGACTGGTGAATACCCCACTCTTTCTCTTGTCACTCCCTGGGGGACTGGGCCAAGTAGGGGCCTGGGTGGGGACTTGCACAGTAAAGCATCACCATCTACACATGCACAACAATTAAGGTGCAGTAGACTAATTTACTGTTTTGACAAATAGTCCTGTCAGATACAAGTGGGATCTGGTAGCTGGATCCAGTAGCTCACATCTGGTAAATTACTGCGCTTAAATGCACATGTAGATGGTTACATCAGGATTAGTTTACTTCTGCTCAAATTGATCCAGAGTATATTCAGCCACATTAATTGCACATGTAGGCACTAGGGGTGGGCGAAGCAGGCCCTGTTTGATTTGGATTTGGATTCAATCTGAATCAGGGACAGTGATTCAATTCATTGATTCGGATCATTATCCCTGATTCAATTCAGCTGAATCCGAATCTGAAGATTCGATGCTGATTCAGAGAACCAGCAATTTGGACATAGACACAGCTTTAAAAGTTTTTTCTACATACCTTGAGGTAGCAGGCATGGCTCGTGATCGCTGTGATGCTGGGGCAGATGAAGCATCACACAGGAGTATGATGGGGCCCTCCATGGACTTGGCAGTGAACCCAGAAGTGGACTGGAAGTACTTGACTGGGTCTGCTGAGGAGCATGCTGGGGGGCTACTCTGTGCCTCCCTGGCTCAGCAATTGGCTGCAGGGGGAACCCTGGGTGCCCCCCCCCCGGAAGCACCTGTCACCGAGCTGGGGGGAGGCGGATTGTGGGGAGCCCCGACATGCTCCCTGGCAGACCCAGAAGTGGACTGGAAGTTCTTCTGGTTCACTTCTGGGTCTGCTGCCAAGCACACTGGGGAGCCCCTTGTGCTTCTGTGGGACACTCCATGCACCCCAGCATCGCAGCACTCACAAGCCCCTGACACATAGAGGTATGTAGAAAAAAAACATTTAAAGCTGTTTTTATATGATTCAGAGTGTTAAGATTCGATTCAAAGAGATTAAAGGGTCTTCTGATTCAATTTGGATTCAGAGATTCGGCCACCGTATCAGGCCAAATCAAATCAGGGACCAAAGCTTTGCACAGCTCTAGTAGATGCACCCATTTTTTATTACAATAATATCTTTAATAGACCTTACCATAATGTGTAAATTAGAGGTGCTCCTGTGGAGCTCTAGTCAGTCCCAGAAACATGTGCCTGTGGATCAGGGAGTATCTGTCATTTACTTTTTATGCATCTCAGGGGACTGGGAGCTCAGAAGATTGTGTCCTATTCCTATTGTTGCCACTGGCCTGCTGAATGACCTTGGATTTTTTCTCCATTAGCCATTTCCACTCACTTTCTGGCCCTTTGCAAAGTAGCTTCAAAAGAAATCCTGCTCCCTATTTCTTCTGTTCCTTATCTGTAACACCACTATTTTTAAACGTCCTGTAACCTTGCTCTTATTTAACACACAAAGACAGTCTCTTTCCATACAACATAAAATGAAAGCACTGGGGAAATGGGAGCACTAGACATCTATTGGAAGGAATAATTTATCCTGAGAAAACTGAGGAATTAATCCACTGCCAATAGCAGCAGCACATGTAGTGGATGCCCTACTTATTCTCTGATTGCCTGGATCTCCAACCAGGCAGATGATGTGATATTGTACACAGTCTTCTTGAAATTACCAGTCTTTTTGATCCTGTGAGTAAGCTTTTGCCCCTCTTCAGCTGCTCCAAGATCATTGGTGCTGGTTTCCATGGTGCTTGAAAGGAGTCAGTTCCATGGAAATAGTGGTGTAATGCCTTGTGGGACATCTATGGTCTCTAAGAGAAGACCACGTTACAAGTGATTGAGCAAATCTACTTAATCAGCAGACAGGGAATTAAAATGAATCCAGCCACCCAGACACCTGTTGGTGACTCCCGTAGGGAGCACAGTGCACTGGTTAGAAACCATGAAAAAAAATAGAGCCCTTTCAAGGATTTCATAAATAATGTTGCCATAAAAATATTTAACCCAGACCTCTTTGTCTCAGTGAGAACCCAGATATAGAAATAGGTTTTTACATCTTAACATAGTGCTATTATCAGCCTATTTACATCTTAATATAGTGTATTTCCGGCCGGGACTGAATATAACTAAAGGGATGGAAAAAATGGATCCAGAGTTTGCCAAGCAGTGGCCAGTCTTCTCTAGTCTATTTAAATGATCCCAGTGGTTACTGTCAGAAACAATTATTGAGACAACATGCCAGAATGTTTTAATAAATATGGTCTGATGACAAGGGAAATATCTACTGGAGGAAGTCTAACGAAGTCAGATACTGAACTATCTTCACTCTTCTTGACAGAGCTCTCCAAAGATACCCAGGATATTTGTTGTTTTCCTTTTCTCAACAAAAATTAAAATAAAGTCTAGTTCTAATTAGAGCAGAGTCCTGATTTTCAAAGGGAGCAGCTGCCTAGATTCTCTTTGCTTTTTGTAAGACATTTTCAGAAGTATATCTTGGGTCTTTGATATAATCAGTGCATTCATTTATTTAAACACCTGAGAGGAGGAAGAATGAAGTGAGACATGTGAAGAGGGAATGATCAGTCTCTGGTGCCTGGCTGCTTCTTCACAGCTCAGTGGGCACATGACAGTAGAGCAGACTGACAACAGAGCAGAGCACTCCAGATTAATTGCTTCTAATGAGCAGCACTGTAGTCTTAAAAAAGGGCAGACTCTAGCATTACTTCTGAAATGACAAACATTTACCACTTTCAGGTTTGGTTTCACTCACTAAAAGTCTAGTGGACCAGGTCTGCTGTTACGTTTATATAGCCAAAAAGACAGGTAACATTTCTGTTGATATTAATTATCTGAAATAGAGCGGGAGTAAAGGATCCTGGAACACTTTCATGCAGACTAAAGACAAGAGGACTATATAAACCTGAAGAAACAATGGCCTAGTCATAGGATCCAGGCTCAGCAGGGATTCAGTTTAAATCTCCTCTTTCATGAAGGCCTCATTTTTCCTTCTCACATGACTCCCCTTCTCTCTGTGTGCTTATCCTACATTACTACAACTACTCGCTAAGCCAGGAACTGTCCTCACACCAGTGTATATTAAGAGTAATTACACTTGAGACACATTCTAGATTTACACCAGTGCAATTCAGAGCAGTATTTCGATCTACTCCATTTGAAAGGACTATTAGAAGGCAGCTTCTCTCCTTCTCTGGGTATGTCTATCCTGGGGGAAAAAAAAAAAGAATTAGGCTTTTAACTTCGCTAACCCAGTATGACAAACTTAGCAAAGTAAAATGGGTTAAAATAGCAGTGACTTCAGTTTTAACATGTTAGTAGTCCCATGTGAATCTCACACTCCTTTATAGGGAGGTCCAGCAATATTCAGCCTAATGCTATGGGGTAGATCCAGAGTGTGGTTGCACCCCTTCCCCTCCTTTGGGCCATGCTGCAGGAGCAGCATCCAGGGAATTTAACTCCCCAAAGCAAATAAGAATACCCCACCACCACCACCATGCTCAGCAGCATGTCCCTTCTCCTCTCCTCCCATTCCTCACCTTGGGTACCGGTATCGTCAGGTAGGTGGGTTCCCCTCCTGGGTGTTCCTTGCTAGTGTGGGAGCAGGCTCAAGGAGGGTGAAGCAGGGCAAGAGCAGCTCTGGAGCTCCCTCCATCCCCAGGTTGGCTGAGGCAGCAACAGTGGGTAAGGAGAGAAACAGGAGTTGGGGGACATGTCTCTGAGCACATAAGGGAAGGGAAGAGAGTGCCAGGAGAGGGGGGGAGGCATGGGATTCATTCCTGGTTCGGGGACCTCAAAAAAGTCCCCACCTGCTGCTCTCATGGTAGTCTATCTGCTCTGGTGTGTAGGGGGAGGCTGAAGTCACCGCCCTGCAGTGCTGGTTGCTGCTTCTGCTCCCCACTTTTCAGAACCATGGATCCACCTTTGCTAATACTCAAGTAATTAAATTCCAGTGCCAATCTTCTATGACTTATTTGAATAAACAAGGGGTGAGGAAGATTTACTCCTTATTGCCCTTCTCATCCCTCACCAGGCCCCAAAGAGAAAGAATGAAATCTCAGTTGCCAGTAGGCTATCTACAGTATCGCAGTCCCTGGGGTATTGGTTCAATTTGGGCCTAGTCACCTTGATGAGATGGGACTCAGCCACTCGTGACGAGCAACAGAAAGCAATTACATCATTTAACAGGCAAAAGCGAGTTAAAGTAAAACTCTGGTTGCTAACATTTCCTAACTGGGACAGCAGCATATCCAACACATCTCAAACTAATGTGAGAGGCAAGAATTTTTGTGGGTGGTAACTTTTTAACTGGACCAACTGCCTAGTTGGAATCAGTTTCTACAAGTTTTCAGGTATCAAAGCACTTTCCCCCTGGTCTCCAAATGGATGGCACTCCAGGTGCATTGGTTTTGCCAGCACTCTGGTCTTACCAAACAAACTATCGATGCTTTATTCCTGTGCTTACTGCACCACATTTTCTGGTTCACTGCAGTCATTTAAGTCAACCAGAGTGGATGAATCCCCATATATAGAACTGTCTATCAATATTAGACTACTAACTGCCCTTTTGTAAGGACTTACTGTCTTCTTGACCAATTCTGGTTAGCCATCCATGCACATTCTTAGCCCGTGTTGGTTAGCCACATATTCACTAGCCCCTCAGCAACCAGTGCTGGATATCTACTCAGTGTTATTAGTTCCCTGTGTGACTAGTTATGAGTCTCTGTTTCCCTTGACAGCAATTCTCGCCTTTCGGCTTGTTTCCCACATACCGCTGTCCATTGCTTGGCCTGATTTGGTTAGCTGAGCATTGGAAGAAACTTCTGATAGGAAAGGTGTAGTGATGTCAAACTGAGTATCATTTTTCAGTGAATGTTAAATGTGCCAGAAATGCAGGATTTTTGGTTTGGTTTGGTTTGGTTTTTTGGAGGGGAGGTGGGATGAAATGACTTGCAGATATCAGCTGAACTTGGCAAGTGGTTTAATCTGCAAAAAAATGGGGACAAATTTTTGTACAATGATAGAACATTTTGTTTCAACATTTTTGTAACAAAGCTTCCAACTTTTCATTTCAGAATTGCTCTTTTCTTGGGTGGTGGTGGTGTTAGAATAGGGGATTAAATCATTGTCTGAAAATAAATGAATTAATTCAGGGTTTTTGTTTTGGGGTTTTTTCACATTTCTCTGAAGGAAATCTCTTTCAGATCAATACACTTGGCTTTTGATGTTTTGTTTCCCAATATTTCAATTCAGTTACTGAACCTAGAATCGTTCTTTCTTTTCTTTTTTTTTTTGGAGATTTTTTTGCAGAGCAGTAGCGGGGAGCCCTCCTAAAGGAGATAGCACAGCTGAGTGAAGCTCCCTTGACCTGATCTACTGTGAGTCAGAGCTGTACAACCAGCTCCCTAGGGCCCCTCAAATCCAATCTGTACAATCTCCACTCATGGTGGGGGTGGGAATAACACAGCCTGCTGACTTCAGAGCATGTACATCAGAGCAGTATAGATCTAAAATTAGAAAAAGGTTTCTATTTTTCATTTGGACATATGAAAAACATTGAGCCTTTGTGCCATCCTGTCAGGCAGGGACCCTTCACCTTTCATTCTAACCCTACATGGAGCCACAAAGCACTCGTTATAAGCCCTTGCGGCAGAATCTTTGCAAAGAAAAAAACCTGGGGAAAAATTATTTTGAGTCAGGCATGTTTTGTTCAACAGAAAATGAGATCTTTTATTTCAGGGTTTCTATTTTCTATTAAATAAACTTAAATAAAATATAATAAAATGTGAAATGCAATATCCTTTCAAATAAAAAATTCAAATATTTTGATTTGCTTGGAATCTTACACTTTAGTTTTCTGGACCAAAACAGTTTGCTAAAATTAACTAGAATTTGTAAAACTCTTGGGTCAACTAAAATCTGCATTATTTTGGTGACAAAATTTGAGTTAAAAAATCTATACAGTTCTATATTGGAATAAGTCTGTGCAGACCTCTGAGAGAAACTGAAGTCCAGGCATTTTAAAGTTACCCAATATCTTAGAGCAAATCAGTGTCAAAGTTTCCTAACACTGAACCATCTGGAGCAACTGGGACCACAAATCTTTTTTTCTCTTAAAGGTAGGGTGGATGAATTATGTCTATCTTTATATATTTAGTGGTTGTGTATGTGTGAGAGAGAGGGGGTAATATATACCTTAAGACTGTGTATGTGTAAATAATCCACTTCTTTTTACTACCTCTCTTCTTTTAACTATGAGTATTTACAGATGAGGAAATGATATTTTGATCCAATAAATTAAAATACAACACAACTTCTACATGGAACAGTTAAACATTTTTCACATTTTTCAATTCAATTATTTATAAAGTTAATCTGTTAAAATATGTAAACCCCCATTTCCACAATAAAAAGCAGTAAACTGCTGAACAGATAGGTTTACTGAATGATATCTTTCTGTATAATGGACATCTGTTCTGGGCTTGCCTTTATCTTGGAGGAGGTGGGTTAGAGACAAAATGAGAATTTATTTCTTACCCTAAAATCTTCTTAAACAATTTATTTGATTATACAGTTTTAAAGAAAAAGTATTATAGTCAGCTTTTTAATCAATATTTGTTTCTTTCCAATCATTGTTAATAATGGAATGTGACTTTAAGAAACTGCAGGCTAAGCTACAGACGAGTGAAAATGTCCTCCTACAATAAATGAGAAGTCTCTCATTAGCAAACTGTTTGAGTGCTACTATCAAGACACTAGTGCAGCTGGCACAGTTTCTGAGAATAGAATTATTCATTACCATGGTTACTGATGCTAGAAATATTACCCTCTGCAATCAATGTAAACAAAGATCCTTTCAAAACAGTATAAAAATTAGAGCACTTTAAACAATTAATGGAAATTATAAATTGTACAGAAGCTGAAGTTACACATTATAAGCAATGTAGCTTTTCTAGCATTGGAGGGAAATGAGGACTTCCCTCTACCAAATGTCTGAACCTGACCCCATTTAAATCAATAGTAAATCTCTCATTGGCTTCAGTGGTGGAGGGTCAGAGCCCAGTTCTCAAAAACAAGTATGGCTAAGTTAGCATAAAAGCTCTTCTAAGAAGCAGCACATAATTCTTCACATGCTCAATACCTTTAAACATGCAACAAAGGTCACAATAAGCCACTGTATTACATGTAAGGTGGCAAGGGGAAAACATCAGATGTATCATTCAAGAATAATTTCTGAAAGGGCTGTGTCGATGCAGGATATTGGGGCCTTGAGGTACATAGGCACTGATCCTTCAGTCTTGAAAACAAGAATTTCCAGAGAAATCAGTATTCTCATAGAAGTGACAGGCACAAATTCCACTTGGATTATGCACCCACATTTTGCATATTTGTTCCAAAATATATTCCAGCCAAAGTAACATTTACATTTTATTGTACTAGGGTTGTAGTGTTGTTGTAACTATGATGGTTCAGAAAATGTCGTAAAGGCAAGGATTTTTCTTATTATCAGGGAGACCTGAGGAAGGGCCCTTGATACTTGAAAGCTTATCTAGCAGCCACTGGCAACATATCTGGGGAGTATGGGGGGCACGTGCACCCCCAGAATTCTGCACCTACAGCAAAGCATGGGACACAAGGCTGCAACCTGACCAGAGCCAGGGCCCAACAGCACCAGGGGTGGTGGTGATGCTGGTGGTGGTGGTGGCAACAGCAGCAGCTGCAGCTGCAGCTCAGAGTTGTGCCTCCCCACTGAAGTGGTGGCACACAGTTGTGTCCCCCACTAGCAGCACTTATGCAGCGCCTATGCCACCAGCAATCCCAATGGCATGTTTGGTCCATTTTACTGAACACATTTGGTGCAGCTGAAGAGCATGTCTTATAGTAGTTTCATAGTTTCTAGGGTCGGAAGGGACCTGAGTAGATCATCTAGTCTGACCCCCTGCCATGGCAGGAAAGCGTACTGGGGT
>NW_017728906.1:168161347-168163611 GCF_001723895.1 Crocodylus porosus | reverse complement strand
CCTCCAACCAGTTGGCGACCCATTTGACTGTGTGGGTGTCTACACCGCAGTCCCCCATTTTCTTGATGAGAACGGGGTGAGAGACAGTGTCGAAAGCCTTCTGGAAGTCCAGGAAGACTATGTCCACTGCTACCCCTGCATCTAATGATCTGGTGATCTGATTGTGAAAGGCCACCAGGTTGGTCTGACAGGACCTGCCACTGATGAACCGATGACATTGCAAGACATTACAAGAGTCTTCTTTGTGGTATTTAGTACTCTAATAATATGCAAGAGGCAGGAAGGCTTTGTGTTTAAGGCAGTGGAATGGGTTGCATTCTTATTTCTCCCTGCATACTTCCCCTGTTATTTGTAATCCAGGTGAGCCTGAAAGGCCCAAACAAAACTAGGGTCCCACTACCCAAACACTGTACAAAGGGCACTGTACAAACACGTAATAATAAGAGACCACCCCTTTTTTAGGAGTTCATGATCTATATAGACAAGAGAGACAAAAGATGGGAGGGGGTGAAGAGGGATACATTGGGTACTTACATTACACTGAGAAGCTCAGGAGGTTAGATCATGTAAGAAATGGCTGCCTGATCTACCTCAGTGATTCCTGACTTGAATCCTCCTCTTTTCAAATTAATTGCAGAATAGTATAAATGTTCAGGGGATCCAATCTACAATCACGTGACTTACTTTAAACTGCGTGATTATAGATGTGGTGCTGGTTTCACTTATGGTGGGATACCAATCTAAAAGAGTTGGGACGAGAGGACAGTTGGCAAAATTGGGAGGCTAGTGGCCCTACAGGAGATGTTGGTGGTTAGTAGGACATGGGAGGATTGGTGGGGTCTGGGGTAGGTTTGTGGGATTAGAGAGGCTAGGAGGTCCATGGGGCCGGGGGGCCAAGAGGGGAGATTGGTGGTTATAGGGAGGCTTGTGAGTCCACGGGAGAATTGGCAGGGTCTGGAAGGCTTTGGCAAGAGTGGAGACACTATTTGATCCTACCAACAACACCCACACTGGAACCCCACTAGCCCACCAATCCCACCAAACCCCTCCTGCAGACCCACTAGACTCCCAATTCCACCTGCCCCTCCCCCCCACTCTGACTTACCTTGGATCAGGCTCCCAGCACTGGAACATGCCTGTAAAATTAGCACTAGAAGTAGGATTGGCAGGGCTAGCAGGTCCACAGGGAGGGTTAATTGGTGCACGGAGGAGGTTGTTCATCTGGGGTGGGGAGGGCTGGAGGAATAAAAATGGCCTGGTCAGAAAACTGCACCCATAGGCCTGGGGAGAGCAGCTGGGCTTTCTTAGCCTCAAGGTTGCACTTCAAATACGTTCAGACAGTCAATAGATTGGTTTAACTGTCCTTGATTTAACTTTACTGCACTAAGTTAGATTGAACTGGCCATTTTTTGCCCAACTTAACTTTTGGGTAACGACTGTATGGTTTGGCACTTCAGCACTTATATCAACCTGTCTAGGAATCTAAGGTCTGCATGTGGGTGAATTAAATTAGATTGAGCAGTTATTTTTTGCCTGATCTAACCTCCCAAACTTTTAAGTGTAACATCTGTGTATGCCCATTGACTGACAGATTAGAGGTGAGGTTAGAATTGGAAACCTAGAGTTCTTGGGTCCCCAGTCAGCAGTCTGTCCACTTGTTTCTTGTCTATTTAACTTTGAGACAATCATTCAATGTCTCCAAAAATATAGTGTAATGTCCTCAGGGCAGGGAGTGCAATTATTATTTATTTGTACGGCACTTTGCATCATAGGGCCTCAATCTCAGCAGAGGCCTGCAGGCTCTGCAGAAATACAAGTAATCATGGAAAGATATATGTTTGTGTTGTATTCACACCAGCTGACCACAATCAGTGCCCCACTGTGTTGGGTGCTGTGTACTCCCATCAAAAAAATCTCTTCCTCAAAGCAGTTTGTAATGTCAGAATTAAATAAGAGACAGCTTTAGGGATATAACAGGCAAAAGAAGTAGAGGAGGAAAGGAAAGTGGTAGCAATGGGATTATGTTTAATATAACAAGCAGCAGTCCTAGCACCTCAGCCACTCCCACAGTAATGGCAAAAGTGACACTGGAGCTAGGGACAGACATTACACATAAACAAGTTAGGGCCAGGAGTGGGACTCCTGTACGGGTAGGACGTAGACACCACACAGGTCTACAAACAGCAGCTTAGAATGGTGTCTACGAGGAGTGCTGCTAGGGCCTCTGCCCAGGGGGACAAGGCTAACCGGGGCTGGTCTGAGGC
>NW_017728906.1:168145991-168161336 GCF_001723895.1 Crocodylus porosus | reverse complement strand
ATATATATACACACATATGTATATATATATGTGTGTATGTGTATATGTGTATAGATGTATATGTGTGTATATATATATATGTATATGTATGTATGTGTATATATGTATGTATGTATGTATGTATCTGATGAGACTGAGGCCCTATTATGCAAAGTGCCATATATATATATAGTGGCCTTTCATTTTAATGACAGAAAAATGCAGATTTGGGGGTTTTTAATCAGAGATCTGGGGGGGCTTTATCACAGAATTTTGGATTTTTAAACAGAAAAAACCAGGATCCCTTATAATGGCTAGGGACATACATTTTCATATAGTGGTTTAAGTGATCAGAAACCGGTTTAAACCTGTAACAGAACAGATGTTCAGTGCACATAAACCAGCTTGAAAATGGCTGAAACTGGTTCGAGATAAACCTGGCTGAATGTAGTATGAGACTTAACTGATTTGGGTCAAACTGGTTTATGCAATTCCTGTCCCAGACCCCTTGCTGGTTTAAGTTAAACTGCAGTTACAGAGCATCTGCCTGGCTTTCTCCTGCTCACCCTGCCCCACTCCCCTCACCACTCCCTGCTCAAGCAGGGATTTCTGCCTTACACAGACACCTCTCATCCTTAGCTAGCATACACATGCTGGCTACAGTCCCTGCTATGGGAGACAAAACAAAGGCAGACAGGACAGTGTTGGTTTAGGGATTTTTTGGAGCTAGTCAACAGGTAGCTGTAATGCCCTCCATTCCTTTCTTGGAAAAAGTTGTTTAAGAAGAGGTTGAACTAATGAAAGAGCCTTTTGTTTTGCTGATGGTCTGATAAATGCTGTGTAACTCCTTGCTGTGTAACTTCCTGCTGGCTCCCTCACTGACCAGCCAGGGAGAGGGAGAACCCCTCCCTAATCAGAGAATCCTGCCAGGGTCTGGCCATGCACCCACCTCAGCTCAGCACTATCTAAGGGAAGGGAGGGCCACTCTATCGCCCTCTAGTTTCTAGCCTGAGCCACTGCAGTCATGTCCATTTTTTCAGTCCATGGGGATGCATGTTTGGTTACAGACTGGTTTAGCCTAGGCAGGTTACACTAACCTGCAAAGATTGAATCAATGCAGGTTTAGGTTTTTTAAATGTCTGTCCCTAGTTGGAGGATTTAAAGGATTGGAAAAGTGAATGCAAAGTGAAATGGGTTTAAGGATTTTTGTAGAAACCCCCACTCAGGCATACTGGGCAGCATGGGTGAAACCATGAAAGTGCCTGAGGAAATATTAGACTGATGCATGATAAGGATTTGAATCACTGAGGAAAGTATCTGTGGCTTTGGAGTGTATGCGTATACAGCTTCCCCAGCACTCTTGAACATACTGCTGAGAAGCACATAGTGACCCCTTCTCCCCCCAGATGTACTTCTACTCCTGCACCACATATGCCAAACTTGTGAATGAAACAGTGAAGCCACCGTGGAGGTGCCACCCTCAAAGCTCTGGAGCTCCCTGTCTCTAGCAAGCTTGAGAGCAGCAGCAGGAGGAGTGGGGGGAACTCTCAAAACAGCTTCACTGCCTCATTTCCCAATTTAGTACATGCAGCAGGAGGGCTATGGAAACAGAATAGCCATACCATTGTGTATTTAAGTTTATAGGGAGGGCAGAGCTAACTCATAAAGAGACACCCAGCAGCCATTTGAATCCTTGGTGTCATTCCCCAAAGTAAGAGAAGTTACAAAAACCCATCACCAGAACAATCATTTCAATTAAATGAGCAACCCTTTGTTTTCTGCAGGCTCTATAAGCCCAGAGAGCATAAATCTTTTCATGCTTCTTCCAAACCAGATATAAAGTGCTGGCCCTTTAAATTGAATAAGAATAATTAATCAAACTAGCAAGCAGTCAAAACTAATAGAGCAAAAAGCATATTTGAGAATAATTTAATTATGAATTAGGTTTCCCATCACATTAATTTCATAACTCAGTGCTCCTTTGGCCTGCCACAGTAACATGATGGAAGGAGGAAGACAACCAAATGCATATGCAACAACTATGCAACCTGGCAAAGAGGATTTCTCCATGCTCCCATGGAGGAAAGTTTAGAGGCACCAGTACATTTTGATCTAAAATCTGAACAGCTGTGAACTGAAGGCTTGAGTCTCACATACCCGGAAATGATAAATCAGGCCTTCCAATTTCCAACTGCTATAAAACTATTCAGGCACCAATGCAGAAAACAGCTTCAAACCGATCAGTATCGGTCACTGCTGAGACTTTGCTAAATTATACCTTTGAAAAAAAGGTCAAGGACCAGGTGGTGCAACCCTACTCAGAGCAGACGCCTGGAGTGAAGTTCTCTCTGCTCCAGAATGTCAAAGCAAAACTATCTGTGCTGCCTAAGCCTATATGCTGAATAGCCATGCAAGAAGTGTCTGCCCATCCCTGTATTGTGCTAGTTTGATGCAGGCTACAGTAATGACCAGCAGTGGGTTGAGATGGAACAAAAGAAGCCTCATAGATTTGCATTTATGCAAATCTGGAGAGCCCAGTATCCCTGGCAACTGTCACAGAGGGGCTATAGCTTCTGTCAGTCCACAGGCTGAAGTAGCAATGACTGGGGGCCAGCTCAGCAATCCTCCACCTATTCATTAAAGGTTAGATCTTGGTTCAGAAACCACCCTCAACTCAACCTGTGCAGAGCCAGGATTCTCAGGCCTTAAGAAGATAGAGTGGATGTTTTGCAAACTTCATCAGATCACTCATTGGAGTAAGGGCTTCAGGCTGAGGTTTTCATGCTGAGAAAGAAGGACCAATACCTAAAACATGATGGTGCAATTGTTATTAAAAGGCAAATGGCTTCTGACAGCAAAAAGCTGTCAGTATAAAGCTAATATAGTCTCAATTATAGCTAGGGTCTAATCTATTCAAAACTTGAAAAATGCAGCATAAAAAAAGTACAAATTAATAATGCTATTGGCATACTTTTGGTTCCACCACTTGGGAGTAACAAAGTCATCTCAAAAAAATTCCCATTAGTACATTTTAGCATGCTGCACTATTATATCTTCATTCTCCTGGGAGATCAATGTACATGAGACTCAGCTACTAGGAGTGTGCAAAGCAAGCCCTATTCGATACAGATTCAGCCCAAATCAGGGACAGTGATTCGATTAGTTGATTCAGATCACTGCCCCGATTCAATTTAACCGAATCTGAATCTGAAGAGTCGATGCTAATTCGGAGAATCAGCGATTTGGACATGGACATAGCTTTAAATGTTTTTTCTACATACCTCAAGGTACCAGAATGGCTTGTGAATGCTGTGATGCTGGGGCACATGGAGCATCCCACAGGAGCATGGCAGTGGGGGTGCCCTCCATGTGCTCAGTGATGAACCCAGAAGTGGACCAGAACTACTTTCGGTCCACTTCCAGGTCCATCAGAGAGCATGCCGGCCCCCCCCCCCATCCCCCTGGCTCGGCAATCAGTCACGAGGGCATCCTAGGTGCCCCCCAGAACCAGGAGACACCAGTCGCCAAGCCAATGGGATACGGGGGGGGGCAGAAAGGGGGGGAGCCTGCATGCTCCCTGGCAGACCCAGAAGCAGACCAGAATTGTTTCTGATCCACTTCCAGGTCTGCTGCTGAGTGCACTGGGAACCCTCCTGTGCTCCTGTGGGATACTCCATGCACCCCAGCATCACAGCATTCATGAGCCGCCTGCTACATGGAGGTATATAGAAAAAACATTTAAAGCTGTCTCTATGTCCAAATCTCCAAATCCTTCCGAATCTCTCCAAGTTGATTCAAAGGGTTTTGATTTGATTTGGAGAGATTAAAGGGTCTCCTGATTCAATTCAGATTTGGAGATTCAGCCACTGCATCAGGCTGAATCTCTGCTGAATCAAATCAGGGACTGAAGCTTTGCACAGCCCTATCAGTTACCTACATCCTACCTCTAAAACTTTATCTGAAATTTCAAGTCATGATAAGGATTTTTAACAAAATATAATTAAACCATGGACTGCACTGCCAAAATATATTATTGAATCATGGGACCTAAATTGAGTCACAAAAAGAATATGTATATGAATGAAAATAATTTCATCCATAGGAATAAGATAATAAAAGTGATATGTAACTTTATGGAGTGAAAAAAAATCCACAACAGATAGGGGCTCCATAATTATCCAGTACAAGTTGTTTATACCATTCTCTGAAATAACTCATACCTGTGCCTACCGTTTGGGAGAGAATACTAGACTAGAAATGTCTAATCCATAATACAGTGCCTGTGTTTTCCTTTTCCAAAGCTAACCTGTGTGACTACTTGGTGACATTCAATAGCTGCTATATCAGAGCCCAGAAACAACTGCTTTTCAGTTGGCATGAGTGGTGTAATGCAGGATCCAGCAGCCAGCCTAGCTGGAAAGTTGTGTTTGAAGGAAGAAGTAGAACATCAGTGGAAACCAGAGACAGCTTCCTAGCTGTGTTTTCCCTCAGTAAATTAAATATAAAATTAGAAAGGCTGCTGTGAGTCAGAGATCTGCAGAACACAGCAGAAATTATATATAGTTAAAAGAGAAAGTAATTTGAGATCTACTGCGAGGAGTGCACAGCCCTGCATAAGCATCAGGCTACTGCAGAACATCACAAACAAATGCACTCAAATCAAATCCCTTCACAAACCTTGGATACAATGTTAATACACTTAGCCTCAGAAAAAACCCCTGAGCAGGGAGGTGCTCTGATCCCCATTTTACAGAGGGAGGACAGCGGTACAAAGTGGGTGCATCTACACGAGATGTTTACTGTGAATTTGACTAATTAGCACTGCAGTAAATGTTGTACGTCTACATGTGTGCCCCTATTAGGTTGGAGTAAGCTAAAAATATTATGTAAAAATTAGTTATCTAAAAACCCCTGGCAGGGGTTTTCATATAACACAGAGCCTGGGGGGCAGGGAGGGGAAGGGGCGTGGCGGCAGTCACACATGGAGCAGTGGCAATGCAGGGTAGTGGGCGGTGACCGCCGCAGTGGTGTGCGAGCTTTCTCCTGCACCCCTACCCTCCACATCCGGCCAGCTAGTTAATGGAATTTCCAGTTAGTTAAATGCCAAATAGTGTAGATTTTACTGTACTATCCTGCTGTGAAGTTTTTTACTCCACAACAATACACATGTAGAAGCTGCCCCCATTGGCTGGGGCATGGGGCCAGTTCCCTCATATCACACTGATCTGGAGGTAGCAGTCCCAGGCTGGCAGGCTGACCACCATGTCCACTGCCAGCCAGGGTTGCTCTGACCCAGATCAACACTGTGGTCCCGGGCACACATTCAATCTGTGCCCAGGAGCAATAAACTCTGGGGCAGTAAGCTGCAGATTTTATTGCTTCACATTAATTGCACATGTAAATGCACCCAGTGATTAGAGTCATGTGCATACCATGATGGCAGCATGTCCCAACAGAGATATTCCCAAGCATCACCTGACCACCCACTCCCACTTGCACACCCAGAAATCTGTCTGTGAGGCTGTATCTTCATATGGCAGCATGTGGATGAGCTTGAAAGCAGACACTGGGGACAACTCCAGAGCAGCTTTGCACTTTTTCTCCAGGTTTGGAGTCTATGAGCCAGAGTGGGTCATGAGATGTGCTCAGACATGTCTCAGCCAGGACACACTACTGTGCAGTTTAGGTATAGTCTATTATATAAACTTTATGAGGACAACATCAGATGCCTGTGGCAAAGCCCTGAACAGTAGGACCTATGTTTCCTGAATCCCAGCCCTGTTCTTTAACCATTCTGCTTCTTCTCTGTTGAGGTAATTCTTAGATACCATAATAAAGGAAATAGGAAGCCTGGGCAATTGCTGCCATTAGGAGAATGATGTGACTCAAAATAAAAAAACATACAGTTGGCAGACCACAGCACAGTGATCCTTACTTTTGCTCTGCAGCTGGAGTAGAGGCTACACGGGAACACAGTACATAATTCCAAAGCATTAGTGTTACTTGCTGCCCAGGAAAATTTATTCAGTTGGAAGATCTGAAAAAAGACATAAATAACTGTAGGTTGGTGAAATCTTGAAGAAGTATTATGTGACATGTCCACTGGACCTCATCAGCTTGGAAAAACAACAGATGTGACAGGATAATATTGAAAAGAAAGCCCAAAGGAAACAGAAAGATTAGGAAGCTTGTTCAGAAGCCTGCTACCATCTGGAAAGCAGGAAGAGACACACATTTGTGAGAAAGTCATCTATCTTGGGAGAAACTAGGTGTTTGCAACTGACAGAGTAAGATGAAAGGATCATGACTACCTTATATTCCTGCATCCTCTGGAGAGTGTAAGGCCTAGCAGAGGATGAGAGAAAAGATTGGCTTTCATTTTCTTACAACTCAGTGGGTGCATTTACACAAGATGCTAACTGCGCAGTAGCCTAATAAAACTGCATAGTAGTGTGCTGGGCAAAACATGTGATAATATGCTACTGCACAGTAGTGCTACTGCATAGCTAGTGTCTGTAAAAACCCGTGCACAGTAGCACCAATTACTGAGCATCGATTTAGTACTTAGTTATCCAAGTACTAAACTTAATGCACAGTAACTACAGCACATTAATGAACCAAGTAGCTGCACCTACTTGTACATGTAGCTGCACCAAGTGTGATAGTAGAGTCTAAAATAATAACCTTGCAAAGGTCATTGGCCTACACATAAATATGAACCCAGCAGCCCAAAGGACATCACTAGAGAGATGAGAAGGAAAGAGAGCACCTTTGGATGATAACCTATTAATAGGAGTCTTGGGCTATGGGCAGAAGTGACACATAAACTGGTTTAAGTGATTGGAAACTGGTTTAAACCTGTAACTGAATATAATAAGTTCAGTGCACATAAACCAGTTCCAAAATGGCTGAAACTGGTTTAAGCTAAACCTGGTTGAATGTAGTATCAGACGTAACTGATTTGGGTCAAACTGGTTTATGGAACTTTTGTTCCAGATCTCTTCCTGGTTTAAGTTAAACCAGACTCCTCCAGCATCCCAGCATGCTCTGTAGCCCTGGGCTCGGCTGTGCTATCTGCTCCAGGGCTATGCCCTGCCCCGCCCCTCTACTCTCTAGCCCAAGCAGGGGCAGGGCATAGCCAGACATGCCCTGGCATGGCACCATTAAGGCAAAGTGGGAAGGGAGGTTTTTAAATCTTCCCTCCTTCCTCTTCCCCGTCCACCACAGCTGGGATCTGCCGGTCTGTGAGTGAGTGGCAGAGGTGACAGCTGGGGTTGGCGGACCCCAGGAGGAGAAGAGCTGGAAGGAGGAATTAACCCCCTCCTTGTCCCCTTTGCCTTAACAGGGCCATGCCAGGACGGCATGTGGCTGTGCTCCCACTGCTGGAGCAGTGAGGGGAGTGAGAGAGGCAGCACCCTCCATCAGGGTGCACCAGGAAGCATGAGCACAGAGTGGGTTTATTTCCCCCCACCTTCCCTTTCCCACCTCAGGGACTGCAGCCATCCTGGCATGGCTCTGTTAAGGCTAGGAGGCCAAGGAAGGACTTAATTCCCCACCGACTGGGGGACTGCAGCTGGGGTGGAGCAGCCCACCTCTACCCCCTCCCCACCGCAGGGTGGGGAGGGGGGCTCTGTGCAGTGCTGGAGGGGGATTCTTCCCACTCCTCCTCCCTCCCCACACCACCACGGGGTGGGGAGGTGGGCTCTGTGCAGCGCTGCTCAGCCCAGCCCAGCCTGCGTGGGAGCGGCTGTCACTGAGTCGCAGCTACTGGGAAGGTCCCTGACCCATCGACCCAGGCCAGCCCTGCTCAGCCCCAGCTGAGGCAGCTGCATGATGGGCCAGCCCAGGCTGGGCTCCAGCCATGGGTCCCTTCCCAGTGGCTGTGGCTCAGTGGCAGGGAAGCCAAGCCCAGTCAGTGACAGCAGCCTGGCCTGGCATGCACAGGCAGCAGCTGGCTGGGCAGCAGACTGCTCCAGCCTGCTCAGAGTCCCTGCTGAGGCTCATGTGGTCACAATGAGCCCCTGTGGTGGGCAGCTGCCAGGCTCTGGGGCCGCAGGTGCATCCAAGCCAGCCCAAGTAGCCTGCTGCCCAGCCAGCCACTGCCCGTGTGCACTGGGAAGGGCCCTGCCCCTGCAGCCTGGCCCAAGCCAAACCCACCGTGCAGCTGCCTCGGCTGGGCCTGCAGCTCAGTGACAGCCACTCCCTGCGCCCAGGCTGGGCCAGGCCAGGCAGCGCCACACAGAGCCCCCTCCCTGCCCTGCATAAATAGTTGGTTTTCTTGTGACTGATAAGCTCTGTAATTCAGCCCCACGAACACTTTCTTCACACTGGCCTTTACCTTATAGGAAAAAAAAATACAAAAGGCCTTTGCTTTTGGTTAGTCACATAGATCCTCAGATGAAGCCTATTGTAACAGAATTGTAGTAAAGAACTGTACTATAAATAGTGCAATGTATTTGCCTGAACTGATGCAGAAATGTACAGTTTCATTATCCAATTTGAAATCCCAGTTGTCACTGAGCTAGGGGCTGACATTTGCCTTTATAGATGCACTCTGTTGTCTGCTTTGTTTTCCTATATACTCATTTACCTTAAATCGGTATGAATATGAGTTGCATCTTGAGGGGGAGTTAAGATCCAGTACAGATAATCTAACTCAACCGTGTATTCTGGTCCTGTTTTTTTTCTTAAAGCACATGGATTTTTAAGCAAAACCTAGCAGACCATATAAGAACATATGCATATTTAACTTAACCTGGTAATTAAACAACCAAATGTCTAAAGCTTTTGAGACAGCTGCAATAGGTAGTTGCCTCAAGGTTTCAGGCCCCTCTTTATGCATCTGAGCAGTTTTCACTGATCTCAATGGAAGCTATTGACAAGCAGTGACTGCATAATCAGAGCCCAAATGTGGGGAAATAATGATTGGATATGGTCTAATTGGAAGGATCAAATGCTTAATTTGTTTATCAGGAAAAAAAGAACTACAGATACACATGCCAATGGATTTCAGGGCTATTTTTTTCCACTACAAATGCTACATTTTTATAAGGTCTGTTATGTGTCAGTAAACAAAATCTATTAATACTGCAATGGCAAGGCTGAGAGCCCTGGGAAAAGATAGATTTAGATACAACATATTCTCATCCTAATCACCTACCAGTACCAATTGAATTCCTAGATGTCCATGTTTTCCTTTAAGTAAGCATCTCAACTGGCCATTTCATTTTTTCTCTCTCCACTGTTATGATGCTCTCAATAAATATATCAACAAAGGAATTTATTTTATTTTTAAACTATCCATTTTATCCTGTGTCTTTTATGCAGGGCGGGCACAATCAAAATTTACAGTATGGCTAAAAAGAGTTTCCTTTGCTTTTATTTACTAAAACATAATTTTAAATTAATTTTTGAGTAACCACATGTTTGTGTTTTCAGATGTATGGCAATTGACATAGCACATGGTACATTACATCTATAATGCAGTTCTTATTAGGGTGCATGCATACTTAAGACACATTTTTTCCCTACGTATTGCCCCATGAATTTCTAAGAATTAACTCCTCGTGCAGAGTTCAGCACCATTTTCTCCACAGAACTGCTGCAGCATGTAACGGAAGAGACAACATATACTGGGCTTTCTTAAGCAGACTTTTTTCCTAGTTTTTAAAGGTAAAATTAAAGTTGTTTTCCACCGGATTACATAGATAGATAGATAGATAGATAGATAGATACCCACTTTCCATGGCTTGTAAAATTCCCAGCCTTTTCCAGTGCTATAGACTCACCTGCATCTATCCCCAACACTTACATGGTCACTACTCCCCTAGTACTGGAGCACCTCTCAAACTTTAGTGTATTGTCCCCAAGGACTCCCGTGAGGTAGAGAGTATGATTAACCCATTGTGCAGTTGGAGAACTCAGGCATGGAAAGGTCCATAACAGGAATTAAATCAGTTCCAAAGAAGTACTTAGGTGCTACAGTGTTCAACTAGCAACATCCACCTTTAAATGCTTTGTTCTTAGACAGAAATCTAGAGCTGTGACCGAGGTGCCTAGGTTCCCCAGACAAAGTCTGCAGAGAGTTAGGTGTATAAGAATGTGATCAACAAGAACTATTTGCTAGCCTGTAGGTGTGGTAGAGGTGATGTCTTTTATTAGACCAATTAGATAGTTGCAAAAAAATTCTTTATTTGAAAGTTTTGGGGCTTATGAGCCCTTTCTCAGGCAAAGGAGAATGCTAAGACTGTAGAAATGAAACATAGTATTGCACAGGAGAGCTGAAGGATGGTATAAGTGCTCCTGGGTGGACAAGTTCATTTTATGCAAATTAAGTTATGATGAAAGTTGGAGCCGTCTGTATACCTCAAAGGTGTCTGAATTTTGCTTCTTTCTTGTTAAAATGTTTCATATTTCGGAGTTGGACTGGTGATGGAAAGGTTCTCCTGGGCAAGGTTCTTCTTAGTCCACTGGATCATATTTCCTACCTGTATGCCAATCGATCACCACTACTCTGCCTCACACAGGTTTGCATGTAGTAGTTCTGTGTGGAGTAATACTACATTTGGAACAGTTGTGAGACTTGCATCACAGAACTTACCCTTTTCCCCCTGATCCATGTCTCATTTTATTTAAAATATTATTGTTAGGTCTCCACTGTCATGTTTTTCTTTTAAAACACAGTTGTTTCCTGAGCTGGAAAAATTACACCCATAAATAAAAAAGGCATTGCATCTATCAGAATGAGAGAAATCCTGCTGCCTTTATGCTGCTGAATAGTTAGGCGAGGCACAGATGGTTTTTGTGGGACAGAGCAAATATGGCTTTAGGGATGAAGCAGGTTTTGCAGTTCTTGTTCTTCAAGCACCATATGCATATCAACAGCTGGAGGATGCGTACAATATCCCTTCCACTGTCCTTTCACTCCAAATCACAGATGCAGTGAGCCTTCTCCAGAAATGTCACAGCACTTCTAGTGAGGCGCTGTCCTTGAACACAGGAGGGGGAAAGGTAGGATTTGCTTACTGTGAGCCTCGGTAAATTTTTGTTTCGTTCTGTATTTTTCCTATTACTGAATAGTCAGTTTGAGGTGTGGAAAAGGGGGAGGAGGAAGGAGAGGAGAAGGGGGAGGAATGAAAAGGCATGACAGACTAACTCAAAGAAGAGACTTTAAAACCAGACTGGTACCCATGATCAATTCTTCTGTCTGTCAGTTTCGCCAACATCCCTTTCCATTTATTAGGGGCCAAAATGCTCCTTTCTATTGATTACCAAAGTAGCAGAATGGACAGAGCAATCAGCTTCCACTGTTGTTTCAGAAAGGGCAGTACGCAGGCATCCAGGACATCTTCCACAACTGCAAACACCATGGGTCCCATTTTCCAGTTATATGATACAGGCAGTCCTCAACTTACGGCGCTCTGCTGTTTACGCCCGTGTTATTACTTACAGCACTGGATCCTCACACTTATGGCAGTACAGGGAAATTTACAATGAGAAAAAGAGGGCAGCAAAACAAACATCCCTGGATCAGTTTCTCAAAAAGCCATCAAGTGGCCCTAATTCTCCTCAAAATCTCCCCAAAGAAACCCTTCTGAATATCATGACCCGAATGAAGGTGTTCCTTCACCTTCTGTTTAAATAACATTTTATGTGATTAGTTACTGTATTGCCCTGTTTAATTGATTTATATACAGTACACTTTAGAAAGCTTTATACTGTACAGTGTATATCATTTATAGTTGATTAAATATTTGATTTAAATATGGTGTTTCTGGTCATTTCTACAAAAAGTTGGGCATCAGGCCCTTGGCCAGGAACGTAATTTCCTATTATAGCATTGTTGCTATCGGAAAAGCAGTTTCGGCTTACATCTTTTCAACTTACAGCACCTTTTCAGGAATGTAACCTGTCATAAGTGCGAGGACTGCCTGTACATCAAGATCTTAGGAATACATTGGTTTGGAAATTGTTTAAATCAGGGGTGCTCAACCTTTTTGGCCAGCGGGCCAGATGGGCAGTACCAGGCTGTCCACAGGCCAGATCCAGCTGATGGTCCCAATCCAGCCTGGGGAAGTTGCAGCAGGGCCCAATCCAGCTGCATGGAGGGGGATAGGGGGCATCCTAGCTTTAACTTGGCCCTGTGGGGGGCAGGGAGGGGGCATGGCCCAGCCCTGTGGAGGGGAAAGGGGGCATGACCCAGCCCTTCCTAGGTCCCACAGGAGAGAGGGAACTTGACTCAGCCTCATATTGGGGGGGAGGGGGTTGGATGGCTCCTACCCAGCCCCATGAGGGAAAGGAGGTATGGCCCATTCGAATCCAGCCCACAGGGAAGGATGTGACCTGGCCTCATTCAGCCACAGGAGTGGGGGGAGGGGGTGCGAACTGGACCCAACCAGCTGTGCAGTGGTTGGGGTTTGGGAATTTGACAGAGGGGGTGGGTGTTCGTATTTATTGCCACCTCTCCTCTACCACCAAATCTCCTGATCTGTAGGAAGCCCCACAAGCTGAATGCTTATGGCTCCACAGGCCACATTTGGCCTGTAAGCCGAAGGCTGAGCACCCCTGGTTAAAATTATTTTAATGGGGAAGGGGAATCTATTAGCTTAGTGATAACATCTCAGCCTTTTTATAACAGAATTAACTGGAAATCCAGGCCTCCTGGTTTTATTGAGACATCTTTCCTATTTCTTTGTTCACAGCCCTGACTGTTTTCTGCTAGTTTTGTTAAAAGTATGAATTTCTATATCCAAAAAATATCTGAGGTCTCATTCTATTGAGGTTTCTACAGAGGTTTCTGCCATACACTGATGCAAAACAGGGTAGAAGGTATGCACGTATTCAGGAAACATAACCCCAGTCGGTCATCTGCACTGAGCAGGGGTAAGTCTCAAGTACACTCACCTTTGTATTTTTTAATGAATAGCACAAAAGGAAAGGAGCAAAGAGGGTGGGGAATGGATCTGAATCCTGGGCATTAACATGATATTCACTGTATAAATAGGATATATAGCTGGACATTTCCCTTTATAGGCCTTATTATTGGGAATGGAAGCTGCACCCTCACCAGGGCACCCTCATCAAGTTACACTGTGTTCCCTTAACCTGCTCACTGCTTTCAACAAAGAGTTTTTGTAGGCCACACTCGGCATGCTTCTTGTGCAGGAAGAAGCTTCTTGTGGGAATTAAAAATATGTATGCATGCTGTTAGTTCTGATGGAGTGTATTTGTTTCTGATTATCCTTTGCTCTGTGCATACATTCAATGAAAGCTTCAGGAAAGAGAGTTTATTCAGGTACTTATTGTATTCAGGTCAATATTTCAAAAGATGAACAAGTTCAGTGTTTGGTTAACCCCTGTAAAGGCAGTGCTAATTAGCTCAGTAAAGAAAGTAAATATGAGTACTAAAATATCACTGTCAGTAAAGCTACTCATAATTATGGAACCCTAACTGCGGCATTGCTAGCTCAGTACAGTGCTAGTAGTTGCACGTGCACCGTGCTGCACTCAGGGAGCTATATGACCTGCAGCTGGGGAGCGTACTCAGAGTGGAAGTGGTGGTTCAGTGCAGCACTCCTCAGGCACCAATAGCAAAGTGGCATATGCTTGCCTAGGCGAAAGACTTTTAAAATGCCATCAGAACTGTTTGTCTTTTTTAAAACTAAGACAGCCCCAGTCAAACGAAGACATTCAGTAGCTTTGGTCACTGCATACACAAAACTAAATTGATCTGAATGGTTTAATTTTTAAGCCTTAAGGAATATACTGATCTTTTTCAGCATGAAGCTATAGGAAATGAAGACATGTCACTTTAAACTAATACTAGATATGTCCAGAATTTAAGTCTGGGAGAAGGAATCTGCAATTAATATAGGAACCTCTAAATGATTTTTAAAGATACCAGTGGTATATCATGTAGATGAGATCTGCAACTCAAATGTTGCAGGCTGATGCTGGGACAGGAGAGCCAAGAAGCAACACTGACTTTAAATAATAGTGCAATTAATTAGTTTATTTTCATTGTTTAAGGGGGGAGAGAGAAGACAACAAACAAAACTACCAAAAGTTAATTTGCATTTAAAAAAAAACAATTCCGTTTCATCAAGCCAAGGTGCCATCTTGTAACACAGGTAAAGACACTTGAACACTAAAAATTAAAATAATCTTAACAGAAATGTGTGCTTTTAAGTTATTTGGATAAATCATTCCTTCTCATCTTGTTTTTAAAAGTACAGTATTTTTGATGCATTGAATAGACCCTTGTTATGGATCACTGAAACAACAAAAATAACCTTAGCATTTATTATTGAAAGTGACAACTGACTTTATTGATTGGAGTAATCATAGCACATAATATGATACTGTGTATATTTTTTACTTGAAGGTGTTTGAATGAAAAAAAAATAAGTGCAGTTTGAATTCCTTACATTCCTCTGAAGGGTGACTCCCAAACGGCCAACATTCACAATGATACAAAAACCAACACCAAGTCAGCATCAAGAAATATACAGCGTATCAAAATAAATATTTACAAGATAAAAATAGAAACATTAATTAGTATATCCCATTAAAGTGTGCCAATGAAGAAAAACACCTATTGCTATTTGTTAGATTTTAAGCAAGGTTTTAACATACAACCACTTTAGGAGACACATTTTTCAAGATGTTAATCTGTGGAAAGGAGTGTTGTGTATATAACAGTCTGTTATAAAAAAACACGTAGTTACCTTCTACCTTTTACTTTTCCTGCTTACAAGGTGTTGGTGAGCGTGAGTTTATGAGATTCTTAGCAAACTGATCAGTTAAAGGAAGCGTGGAGGTTTTTTTCTTCTTGCTTCTCATCTTGAAACAGATCATATGCTATTTTACTGTAGATGACTCAACACAAATAATACAGGGAAAGCCTGCAATTAAAAAGGATCTGTCAGCTATAACAGGTTTAATAAAAAAAAAATACCCCTGTTTTATATCAAGACAAATTTGCTCCTTCCCTTATGGAAAGACCCATTTTGGGGTCAATACTGTGCTCAAAGTGCAAGCAGGAAGGGTGCATGATGTGGACTGGCTTCTCAGGTCAAGAAACCAGTGAGCGTCTATTTAGCGCTGAACACTCTTTGTACTTGTTTCTCATATACACCATGTTACTTAAATGTAGTTTGGCTGTGATAAAAGATTAACATCATTTTCTATTACTGTAGGCTGATTAGAACTATTCTTCTTCCCACCAACCTGTTGATTCCCTTTTTATTGTTATGATAAATGCTAGTTTTTCCTGGCATTTCATTTATTTTTAATCTGTGTCCTATTCCAACAAAGGTGACATGTCACACTCCATAATGGAAAGCTGGATGCTAAAAGACTGCAGAG
>NW_017728906.1:168137643-168145980 GCF_001723895.1 Crocodylus porosus | reverse complement strand
ATAGATAGATAGATAGATAGATACCCACTTTCCATGGCTTGTAAAATTCCCAGCCTTTTCCAGTGCTATAGACTCACCTGCATCTATCCCCAACACTTACATGGTCACTACTCCCCTAGTACTGGAGCACCTCTCAAACTTTAGTGTATTGTCCCCAAGGACTCCCGTGAGGTAGAGAGTATGATTAACCCATTGTGCAGTTGGAGAACTCAGGCATGGAAAGGTCCATAACAGGAATTAAATCAGTTCCAAAGAAGTACTTAGGTGCTACAGTGTTCAACTAGCAACATCCACCTTTAAATGCTTTGTTCTTAGACAGAAATCTAGAGCTGTGACCGAGGTGCCTAGGTTCCCCAGACAAAGTCTGCAGAGAGTTAGGTGTATAAGAATGTGATCAACAAGAACTATTTGCTAGCCTGTAGGTGTGGTAGAGGTGATGTCTTTTATTAGACCAATTAGATAGTTGCAAAAAAATTCTTTATTTGAAAGTTTTGGGGCTTATGAGCCCTTTCTCAGGCAAAGGAGAATGCTAAGACTGTAGAAATGAAACATAGTATTGCACAGGAGAGCTGAAGGATGGTATAAGTGCTCCTGGGTGGACAAGTTCATTTTATGCAAATTAAGTTATGATGAAAGTTGGAGCCGTCTGTATACCTCAAAGGTGTCTGAATTTTGCTTCTTTCTTGTTAAAATGTTTCATATTTCGGAGTTGGACTGGTGATGGAAAGGTTCTCCTGGGCAAGGTTCTTCTTAGTCCACTGGATCATATTTCCTACCTGTATGCCAATCGATCACCACTACTCTGCCTCACACAGGTTTGCATGTAGTAGTTCTGTGTGGAGTAATACTACATTTGGAACAGTTGTGAGACTTGCATCACAGAACTTACCCTTTTCCCCCTGATCCATGTCTCATTTTATTTAAAATATTATTGTTAGGTCTCCACTGTCATGTTTTTCTTTTAAAACACAGTTGTTTCCTGAGCTGGAAAAATTACACCCATAAATAAAAAAGGCATTGCATCTATCAGAATGAGAGAAATCCTGCTGCCTTTATGCTGCTGAATAGTTAGGCGAGGCACAGATGGTTTTTGTGGGACAGAGCAAATATGGCTTTAGGGATGAAGCAGGTTTTGCAGTTCTTGTTCTTCAAGCACCATATGCATATCAACAGCTGGAGGATGCGTACAATATCCCTTCCACTGTCCTTTCACTCCAAATCACAGATGCAGTGAGCCTTCTCCAGAAATGTCACAGCACTTCTAGTGAGGCGCTGTCCTTGAACACAGGAGGGGGAAAGGTAGGATTTGCTTACTGTGAGCCTCGGTAAATTTTTGTTTCGTTCTGTATTTTTCCTATTACTGAATAGTCAGTTTGAGGTGTGGAAAAGGGGGAGGAGGAAGGAGAGGAGAAGGGGGAGGAATGAAAAGGCATGACAGACTAACTCAAAGAAGAGACTTTAAAACCAGACTGGTACCCATGATCAATTCTTCTGTCTGTCAGTTTCGCCAACATCCCTTTCCATTTATTAGGGGCCAAAATGCTCCTTTCTATTGATTACCAAAGTAGCAGAATGGACAGAGCAATCAGCTTCCACTGTTGTTTCAGAAAGGGCAGTACGCAGGCATCCAGGACATCTTCCACAACTGCAAACACCATGGGTCCCATTTTCCAGTTATATGATACAGGCAGTCCTCAACTTACGGCGCTCTGCTGTTTACGCCCGTGTTATTACTTACAGCACTGGATCCTCACACTTATGGCAGTACAGGGAAATTTACAATGAGAAAAAGAGGGCAGCAAAACAAACATCCCTGGATCAGTTTCTCAAAAAGCCATCAAGTGGCCCTAATTCTCCTCAAAATCTCCCCAAAGAAACCCTTCTGAATATCATGACCCGAATGAAGGTGTTCCTTCACCTTCTGTTTAAATAACATTTTATGTGATTAGTTACTGTATTGCCCTGTTTAATTGATTTATATACAGTACACTTTAGAAAGCTTTATACTGTACAGTGTATATCATTTATAGTTGATTAAATATTTGATTTAAATATGGTGTTTCTGGTCATTTCTACAAAAAGTTGGGCATCAGGCCCTTGGCCAGGAACGTAATTTCCTATTATAGCATTGTTGCTATCGGAAAAGCAGTTTCGGCTTACATCTTTTCAACTTACAGCACCTTTTCAGGAATGTAACCTGTCATAAGTGCGAGGACTGCCTGTACATCAAGATCTTAGGAATACATTGGTTTGGAAATTGTTTAAATCAGGGGTGCTCAACCTTTTTGGCCAGCGGGCCAGATGGGCAGTACCAGGCTGTCCACAGGCCAGATCCAGCTGATGGTCCCAATCCAGCCTGGGGAAGTTGCAGCAGGGCCCAATCCAGCTGCATGGAGGGGGATAGGGGGCATCCTAGCTTTAACTTGGCCCTGTGGGGGGCAGGGAGGGGGCATGGCCCAGCCCTGTGGAGGGGAAAGGGGGCATGACCCAGCCCTTCCTAGGTCCCACAGGAGAGAGGGAACTTGACTCAGCCTCATATTGGGGGGGAGGGGGTTGGATGGCTCCTACCCAGCCCCGTGAGGGAAAGGAGGTATGGCCCATTCGAATCCAGCCCACAGGGAAGGATGTGACCTGGCCTCATTCAGCCACAGGAGTGGGGGGAGGGGGTGCGAACTGGACCCAACCAGCTGTGCAGTGGTTGGGGTTTGGGAATTTGACAGAGGGGGTGGGTGTTCGTATTTATTGCCACCTCTCCTCTACCACCAAATCTCCTGATCTGTAGGAAGCCCCACAAGCTGAATGCTTATGGCTCCACAGGCCACATTTGGCCTGTAAGCCGAAGGCTGAGCACCCCTGGTTAAAATTATTTTAATGGGGAAGGGGAATCTATTAGCTTAGTGATAACATCTCAGCCTTTTTATAACAGAATTAACTGGAAATCCAGGCCTCCTGGTTTTATTGAGACATCTTTCCTATTTCTTTGTTCACAGCCCTGACTGTTTTCTGCTAGTTTTGTTAAAAGTATGAATTTCTATATCCAAAAAATATCTGAGGTCTCATTCTATTGAGGTTTCTACAGAGGTTTCTGCCATACACTGATGCAAAACAGGGTAGAAGGTATGCACGTATTCAGGAAACATAACCCCAGTCGGTCATCTGCACTGAGCAGGGGTAAGTCTCAAGTACACTCACCTTTGTATTTTTTAATGAATAGCACAAAAGGAAAGGAGCAAAGAGGGTGGGGAATGGATCTGAATCCTGGGCATTAACATGATATTCACTGTATAAATAGGATATATAGCTGGACATTTCCCTTTATAGGCCTTATTATTGGGAATGGAAGCTGCACCCTCACCAGGGCACCCTCATCAAGTTACACTGTGTTCCCTTAACCTGCTCACTGCTTTCAACAAAGAGTTTTTGTAGGCCACACTCGGCATGCTTCTTGTGCAGGAAGAAGCTTCTTGTGGGAATTAAAAATATGTATGCATGCTGTTAGTTCTGATGGAGTGTATTTGTTTCTGATTATCCTTTGCTCTGTGCATACATTCAATGAAAGCTTCAGGAAAGAGAGTTTATTCAGGTACTTATTGTATTCAGGTCAATATTTCAAAAGATGAACAAGTTCAGTGTTTGGTTAACCCCTGTAAAGGCAGTGCTAATTAGCTCAGTAAAGAAAGTAAATATGAGTACTAAAATATCACTGTCAGTAAAGCTACTCATAATTATGGAACCCTAACTGCGGCATTGCTAGCTCAGTACAGTGCTAGTAGTTGCACGTGCACCGTGCTGCACTCAGGGAGCTATATGACCTGCAGCTGGGGAGCGTACTCAGAGTGGAAGTGGTGGTTCAGTGCAGCACTCCTCAGGCACCAATAGCAAAGTGGCATATGCTTGCCTAGGCGAAAGACTTTTAAAATGCCATCAGAACTGTTTGTCTTTTTTAAAACTAAGACAGCCCCAGTCAAACGAAGACATTCAGTAGCTTTGGTCACTGCATACACAAAACTAAATTGATCTGAATGGTTTAATTTTTAAGCCTTAAGGAATATACTGATCTTTTTCAGCATGAAGCTATAGGAAATGAAGACATGTCACTTTAAACTAATACTAGATATGTCCAGAATTTAAGTCTGGGAGAAGGAATCTGCAATTAATATAGGAACCTCTAAATGATTTTTAAAGATACCAGTGGTATATCATGTAGATGAGATCTGCAACTCAAATGTTGCAGGCTGATGCTGGGACAGGAGAGCCAAGAAGCAACACTGACTTTAAATAATAGTGCAATTAATTAGTTTATTTTCATTGTTTAAGGGGGGAGAGAGAAGACAACAAACAAAACTACCAAAAGTTAATTTGCATTTAAAAAAAAACAATTCCGTTTCATCAAGCCAAGGTGCCATCTTGTAACACAGGTAAAGACACTTGAACACTAAAAATTAAAATAATCTTAACAGAAATGTGTGCTTTTAAGTTATTTGGATAAATCATTCCTTCTCATCTTGTTTTTAAAAGTACAGTATTTTTGATGCATTGAATAGACCCTTGTTATGGATCACTGAAACAACAAAAATAACCTTAGCATTTATTATTGAAAGTGACAACTGACTTTATTGATTGGAGTAATCATAGCACATAATATGATACTGTGTATATTTTTTACTTGAAGGTGTTTGAATGAAAAAAAAATAAGTGCAGTTTGAATTCCTTACATTCCTCTGAAGGGTGACTCCCAAACGGCCAACATTCACAATGATACAAAAACCAACACCAAGTCAGCATCAAGAAATATACAGCGTATCAAAATAAATATTTACAAGATAAAAATAGAAACATTAATTAGTATATCCCATTAAAGTGTGCCAATGAAGAAAAACACCTATTGCTATTTGTTAGATTTTAAGCAAGGTTTTAACATACAACCACTTTAGGAGACACATTTTTCAAGATGTTAATCTGTGGAAAGGAGTGTTGTGTATATAACAGTCTGTTATAAAAAAACACGTAGTTACCTTCTACCTTTTACTTTTCCTGCTTACAAGGTGTTGGTGAGCGTGAGTTTATGAGATTCTTAGCAAACTGATCAGTTAAAGGAAGCGTGGAGGTTTTTTTCTTCTTGCTTCTCATCTTGAAACAGATCATATGCTATTTTACTGTAGATGACTCAACACAAATAATACAGGGAAAGCCTGCAATTAAAAAGGATCTGTCAGCTATAACAGGTTTAATAAAAAAAAAATACCCCTGTTTTATATCAAGACAAATTTGCTCCTTCCCTTATGGAAAGACCCATTTTGGGGTCAATACTGTGCTCAAAGTGCAAGCAGGAAGGGTGCATGATGTGGACTGGCTTCTCAGGTCAAGAAACCAGTGAGCGTCTATTTAGCGCTGAACACTCTTTGTACTTGTTTCTCATATACACCATGTTACTTAAATGTAGTTTGGCTGTGATAAAAGATTAACATCATTTTCTATTACTGTAGGCTGATTAGAACTATTCTTCTTCCCACCAACCTGTTGATTCCCTTTTTATTGTTATGATAAATGCTAGTTTTTCCTGGCATTTCATTTATTTTTAATCTGTGTCCTATGCCAACAAAGGTGACATGTCACACTCCATAATGGAAAGCTGGATGCTAAAAGACTGCAGAGCTTTTGAGCAAGACCAGGCTGACAGATACACTAGTGTAAATCCAAATGAGGTCAGCTTCTGATATGTTTACTCATGCTAAGGAGCATCCTACCTACTCCACAAACAGTTCTACTGACTTCAGTGAGATTACTTCTGGAGTAAGGCGTTATTCAGTAGGAGTGCGCGAAGCGGGCCATATTTGATTTGGATTTGGACCTAATCAGGGACAGTGATTCTATTTGTTGATTTGGAACACTGTCTCCAATTCAATTTGGCCAAATCCAAATCTGAAGATTTGATGCCGATTCGGAGAATCATAGACATGGCTTCAAAAGTTTTTTCTACATACCCTGAGGTAGCAGGCACGGCTCATGATCGCTGCAATGTTAGGGTGCATGAAGCATCCCACAGGAGTGGGGGGGACGACCCTCCACGTGCTTGGCAGTGAACCTGGAAGTGGACTGGAAATATTTCCAGTCCACTTCCAGGTCTGCCAGGGAGCACACTAGGGAGCTCGCCCCCCACCCCCGCCATGCCTCCCTGGCTCGGCGATCAGCCACAGGGGGACCCCAGGTGCCCCACCCCGGACCCAGGAGACACCAGTCACCAAGCCAGAGAGACATGGGGTGGCTCCCCAGTGCGTTCCCCAGAGGACCTGGAAGTGGACCAGAAGTACTTCTGGTCCACTTCCAGGTCTGCTGTCAAGCACGTTGGGGAGCCCACCGCATTTCTGTAGCATGCTCCATGTTCCCCAGCATTGCAGCATTCATTAGCCCCTGTTACCTAGAGGTATGTAGAAAAAACATTTAAAGCTGTCTCTATGTCCAAATCTCTGAATCTTTCTGAATCTCTCCAAATTGATTCAGAGGGTTCCAATTTGATTCAGAGAGATTAAAGGGTCCTTTGATTTGATTCAGATTCAGAGATTCGGCCACCAAATCAGGCAGAATCTCCGCCAGATTGTATCAGGGACTGAAGCTTTGCACATCCCTATTATTCAGTGTGAGCAAAGCTATTATAGGTCCAAAGCACTGGAGTTATTCTGTCTTTACACAGGTATAACTGACAGTCTAACCTCATTGCTTATCTTGAAAAACAGTGCAAGGCCATGTCTACATAGCAACCTTACTGGGCTCCAGAGCAGGATCCTCCAGCACACAGTGCTTCTCTGGCCAAGCTATTTTGTAAACCAAGCACAGTGTAATTGCATTACTGCAGTGATTTCAGCAAGCAAATCAGCACTGCTGGGTGACAAACCCAGTTAGTCTAGCCCCAAGCCAATTAGCTCACCATAATGCCACAGATATGGTTACACTGTTTCTGGTTTAGAAAGCAGGACACCCCAGATGGTACAGCATGCTTTGAGCAAAGTAACTGCCCCATGGAGATATGTCCTAAACCCATTTTGACTGCAATGCAGTTTTCTGTACTGGACTAGATCACTTGTACATCAAATCCAAACTATTGTGCAAGCTAGACCAGGACTGTTCACTTCACTTCCACTTAGGCTATGTTGTTCCACACAGTGTTAAGCAGAACACCCTGCTGGAATCACTGGAATGACTTTTTTAGTTGGTCTAATACAACATATCAGATTTATCCAAAGTACCTGGTCTGCCGATGTCCTTAGACCAACACAGCTACAACGAGCTCCCCTGGAATGACCCATTGTTTCTATACCCTTGGCTAAAATGAGGGTGGAAAAGCAGAATGTCTGAATGGGAGCGGATAGTTAGTAGATCAGTGGTGAAAGCTATATTTAAAATGATGGTGTCACATCCTGCTTATCCTACATATATGAGCAGTTCCATTCCCCTTACTAGACCACCAAAACATATTGTTGTTAACATTGGCTTCAATGGCTTTATCCCTATCAGCAAGGATTTGTCTCATAGTTCGATTGAACATGTTCATGCTAGTTGCAGTGCAAATATGGTGAGTCAGGTCTTGGCCCTCAATCAGTATTTGGAAGGCACCATATTTTTTGTGCAGTTCTCCCTTTCTCTGCAAGGAAGAGACAGGCTGCCATTATTGCTGCTTCATCCCCACCAACTCCATGCCTTTGTGGGGGTAGTGAACAAACAGGGCAGTGGCAGGAAAAGGGAGGCACCAACGGTGAGTGGCAGGCAGGAGAAGTGGTGGTGGCAGTTGGAGGTGGGAGTTGTGGTGGAAATGGCAGTGGGGGGAAGTGGTGGTGGTGGCAGCAGCAGTAGAGGAAGGTAGTGGTGGCACTGGTAGCACTGGGGAGTGGCGGTGGTGGCAGCAGTGGTAGTGGGCAGGTGGGAGTTGCAGTGGTAGCGGGTGGGAATGAGGGCTGACACTGGTGCCCTGGGGCTGGGGCTGGGGCCAGGGCAAGGACCAGGGCCAGTGGGGACCCAGGGTGAGGTGGCAGGAGCATGGATTCCAGGCCAGCAGGGGTCCTGGCTCCATTGTATGGGGCTCACGCGCAGTTCCTGGGTTCTTATCCCAAGCATCTCAGGGGAGCCCCACACAATGGAGCCAGCAGTCTGGCCCTGCCCACTGCTACATACAGGTCGTGGAGAACAGCAGGGAGCTCCATGTAATAGAGCTGGGCCAGCTCTGCCCCTCTCCCTGCCACCCCAGCCAAACCTCATGATCTGCACTGCTGACTTCATCATGCAGGGCTCAGGCATGTGAGCCCTGTGCTGTGAAGCCAGTAGCCTCACCATGTGCTGTCCTGG
>NW_017728906.1:168115099-168136973 GCF_001723895.1 Crocodylus porosus | reverse complement strand
TTTTTTTCTGGCTCCAAGATGGCAAACCCCCTTCCCAAAAGGATACTTCCAGGGACAAGGGGAGGGACTTCCAGTGGCAAAAGTCAGGGGTTAGGGGCAGGGCTTCTGGTTCCAAGATGGCGACCGGGGGCAGGGCTCCTGTCAAGGGGTGGGGCTACCCTTGGGGCCATCAACAGCTCACCAAAACTCATTAAGTGGCCCTCCAGCTGAAATAATTACCCACCCCTGGCCTAGATCAGGTATAATTCAAAGCAGATGTAGCCAGTTTTCTTTTACGTGCAACATATATTCAAATACCATGATGAGTCTGCATAAAAAAATACCACCTAACTGAAATTGTTTGATTTTGACATGGTGATCATTTTAATGTATCATAGTCCAAAATAATTAAAAATATGTGTTTGGGTCCTTACAGTCCAAAACCAACAACTCATTCCTGCTAAAAACATTTTTCATAAACTGCAGTTAGGGTGAAAAGGAAAATATACTGGTTAACAAATCACAAAGTGAGAGGAATGGCACAATAGGCGGCATAAAGGATTTACTGCACTTGAAAGAATCCAGTCCCATTTCTGCCATCACAAGCTAAATTAAGTACAGCAATGATTGTGTTAGCTGCAATTTGAGCACAGTGAGCACCAGGGTCAAGCCCTGGAGTGGCTGCTTGTTAAAATGAAAAAACAATGGAAGCACATGATTTGCATTTAGATTGAGGGAAATATTGCCACCAAATAAAAAGCTGCATAGCTACCTGGACAACACTAAAATACTCACTTTGAAATAGAAAGGGAGCGTACATTTAGCGGACACTTAGGACTAACTACAGTTCCAAACATCCGACCCTTCTCCCACTCATGTCAATGGAAGATTTGCCAGAGCAGAACTGAGCCTTAGAAGCAGGGTTTCAGAAAATGTCTGCAAATGTCAATTTATCAGCTCTGGGGCCTCAGCTGGGTTAGCTCTAATTTGAGTGTGCAGTGCCTGTGACATGAGAGACTAAGCCATATTCTCCTCCTTTCTGTTCCTTCCAAAGAGACTACAAACAGGGCATTTTAAAATGCCTCCTGCCTGTGAATGGTGTGTCATTTTTTCCTATAGGAAACTGGGCTTTATTTATTTAAATTTACAAGGACAAACTGGGGCATTAATCAGAGACAATTCAAAAGCAATCTCCATCACGCATAGATCATATTGAGGAATGATACCAACCTCCTTCACAAGGAGAGCAAATGACATATCTTACTTAAGATTGTCTGGCAAGGATAAATGAGGGTAAACATTTCACTCTACATAAAACAGCATCTCTCTCTCTCTCTCTCTCTCTCTCTCGCTCACGCACACACACACACACACACACACACACACAAACATGCACACACACACACCCTTCATAAAACAATGAGCCTTGCAGCACCATCTGGAGGTTAATACATTTATTTCAAACCAATGAGAAGAGCAAAGCTAATGACCCCTCATGGAGAATGTGTTGCCAGCAGCTCCTCTCTCGTATTAGGGAGTGCCGGCTCAATGCCTCCACTTCTCACAGCTGCAGCAATATGGCAGAGATCAAGAGCTGAAGAGAGAGAGAGTGGAGGTCCAAGATAATGGCATTCACTCTCCACAGTGGAAAACTACTCCAGGACAAGAAGAATTTCATGGAAGCAGGCCTTTACTTGTAGGATTGGGGTTACTATGATACACCATATTTTCTCACATATAGCATGCCCCAGAATATAATACATACCCTATTTTTATAGACAGATTGAAGAAAAATAATCTTACCTTGGAGTGAAGATAAGGACCTCAGGTGCCAGATCTGGGACTGCATACTGGGTCCTGCTGCAGCCTTAGCCCATGTGCTGGATCTGGGGCCACACACCAGGTCTGACCCCACATCCCAGATCAGAGGGCACTCCAGATCTAGCTGTAGCCTGATCCCGTGCATGTGCCCAATCTAACACACTGGGTCTGGGGCTGCATAATAGGTCCAATCCCATTCCCCAGGTCCAAGGCTATGTGCTGGGTCCAGGGCTGCATGCCACGTCCAGCTGCAGATCAACCCCATGTGCCTACCTGATCCAGTGTGCAGGGCCATGTCATCCAATTGGGCAGCTCCCCATGGGTCTGGTAATCTGGTGATGGGGAAGCAGTGTCAGTGTCAATTGCCATGGCTCCCAGAGCCACTACAACTAATGCTGCAACCACTCCCCCACTGCCAAATTTCCAGACCTGTGGCAAGTCATTTTTCTGGCATGTAGTGCATACCCCAACTTTCACCATCTGTTTTCAGGGGAAAGGTACAGGTTATACATGAGAAAATATGGTAGCTGATATAATTACTTCCCTCCTGCATTCTTCTGACCGTAGCATAAAATCTCTTCCATTTTTTAATCAAGTAGCAGACACCAAAACAATGCTAAATATTTCAGATGAAAAACTGAGGGGGATGAGACCAAAAAAAGATTAAAGGTGGCCTAAAAGGACATAGAATCATATGTAAAACAAATCATAATCAAGTCCCTTCAGAACAAACAAGATGGATTCTGAAAACCTTAATCATAGTAAACAGCATATTAGATAATAAGATGCCCTGATGGAAATTTAGTTCAGTATGAATAAGAGTGCCAGAAGCTGGCTAAGATAGTCTAAAAATGAATTTTGGAAAAGCCAAGTGTACAATTCTGCCTGGGTAAATGGGTTCTGAATAAATAAAAGAAAAATTGCAGGAACTCTCACATGTAATGTCTGCAAAGATACAACATATTTTTCCAAGACCGTTTTATATCAATAGCTAGGAAAATGTGTTCCCAAGCCACCTTGCTTAAAGCCCTACATTATCTGCTCTTAGGTAACCATCTGCCTTTTAAGTGGCTATTGTTGTTGTGAACTATTTCCTCCATACCATTATCACAATGAAAAGCCTTTTCAAAACAGTCTATTACAGCAGGCAAAAAAGCTTCAGAGTGCGGCTATGTAGCAAAATCAATGGTTTTCTTTGATCAGCAAGCTCACTCAGTACCATAAATTTTAAAACCAACAAGGTTTTGCTTTGCTAAGCAAAGCTTGTTAATTTGGCTCATCCATACTTTTAGCATTTTCCTAAAAAATACCATCTGTATCAGACATGTTGAAGACTTTGGTACAATATTATCTTAGCTTTGATAAATAATTTAGTATGATTCATTAAAAAATAATCTGTGAATGAATTTTCATCAGATAAATTTACACACACAATTTTTCAAATGCAGTCTGCAGTCCTCTGCTATCCTAAATTGTGGCAAGTATGTTCACAGTGGATGAGGAAGATGGTGAGTGTTGAAATACCAATGAACATGGATTTTCCTTATATGTAGCTGTGCAGTTTCCTCTGAAATCTGTTGCACACATTTGATTCCTTTACTGTGAATATTAGTAATGCATTTGTACTACTGGAGAAAAATAAACCATTTTGCCTGTGTTGCAAACCACACCTATAGTACAGCGAACTTTACTTCTATTGTGACAAAATAAGTCCACAAGGACAGCATTTCATGCTCCTAAAAGGAAATCTTTTGTGCTGATATTTAGGACTGAAACATAGAAATCATATACCACTGAAGATACCGTATAGGCAACTATAAAATATTACATAATATATAGAAATATCCTAGGAACATATAAAAATTACCAGTAGTGACCTGAAAGTGCAAAGATTATAAATACTAAATGCCAAGACCTGATCTATAAAACTCTTTATGTGTGACAGGGTGATAGCTATACAGTGTCATCCCAAGCACAATTTTAAACAAGTCATGTGTTCTTTAAGAAAGAAAGACAAGGACATAGTTGAAGAATGGTGTCTTTGGGACCTGGAAGATCATTTCTACCTTGATACCCACCAAGGTCATAGAAAATGTATGCTTAAACAAAATAATATAAAAAATAAGAATGCAAATTTCCAAAAAATGCCTCCAGGACTATTAACTCTTTATGCTTCAACCTTTTAAATCCAACATGTCATCAATTGTTCAATCATTAGGCATATCAGAGACCTTTACAGGTTACTTAAGAGAATTAAGTACATGTTTAAAAAAAGCTTTTTGAATTCCTTTTTAGTGCTTTGTTTCAGGCAATATGTGAAGTTATAACATACAAATATATTTCTATTATAATAAAAAGGCCTGGTAAGTATTAAATTACATATTATTTTAAAATAAAACATAATTGGCTTAAAGACTAATTTTTGTGAATAAAAGTTAATTTAAGTGTTAAACAGTGTTTTAATTTTTTGCTCCCACACAATCATTATCCTGAATCATGAATCTAATGTCAAACTCGTTGTTCTGATAAAAAAAACACTGACACCCTACCACATGTTATTTCACCATTCTTCCTCTAAGGATATGATTGTCTTTTAAATATATACATTGCAAGCAGTTAAGTGAACCACCAAGAGATCTGTAAATCTTACTTACATCAGGTATAAAATATAAAGCTGGAGAAAGTGACTAGTACCAATCCATGTAAAATGGAGTAGGCAGGTACCTGTCAACAACCCCCTTGCAAGAGGTTTGCTTTGTATATTGACTTTTTGCCAGTCAGCATGCAGCAACAGGAGTAAAAGCAGGGTGGTAAAATGAAAGAGAGAAAAAATGAAAGAAAGGCAACAGATTTTAATGGTGGTCCTTGTTAGACATTAGTGTGAGGGAACTAATCTAAAAATACTCTATTTTCTATTTTTTTCTTGATACATACATGCCACAGTGTAAATTAAATGTATATTATTTTTAAAACAAGTCTTGTATATAGATGATAAGTTATTTTACTAGTGTTTTAAAATGATGCACAACTGCTACCACCTGTAATTGACTCCTCCTACTTTACAGTGTCACAAGCTCACAACATCCTCTCTCCACCTCAACTTTCAATTCCCTGTACAATTCTTTCCGTACAATTTGTCCTTAAACAAAATGGGCAAGTTTGAATTTGCCATTTAATCATTATGCAAAGAAGAACATAATTCTTAAAGTCAGATGAGAAAAAAAACATGACTGCAAGCTTTATGGCTAGGAGGCTAGGATTCAAATTCCATGTTCTATACATTCATCCTTTAGAGAATACTACAGCTTTAGTCTCTACAAAAATACAAGCAGAATCAGGTCAAATGCAAATCCCTTCCTTCTTCTTGCCAACATGTTTTGAGAAAGATTTGTTCTATGTTTCCTCAGTGTCTGCACATAAGTGTAAATGCCTGGTAGTATTTGCATGGCTGTGTTTATACATGAATGTGCATGTTCATTTGTATGCATGTATGATATAAGCATAGGTATGTATGACTATACATGCATATATGTACAATAGGTATGCATGAGTAGGCATGTATACAACCATGCACATTACAAAACAATTACATATAAAATAAGCTTCTTTGAGTATATTAAGGTTCTGACATAAACTGATAAAGCCAGGAACTGAATAGAAAAGCTGGCACTTTTTCCTGGACTTCACCACTAGGATAAGTCATTGTTAAGCAATGAGTTATTTTCAGAGCTAGCTCCCAATCCTACCCTCCTATCCACATAGTCAACACTCTCTGCAGTGATATTAAGGATGCACCAGTATAAAGGGAGGAAGAACTTGCCTTTAAATATTGTATTTTCTTAGTTTTTACAGTTCATCTTACAACCTTAATATTCTTTAAAGGTATATTTTGTATTTTTCTTTTATTTTTTCAAATCTAAAGAGGATAAAGCAAACTGTCATATAAGGTCAGACCCATTAGATTCCCTTATTTAAATTTAGGCTTCTCTGCACAATACAAATAGTTAAAACTTTTTAAAAACATATATTATTTTTCAGATACACAGAAACAGCAACTTGGTATTAATTGTGGTCTGTTGGTTAAATACATATTTTAGAGTATTTGTAAATCCACAGTATTTACCCATTAGACTTTGCTGTCCTTTGGAGCTGTTTCAGTCTACCATGAAAATACATCTGTAGGCACATCATAGCATCCTTCTGCAATTTCTTTGAAAAGTTGTCAATGCCCATATATAGTAGCCACTTTTAAAGAAGCAGCTTGGCCATTAATATATTTTTCACAGGACCAAAGTTGATTAGACTGCTTTGCAGAGCAATAGTTTACCCCACTCCTTTCTTAAGCATTGAAGTTATTAAGAATGAGTAACAAATCCAATTTTTTCTTTAAATAGCCAAAATTAACTTTACACATTTTTAAATATAATGTATTTTTTTAAAAAGTTTCTTTCCAGGATTTATTCTCTGCAGGGTTTCAGCCCAGAGCAAATTTATCCAAACCCCTGAAAATAGAGGTTTGCACTTGCAATGCTGTCAGAACCTTGGCTCTGGCACAATGAATGTGTCACTCTAATAAAACCAGCACAATAGACTTGTTTATCTGGGGGTGCAAGAGGCAATATAAAACAGAGTTTTGTTCTACTTCAAGGTACTTAAAGGAAGTTCCATCATTTCAGAATTGTAAAATTATCTAGCTATAAAAACTAACTTTTTCTTAAACTCTAGATAATACAGACAGATGTTTTGTTATAAAAAATCTGTAGGATTGAGTAAAACTGTTAAAATATGCATATATCTACACATAAAGAGTAATTTATTGTATAAATGTGAAAGTTGTGTATATATTGGCATTTAGTAAAATGATTCCCTGAACCTGATTTTATGCATCGGACAAATATTGAAGTAAACATCTGACCCTATGCCAGATGCATCTGTTATCCATTTACATGATAGCGGAGCCAAAACAAATAGACAAACAAACAAAAATATTTCTTCCAGTTATAGAAATTCACCTAACTCATGAGTTAGCTTACTAGATGCAAGTAAGTCAAGTCTGCTGCTGATCAGTGCTGCTGTTTGAACATCAGGAAAATACCTGTTTTGCTTGGCATTTTTCCATATACTGTAGAAGAAACATTTTTTTCTTTTTCCAGTTTAGGCCAAAAGAAAGCAGTAAAAGCTAAGTGTATTGGAGAACTCATCTTGTTCCTCTCTTCCTGTAATCTGTCCCCTTGAATAACTCATGGCACTAATTTGCATCGGGAGAAATGCCCTTCTAGGTTCATAATCCAAGTCCTGCTTTTGCAAAGGCTTGTAAAAGCTACTTCCCGAAAAAGGATAGAAATGTAAAAAAAAAAAAAGTGCTTCAAAAGAATTTGAATTGTTGTATTTATAGATACACTATCTCCAGGAGAAGTGTGGAAGTGCAAGCTCTCATGGCACACCGAAGGGGTCCTTGTGACAGCCTTTCTTTAGGTGTTGCAAAACATTTTGTTGGTGACCTCAGTGAAAACTTCCCTGCTTCTAACCTGCCATCCATCTTTGCCTCTAGTTCTTATTCAGCTACTTTCTGGCACTGTCCTGGAATGTGGTTGCTTTGATCATTGTCCCTGCTAAGCCCCTGTTACTGACCCGACGTACGAGTACTTTAGAAACAGGTATTTTTGTTCTGGGTATCTCACTTTTGGCCGGATGATGGTGTGCAGCATGATAGCTGTTACTTGCATCTGTTGCATGGCTGGCAGGAAGCGATGAGAGATGTTTAATGCTGATAGGTATCTTAGAGTCCTTGACGGAACCTGCAGGTGTTTTAAGTGGGCACGTGGTTGTTATTGGTGACACCGGTTTAGAGCGCGACACACAAGTAACCTCTTCATCAGAAGGCACCCCTGCTACATTTTCATCTGGGTCAGCATAGAGATCGTAGAGGGCATCGCCACTGTAGCTGTCCCTCGGTATGCTCTCTTTCTGGACACTACTGGTGCTGTCTTCCTCAGGACCAGGAGTCGTAGAATCCCAATAGCCCTCATCACTGTTTGGGATGCACTCTTGCTGCTCCTTTTCCCTGTTCTTTTGATCCTCTTTGTGGTTGAGATGAATTGGAATCTGGTGGAGACCAATGCGTTTAACCGTTGAACCATTCTGGGCCCCCTCAACACACTTGCTCTCCCTTGAGATGTCAGGCTTTTTTATCCCTCCCCCACCAGGGATGTCTTGGACTTGCTCTTCTGTTTGTGACAGCATATCCCAGAACTCCTGAAGGTAGGTGTCATCCACTTGGTCTGGACTTGCCATCTCCTCGCCTCCTCCTTGGTAGGCCACAATGTTTGGGTTCTTTTTGGAGGTGCCTGGCTTGCTGGCCCCCGGGGCGCTCTTGTCACAGCCTCCACTGCTGCTGCCCACTTCATCCTCCTGGTCGGCAATAATATCTCCACAGCCTGTAAGAGAGTCAAAGCTTTTCAGTGAAGTCACGTCAGCAAACATCAAACAAATACGATCAATCGATTGCTCTGAGGGTGGATCAACAGAGGAAGGGTCAGGGGCTGCTGCCGTCTCTTGACCGCTATCACATTCGGGTTCAACAAGGGGAATAGTCTTTATTGGAATGTCACCTGTTATGGCTGCATCCTTCGCAGTCCCAACCTCTCCTGCGCCCGGATCTGGTAGCTCAGGGTTGTTCTCCTCGCCTCGGTTTCCAGCACTAGCAGGATCCTCTCCTGGTACGTTTCTGTTGTTCTGCAACTCCCCATCTCTGACTCCAGGCTCATCTGCTGTAGTGTGCACATCGCTGCTGCATTTCTCACAAGACAATTCAATGTTAATTTCTTCTGTGGTGTTTTGAGTTTCAGACAAAGGTTTTGGTGCCTCCTCTTTGATGCATTCCAAGCTGGCCGTCAAAGAACCAGGCATAATGAGGCTGGATTGAATTTCTGATGTTTCCCCCCTTTCCTCCTTGCCATTTTTGTCCTTTTTATGCCATCGCATACTGCTGAAGATCCCTTTCAGCCCTTTCTTTTGTCTGCTGCCAGCCCTCTGATCTGCGTTCTCTCCCTTGCCATTTTCCGATTTCCCATTCTTTTTCAACAGAGAGAAGAAACTGTGCGACTTCGCCACCGAGCTGTTTGCTGAAACATTCAGGCTGGCTACAGCCCTAGTGTTTATATCCTTGTTCTGCTGATCGCTGCCACCACGACCACTGCTCGATTCCTCTTTCTTGCTGCTTTCTAGCACAGCATCAGCTAATCCATCATGAGTCTTGCTCCGCACCATCCCCGGTTTACTCGAGTCTTTCCCATCCCCACCTTTGTTTTTCACCCCAAAAATGCTGGGGATGGTGCCCCCAGATTTTCTCCTTTTAAATAATTTGAAAGCCGTTTTGTTAATCTTCCCGGACGGCTGCTCAACTGCCGGAGTCTCCGCACAATCGTAATGCAAGTCCATGTCTGCTGCCGACCGTGTCCCTGATCCTGCCTCCTTTCCCTCCTGCAGACCCCACAGATGCCTGATACTGATTTCCCTCACTGACAGCCTCTCTGCTGCTGCTGCTGCCTCCTGCTCATCTCCATGGCAACCCAGGGAAGGATAAGCAGCTTTCCTCAGTCGTGGGCCTGCGCCAGGCCACTGTCATCCATTCTAAATCAACCTGAGCTGCAACAGCAACACCAATAGAGTTCGTTCCTCCACCCCTCCCTAAAAGGGCTTATATAACTTAACCCATTTAGTCCTGCTGTTGCTCACTATCAGCGTGCAGGGTGCTTTGTGTATTTTGGGTGGAACACTTTGTGCTATTCACACATCACGTGGCATCTTCGGGATGCTGAAATTCAAGTGCAGCACTCAAAGCTCTGTGCTGCATTGCTCTAAGACTGATGCTAATTTTTAATAATAATGTAAGTTGCAGCCCAGAGCGCTGCACGCACCAGACACAGCATTGCTTTCTACAACTGCATAACTCATGTAGTGGAAACGCCCTCGTTTTTCTGACTTTCTTTGTCATGTGAAAGCCTTTCTCAAAACCCTTGGTCCTTTTCCACTTCCGAACGCTGCTTTTCCTCATCATCTCCTCTCTTCTGCCTAAATACTCTGTTCTTCCAGACACTTGGATGCCATAGTAAAGATGCTCAGATGCTAGGGTGCATGGTATTAGCTGCTTAGAGCCATTGACAAAATGACCCATTCATTGCTGATTTGTTTCTTTGTACTGATGATTGTTACTTATGTTTTCCATTGTCTCCTTTTTGTCACTTTTGCTCAGCACTCTGGAGTAAGGTGTCATGAAAACAACCAAAAGGTGTCATAAACATAACAAGGATATGAACTCCACATCCAAGATGGGATGTTAACAACCTACTGGTGTAAAAGACATAGTACAATAGGTCCGGGCTGTGGAAATGTTGGATTGAGTCTTAATAATTTGGTCTGAATTAAAGATGGTAGTGAGTGTAATACAAATCAGGTGGCATGCAACATGCTGAACCCTTCACAATGAAATCAGAATGGTAGTTCAAACCTAGCTCCTAAGACAGGTCCTGGAGCAAAGGATCATACCTTTGTGACTCAGCATGTGTTTACACTGCAGTCACAGTCACTACATTTAGATCTTCAATGGGTAGAATTTGTTATAGCACAGCTGAAGAATAGGTTCAGCAGAGTCTAGCCGCAGCAACACAAAGATAAGCACAGGCTGTAAAATCTGCCCAAGCAGCAGGGCAAATTATCCTGTGCTGAGCTGGCATGAGACTGCTGCCACTGCCCAAACTACATGTACTGCAGTCACTGCAGTGTAGACCTACATTTCAACTGAACAACAAAACTGTTAAAGAAAACTCATATCATTTACCCTTTGGGAAAATTCTAGTCCCAAAGAAGTCTGCAGTTTTAACTTCATTGGGTCCAGAATTTATCAAGTACATAGGGAAACCCTTGGAAGTTTTTAAGAGTAGGTTAGACAATTGTCAAAGATTGTTTAAACAGGGTGTTCCTGCCTTGAGCTGGGGGCTTGATGAGATAGCCTCCTAAGGTCCTTTTCAACCCTATTTTTCTATGATTTTTTTCAGATTGTCTTAAATTCACTGCACTCAGACAACTCTACAAAGAGAGCAGAATGAATTACTTGTTGTGAATAATTTACTTGGTGAATTTGGCCCTTTTTTCTATTCATATATTATCCATGAATAAGCTTCAATGTGCATTCATCATTTCTAACCATTTAACAAAAAGATTGCTTGAACATATTTCAAGTCATAGGTTTCATCTCCTCCTCCTCCAACATACAGAAAACAGGACAAAATAAATGAAGTCCATTACTTTGACTGGAGGAAAGAGAAATATAGCTTAGTGGTTGTGCCTACACAAGACGCTAGCTACACAGTTGTTACTGCAGTCATTTAGTATTTGCATACACAACAAGTACTAAATGACTGCGCAGTAACTGGAGTTACTGCAGAATAGTGTCTCCAAACAGCTTTTTAGTGATGATGACTGCGCAGTAGCTCGTTTCTACTGCACAGTAGCTCATTACTACTGTGCTGTAGCATTGCATCATGCTTCGTGCCATGCAACACTACTATGCAGTAATAAGCTACAATGCAGTAGTAACAAACTACTGCACAGTCAGCATCTTGTGTAGACACGGCCACTGTGTGTACTTTATAAATGTAGCCAATGCCACATAGATAGCCATGAGAAACAAGTCATTATAGGTCATTCACCAGTTGTTCATGTTAACTACACTTTTAAATGGTCATTAATCATGGCATGTGATTGGTCACCGAAGTCAACAAGTTGTATCTCTATTTTCTAATTAGACCACTTAAACTTCTTTAAAAAAGGAGAAATAATACCAAATGTCCTTGTCCCCATGCAAACACAGATGTGCATACATGGAATAGCCATGTCTTGAAAGCCTGAGTCAACTAAATCTTGGGGACCAAGGGACTACAGCAGCTCAAAAATATGGTTGGACCCTTTTGGTCTGCTCTCAGAGACAGTGTCCCTCGAAACAAGTACTATAGGCCTGTGTTTGCAAAGATACAGAATCCCTTGTGCAAATAAAGGGAACCAAGATAAACTGAAAGAGGGCAAAGTCATTTTTTCACAAATTCTTTTTCTTTTTCTTTTTTAAAGATTTTTCTGCATTTTAAGAGGATTTCGGCAGGCTTATAAGTATTTAGTATTATTCCTGTGGGTTTAAAATCCACTCCTCTTTTAGGGCATCAGACCTTTTTATAAGACCTCTTTATCTCAATAAGCTTGATGTGGAAGTCTGTCCCTGACACTAAGGCCCACAATCTCTCTCCCTTGGCATGAATAAGTGAAGGGTATTGACCAACGCCTCTTAAAGTGAAAACAGATTGGAAGGTCTGTTTAAACATTACTGTAAGAGAACCATAGTTACTGAGAAACTTTGCAGCTGTCCGAAGTGCCGCACATGGTAGTCATATAGTTAAACAGCAAAGGCAGGGATAACTGCTCCAAATACAGAAACCTCAAGTGCTTCAGCTAAAGGAGATACTCTTTGAACTGCTTGCGGTAGCAGTCCTTATATAATTGACCTACTGAGATTCCATATAGTAGAGGATGCATTAACCATACACTTCCAACCATTTTGTACGAGGCTCCTGTAGAAAATCTTTTTGTATAAAGCAAATAAAAAAATATACAGCAAAATTACCAAGAAAAGACTGTTGAAAACTAGTTTATGCTTTTATAAAAAAAATTTCTATGCATTCAACTCTTAGAGCCCTTAATCATGGATAGATTCTGCCTTCTTATTTACAAAAGTAACCCCCTTGACATAACTAGAACTATTCACATAGGTAGTGTTCACACAGACTACTTGTCTAGCTTTTACTCCCAACTCTGCTACAGACCTGCTAAGTGGCCTTGGGGAAGTCACTTTATTTCTTAAAGCAGTGATTCTCAATCTGGATGCCATGGCACCCTGGGGTGCCTTGAAATCCTTTCAGGGGTGCCACAGGATGCCATTCAGTATTAGCACTGTTAGGTGTGCAAACATGACTCACAAGATAAACTAGGTGTGCCAGACATGCGCACACATGCATTTCCCTGGGGACAAATAGCAGCGGCCCACAGTTGTGTCACTGCTACTTGTCCCCAGGGAACACCCACGCACACATGCTCTGATGTGTGGCAGGTTGTGCTAGGTTGGGTAGGGGAGGCTAGGGCCAGCACCTGGGCAGGCCCCAGCAGCCTTATCTGGGGACCTGGGCACCTCTCAACACTCCAGCAGCAGTGATCCGGCACAGGGAGCCTGGCCAGCAACCAGAGTGTGACTCTGGCCAGCCAGGCTCCGGTTTTGGGCAGTGCATGTTGCCACCATGTGTGCCACCCAATCTTTGTCAGGCATGGATATTTTTGACACCAGGATCTCCTGCAGTGCCACATACTGCATGTGCACACTCATCTGGACACATACAATGATTTCAAATAAGAATCCACTGTGTTAAAAACATTCTGATATGTTGTGGTCTTTCTGAGTTATTTGTAACAGAAAAAATGCTCTATTATTTTTCCATAGTCAAAAAAATGAGTGAAAACTGAGAGCTGGCATTTCCCAAAGGGTGCCTTGAGCCTAAGGAGGGTTGCCTTGAGCCTAAAAAGGTTGGGAACTCCTGTTTTACAGCTTCTAATTAAATTAGACCAGAAGTCTCCAAACTCCCTTGGTCCATGAGCAACAATACTAAGTGTTACATACTTCAGGCAACACCATGCTTAACTTTCCCTGTCAACCTCAGTTTTAACTTTTAAATTTTATGAGGCTGTAAGCAACTTCATAAGGTCTCACAGTCAGAATGGGTTAAGGACTCCTGAATTAGACCATAAACTTTGCACAGTGCCAGAACAATGGAGCCCTGACCTCAGCTGAGGCCACTAAGCACAATTATAATGGTAAAAATAGATAAGCAGAACTTGGTCTTCAGTTTTTACCTAGTGTTTACTGCAGATAGACTCTCTTTGACTCCACTGGGAGTTTGCACTGTTTAGCACTAAATTTATATCAAAGAAACAGCTCAGGATTAAGCCCATAGTATTTAGCAATAGAAATGCCCTCTAGGAAGTCATCTAGTCCACTGCTTTGGCAAGACTTCTAGGTTTTGATGTGGGTTTTCCTTTCCACATCTGGTTTGAGTTATATGTTAGAGCAGAGGGCACAACACAATATGATAGAAGTGTTTGTTAAGCCCATCGGGTGGGCAGGAATTTTTCATTTCATACATCATTTATAACTAGCTACAGTGAATCCACAAAGTCAGCAGCACTCCTCTCAACTTTCTCTCATTACCAAGGATATGCCTAGTTTGGAGCTGAAGTTCCTCCTCTCTCTGCTGAAGTTACATGCTTTCTTCCTTTTCCTATGATAAATTATTTATGGCTCTGTTTCTGTTTTCATTTACTCTACCATAAATATGGAGTAAATCAACAGAACTCAATGAATTTACATCTGTGTAAAAACTGGAATAAAGAATGCATTGCTAGTGCAAAGTGAGACAGAAAACAAACCAGAGAACTCGATCTCACTTCATTTGAAGGTTTCTCAGCATTATGATTTAGCCTTTGTCCTGCCATTTGGAAACCTTAGTCAGCACCATGGTGGAGTGGTAGGGTCAACTTTTAAGAAGTTAGGGAGAAGTCAAGAAATTAACCAGATTTAAAGTTCACTGCCCTGCAGTTTACAGAAATAGGAACAGGTGTAGAAAGGAAAATACAACTACTATTTGAAGAGCTGGAACAAACCCTACATACTAGTTCATGCAGTCAGACATGCTACTGGACAACAGAAAGTCCTTGATGCAAGGACAGATGAGGATAGGGAAGAGGAGAGTCCCCGCTGGATCACAGGAACAAGATATGCCCAGGATGTCAAGACCATCTTAGGGAGTCACCACCAAGACATCAAAGAACAGAAGCCAAAAAGTTTTGCAGAAAGAAAAATTGGAGAAAAAGGGCTAGGTATGCATTTTTTTTACTGATGTGGATTTTGCAGATGCTAGGGCTGGGGGAAGAGTTTCTGTGGTTCTAACATATGCTGCCATATTCATACATCCTCAGAAAAGATAGAAGCATGCCTGTTTGACTCTACCAGTTTCCCTTTCCCTACTTCTGCATACACAATAGCTGTTTAAACCCTCCCTGGGCCACTTTGTTTCCCTGCCTCATATTTCCCCAGATTCAGCTTCTTCCTCTGCAACCCAAGCTCCTTAACCAGCTGTGTGGCCAGTTGGCAAGAATACTCACTGCTCAGTCACAGCCAGTATGAATACTCACTTCTCCTGTCACATGGCCAGACTCAAAGCAGTGGACAACTGGGGAAGAATTATTAAAGACACCCAGAAAATGCAGTGTATCACATAAAAAAATAAGAACAGGCAAGGCACTATGGCCAAAGTATGTGCATCATATCTTACCATCTTACCAGTCCATTCATCATTGTAGCAATGGTGTTATGGTCGCACCTGGAATTTCATTTTAGTGGGCCTTCTATTTCATACATGAAAAGCCAGCACTGCTGTTGTTGGATAGTAAAGTAATGTACAAATAGAAACTGGGAGAATAAGTTACCTGTCCTTCCCATCTGTTCAGAAATAAATTGCTGTTATTTGATCAAAACTGTATTGTACTAAGAACTGAAATGCAAAGTGATAGTTCCTGCTACAGCAAATTTATAATCTGAGTAGACAAGACAGAAAAACTAGGAGAAAGTCATGAAGAAATTAAATAACTTGCCCCAATCCCATGGTAGGTCAGCAAGGAAGTTGTGGAATCTCCTCCTTTGGAGGGTTTCAAGAAAAGGCTGTGTGAGCATTTGTCTAGGATTTTTTAGGAACAGTGAATCCTGAACATGTGAAGACAATTATACTAGATGACCCTTGATCTATTATACTAGATAACGCCAGGGTTCAAATTACACTTGGACTCTGGGGGTGGAGGGTCTGTGGCAGTGGCAGGTGGAAGCTGGAAGGAGCCACCACTGCTGCTGCCTGAGCTGCTTATAAAGGTGTGGGGTGGGCCAGGTACTCTAGTCTTTTGCCGGGGGGGGGGGCTGTCATCTCTTATGGGGGGCTTTGGGGAGGGTATTGTCTCTTATGGGGGCTCAGCCCCCCCCCCGTATTTTGAACCATGGATAACCCTCTGATTCCCAAACACTCTGTCAAGTAGGCTGCCGTGCTACTGTGCAACCTGGGGAACTGGAGCCAAACATTTTCAGGAAATTCTATTTTGGTTCTTCAGTGACAGAATTTTTGGAGATAGCCCTCTGAAGAGAATGCTAAATGTCCAACTTTCTTTTACAGATGGTATTTTTTCAGGAATGCAGTACTTTTCCTGGTTTCTTCCTCCTTTCTGCTCATCATATTGTAAGCAAATACTTTAAACATCTTTACAATATACACAGAACACGCCCCTTTACACTGTTTGTGTAGGCAAAAAAAGAAAGAGAATTCTGCATGGATGTGGGCATTTTTATCCTGATTTACTTCTAATTAATAATATGCTGGTGCACTGGTCCATTGCATTTAAAAAGCCTGTAACATTAAGCTTGCTGTAACACTATGTTGTAGCTAGAACTAAGAATACCAGAGTTTAATCCCAGATTTACTTCCACGGTCATCAGTGAGCATGTGAAGTTTTTAATTTCTTCAATATACTGGATGGAAAAGAGAAACTTCCAAAACAAAGTGTAAACACAAGCTTGGAAAACAAATCTCCTATAATTCATGTGTTTCTTTCATATTTGCAACTCCCTAGAGACAAAAAGGCCCCTTTGTCTCTGTGCTAGTTAAACTAAACTTTCCATTTTAAAAATTAATCAAAATTGAACCCAAGCTATGAAATCCCAGTAGACACAATAAAACAAAAGTCTCAGCAGAAGGGTGGGGCTCACCCACAACTTTTAATTAGAAATCTGAACTAATAAGGGTAAGCAGAATGTAGGGACATCAGGGAATAGCAAAGCAGAATACTTTTTCAAACAGCCTGGAGGCCTTTTGGGAGGATGAGGGCATTTTTACTAACGCAAAATAAATATTCAGCCAAGCTTGTTTAACAGATTACAAGAGATCCGATTTTCTTTTCATATCAGCTTCACATGCATATAATTCCACGAACTTCAGTGGAATTACTTCTGATAAACACCGATGCACAAGACCAGAATCCAGTCCTAAGTTAAAAACCCCATATTTTTCAATGAGCACCTGGACAGATCAGACCATATTTCTTCTGCTTTCTTTCTTTATTTATGTATTTTTGTTTACAAGCCACAATTCCCAGTTCTATTGCCAAGGATATTGCAAGAATCAGCTGCTAGGCACAGATAAATCCTCCTTCATGGCAGTTGCTAATATACTTTTTGTGCACCGTGTTTCAGGGACTTTTGTCTGTCTTTCTCCTCTCTTCATTACCCATTTTTATTACCTGAAAAGGAAACAACTTGTGACCAGAATAATAGTCCACACATATGGAAGCTGCCCAAAAACCCCACAGCTTTCTAATAATTGCTATGCATATGAAAGCTTTCTGGCTCAGTTGAGGCTAAAGGCAACAATATAGCCCAGTGCAGATTCCAGGTGTAGCATCAAAGCAGTAAAGCCCCATTGTATGTGGAACACTCCAGTTTTAAATACATTGCTCACCGCTGCTTCTGAGGGATATAGGAGCCTTTGGAAATTGGGGGAAAAATCTGTACCAATTACTACAATGAGTTACTGAGAACAATGCAACTTGCCATCTGGTCTTTTCTCAGGTATGCCCCAGAAGAGCTACCCCTTGCACCTGTATTATTATTAATGCTATTTTTATTTACAATACAGTGGCACCTACTGTAGTTGAGAGCTAGGTGTTGTAGAAAAGAATATGGGCCCAATTCAGCAAAACTTTATGAACAAATGATTCCAGTTGTTTTAAATCTAGAATTATTTTAGCTTTTGCCTGTTTGGGACCATTTTCCCCCAATATATAAAATCAGCTTTTGGTTCTCTTTTTTGACTAAACTTTGCAGTTTTCTCCAGTACATTTTCTCTTCAGTGCTACCATACAGCATACATTGTTCTACATAAGTGCATCTGAGAGTGTTAATTGGAACTTGAGTATTAGTGAAACTAGTCACATGAGAAGATCTTGCAGGACTTGATCTGTGGTTTTGTGTTAAGCCACTGGCTTTGTTTGATACAACCTGCCCTGTCTTTTGTTTGTATTAGTCACATAAAGCTGAGAGCTTCTACAGAAACCTGACATGATTTATTCATTCTAAAAATGATTCCTCAATACAGGTCAGTGAACTAATTAGCTTTATGTAATCGTAGGGGGTTCCATGCTTGTAGCAAAGAGTATGACTCATTGCCCATGCAGCCATTATCACGGATCTCTCTTTAATATTGGTCCCTATAACAGGGAACTGGCTCCAGTCCCTGTTCTGGGCAATAAACACTGGCAGGACAGGGTCGAAGAACAAACTTACCTCAGAAAATCAGGTGGGTTTGCATAGCCTCGACAGCAGCCAGAGAAGGGGCCCATGTACAGCCCCTGGAGATGGATCAGAATCCCAGCTGCACATGGCCATGTGTGCAGGAAGCGAGCCCTCATTGGGCCCGGGGAGTTCTGGGGGACTATTAGAAAGGAGCCGGCACACAGACTTCCCCTGGAGAGGGGGCCGGATTGTGCACCGTGAGAAGCTTTGTGCACACTGTGTGGAGGCGCAGAATCAAGACATCCCAGCAGCTATGCTAGGACATAGCTGTAGTGCCTGGTAAGCTGGGGAAGACTCAGAACAGGATCAAAGAGAGCAGAACCAGGAGACAGAAGAGAAATCCAAGCAGCCCCTTACATGAGGAAATGGCCAAATGGTGGTGTTGCAAGGGAGTGACCCCAGATTATTGGTAAATTGATGGGGGTTATCTTGTACATCAGATGAATTTATGGATAATGAATTGATCATCTTTAATCCAAGGAGATGGATGAATTGATTGATTGTAAATTGATCATCCATAATAAAAGGGGAACTGGTGAAGTTAGTGATAATTAATTGTTCTTCTGTGAAGAAGGAAGATTTATGAAGGTACTGAAGATTACTGAGATGAAGGACATGAAAGATGATGGTTTATAATGTAAAATGAATTGGCCAATGGTAGGCTGTCCTGACTGGATCAAGGACTACAGCCACCTGAGCCAGACAGGGCAGCAGACCCCAGTGAAGGGACAGTGTGCAGAGCCCCAGTGAGGGGAGGTGTGGGGGTGTAAGACCCTACAGCCAGGCAGGGCTGTGGCCACCTGAGCCCCAAGGGGTGGAAGACCCCAGTGTGGAGCCCCAGTGAGGAGGCCTAGGGCTTGGAGTCTAGTATGTGTTTGTTTGTGTGTTTTAGGAAAGACCCAGTGCAAACCACTGGTAGATGCCAAGTGCAAGGCTTGAGCTGCAGTGTAGGGGAGGATTGAGGTCGCAGATAGTGCCCCCTGGCATTGGGGCAAGAATGGGCAGCCTCCCACCTAATTAGAGCTAATAATGAACCAACAAGTTGTGGCAGGAGAGTGAGGCAGACAGTTAGCCTATAAACAGGTGGGCAAGCCAATGGTGGACTGGCCCCGAGAAGGCCACCTGTTACAATTACATAAAAGATGAATGCCACTACAAGACTTTAAAAAGAATGGGCCCCATTCAGGTCTTTCAAAGAATTTTTGTAGCTACCTATCTCCAAGAGAGAGTTCCAGGCTCTGGATCCTAAATTTAGGTCTAAGCTTCAGAGAGGCCTAAGAGTTCAAACAGTCCCTGTGCTTATGGTTTCTATCAGTTAGCTCTAGGTAGTGCTATGCATGTTTTTCCATTGTTCAGCGGCATCTTGTCTTCCCCAGGCATAGTATAGGGAGCCTAGGCACCCTATATGGTGGATTTTGAAGTCCACCCAGGGAGCCAGGACCCTAATATTTAGATGCTACAATGCCTAACTTGTAGGCACCTAAGTCACTTATTTGGAGCTGATCCTCAATCAAAACTATTTACTCGCAGAAGCAGTTTTTCTGGAGTAAGAAATATATCATCTGGTCCTATATATTGGCACATGTGACACAAGTGGTCAGGACTGACTTAGGAATGATCATTCCCTAGGTTTCCTGAGGCAAGGACTGTGATTCTCAACCAAGTTCCTGAAGTACCCTGGGTGCCTTGAGGTCCTTTCAAGGATGCCATGGGATTCCACATGATTAAGTGGCAAACTTTATTCACAAAATAAATGCAGGGATCTCAAATAGGAATCTACAATGTTAAAAACATTCTGACCTGTTGTGGTCTTTCTGCATTCTTTGTAATAGAAGTATTGTTGTATTATTTTTCTGTAGTCAAAAAAATGATTGAAAACTAAGAGCTGGCATTTTCCAAGGCGTACCTCGAGTGTAAAAACATTGAGAACCACTGGGCTAGAGATACCTTATTGAGTGATGTTCACCGGCACCAGAATCTGCTTTCCCTGAAGTTAATTCCAAAACTCCCACTGACTTCCATCAAGCCTCAGGAGAAAAAAAAATCAAATCAAAACAAGCATCACACTTTCACATTCTCTTTCTTTATATTAGGGGCTGGTCAGGGATAGGTCATGTTAAAAGAGAAGATACTGGGCACAGGGAACGTATGGTCTGATGCAATATAATGTTTCTTATGTATTTATGTTCATCTTATATTCATCTGGAGAAACTGTCCTCAAATCAATCTCAGGGAATTCAACAAGAACAAGTGCAAAGTCCCGCAATTGGAACAGAACAATCCCATGCCACTTGAGATAGAGGTGTCTCTTGATAAATAATGTTTGCCATGGGTATGCTGCCAAAGCACAGAGTGGGAAGTGATTCCAGTACCCCTCCTAACTTGGCACCTGGGGTGGGTGTCCCTCTTGCCCACCACTAGTTAAATACAAACTGGAGAATGACTGCCTGGGTTGCAGTACTGCATAAAAGGCATGGGGGTTACAGTAGACACTAAGTTGAATATGAGCCAAAAATACACTTTGTACAGAAAAGCCAACAGTATAGTGGGTTGTATTAACATGAATGCCTTTTGCAAATCAAGAGAAGTGATTCTTCCATTTTATTCAACACTGGTGAGGCCTTCTCACCTGGAGTACTGTGTCTAGTTTAGTGGTTGGCCCCATACTTCAAGGAGGATCCAGATGATGCAGACAGATTGTAAACAATCCTGTTGAGAGCAGAATATGGATTAGAGGCCTAGGAAACATGATTAATTTGGAAAGGCTAAAAGAGCTAGGATAATTTAGTCTAGAGAAAAAACTGAGGAGAGATTTGGTAACAGTCTTCAAATATGGGAAGGGCAATTCTAGAGAGGATGAAGATAGACTTTTTTCTGTGGCTGCAGGGGACAGGATGGACTAGGAGCAATGGCCTCAAACTGCAGCAGAGAAAATTTAGGTTGGAGATTAGGAAAAGCTTTCTAACTATGACAGTGGCTAAACATTACAACAGGAGAGCTAGAGAAGACAGGATTCTTTATCCCTGGAAATTTTTAACAGCAGCTTAGACAAACACTTGGCTGGGATGATTTATTCCAGACTGATCCTGCCCTTAACAGGGGCTTGGACTACATGACCTCATGTAGTCAGTCCCTTTCAGTCCTACTTTCCTATAGGCAGGCAAGGACCCTCTTGTTATAAACACCTTCCTATAGTTAGGGTTCACCACAAAGCGCAAAAGCAATACAAGACAAAGCCTATATTCTTCTAATCTGTATTTTCGTGCATATTAGCATGCCCTCTGTATATACTACACACCTTGTTTTTGAAAAGGAGCTTGAAGGGAAAAAAAAGATAATTTGTGCTAAGTGAGTAGTAACACGTAGGAAGCCAGCCCTACACACCAGATGAGGCCCGTGGATTGATCCAGTGTGCCCAGTCCAGAGCTCTGGGGTCACATGCCAGATCTGGCCATGGACCAGCCCTAGGCACCAGCCTGATCCAACACACAGGGTCATGTCATCTGGCTGAATGATTCCCATGTGTCCAGAAATTAGTGGTGAGGGAGTGACAGCAGTATTAATTGCCATGGCTCCCAGAGCTGCAGCAAT
>NW_017728906.1:168108286-168115034 GCF_001723895.1 Crocodylus porosus | reverse complement strand
TCTTGCTGGGATCCTATGACCCCAGCTGACTTCCTGCCCTTTGGGCAGGGGGCTGGACTCGATGATCTCCCGAGGTCCCTTCCAGCCCTAACGTCTATGAAATCTATGAAATCCTGGGGCTTGTCATTGAGCCTACTCAGAGGAATCTACAAAGACTTATTTATCAGTTGATTTGAAGCCCTGGCCAAGAATCAAGCCAGAAGGGCAGTGTTCGCACAGGTCCTGGGGGGCACAGGTAGGAGCAGCCCTCTTACCCAGGCCTGAACCTTCTAGGCAATCCTGTCTGAGCTGCTGCCACTGTATGCTCTGCCTGCCCCAGCTGTTGCTCTTAAAAGCAAAAGCAGCCAGGGACTGTTTTGAAATCCCTGACATGGGTAAGCTGCTGAGGTATGGACAATATGAGGGTGGGGAGCCTAACTTGGCACCTGGGGTAGGTGCCCCTCTTGCCCACCCTTAGTTAAGCTACTGTCCATTGTGGTCTTTTAGTTCTGTGATGCAGATGATAGAAGATGGTCTGTTTTTTTCAAAGCAGGGTCCATAACTAGCCTCTCTCTTTTTAACATCTGACTTCACCCTAAAAACACACACACCCATGTGGGTATATGCAGTAATGTAACTAAGGGAGAATGAGCAGGGCACCAGCCTCAGGCACCAATTTGGAGGGGATACCAGAATGCCAGTCCCTGGGGAGCCCATGCCAAGGCAGCAGCAGCCAGAGTCTTTGAGTCTCCAGGGTCAGGTAAGACTAGCTTTTTGGCACCCCTGCCTCCTGTTCTGCAGCATTTCTGCCCAGGGAGCTGAAATAGCTCTGGGCATGTGCCTACCCACACACACCTACCTACCTCTGGGTATATACCATGAAGAATTTCTTCCAGCAGCATCTCTCATGCTTCCACGTTTTTGTCTTCCCCCCCCCACCTCTACAGTGTGATTCATGTATGACACAAAAAAGGGTATTTCTGCATTTGTTTCACTTTTGAAAGGTGTCTCCATAATAAAATAAAGAGGGTGAGTAGAGACCGAAGTGCATCGAGCATTAACAGTGATCTTACATCAACTGATAATCCCTTGCCTGCTTGCTGTCAAAAAAACAGGACAGGCAAAGGCGATTTATCATTCCCACCCCTGCAGCCATTGTCTTTCCCTGTTAGCCCAATTAAGCAAAGTGGGGGTGGGGGAAGGATAGCACTGTATCAAAGCCAGTTTGCCTTGAGATATACTGTAAGTTGCCATCTTGCATTTGTCTATAAATGATGCTGTAAAAAAACCAAAATAATAACACAAAATCAACTACTGTATTGAAAAGAAAAGAACTGCTATGGCTTCCCCCCACCTCAACATGGCATCCAAACATAACAATTCAGACAGGGACCCATTCCCCTCACCCAGCCCCGCAAGTGTTTAGCTCATTCAAACACTATATACACATGATGCTGCTGTGTCTGCAATGTGAGGGAACTATCCACGTACAAACACACCACCCTATTTGGCCTGAAGGCTTGGGATATTCTAGAGACCTCTGTGCATTCAGGAAAAAAAATCAGACTCTCTGAATCTGGATATGAATAGAACTTGATTTCTTCTCTAGCCCCCAAGGAACTTTAATGGTTTCCCTACATCCTACAATTAAAAAGTGGTTTCCTCCCCTCCCTTCCCCCTTCTCTTTCTATATCCCTGACAGTTAGAAACACTTTTTAGCTCAGAGGAAACTCCTTTTAGCTCAGAAGACAACAGAAGAGCAATTTTCTCTGCAGCCATTTGCCAAGGTCCCTCTGGAAATGAGCCTAAGGCCTCATTGTAAGAAAAGTGTAGCTGACTCTTGGCAATAAAGACTAAACACGTTGCCCTTGTGGAACATTGAATACATGGCAAAAGAGAGATGGAGAGGGGGAAAGAGAGACAGAGACAGAGAGAAAGAGAAAGATGCTCAGTTGTGTGCTGCATTGTCATCTATAATCTATGCATATGCACCCATTTGCTTTAGCAGATTTTTTTTATCATGTTGTTTCAAAATTGAAGAGACAAATATGGATTTTGTTTCTTGCTTTACTTCAGAGGAAGAGAAGTAATTACATCATGCTCTGGGTAACGCAAATGTGCTCTCTCTTTCTGAACAGACTATACTAAACTCGTATCTACATAACAAAATTACATGCATCTCCTTTCAACTTCTCTGTCCAAACTTCAACAATTTAATTCCCATAAAACCCAGGGACTGCATATAGCTGTTTCCTGTCCCCATAATTTCTGATGGAGGGACTTAACGTTCTACCTATAAAGGGAAATCAGTGTCCAAAGTAGAATTATGAATTCTTTTCTCCCAGTCTGGTGTCATTTAAAAAAAAATCCTGAATATGAAAAAAAAAAAAACCTCTTGAAAGCACTGCTTATATAGATTAGCCAGTCTGGGTGGGCTGCGCTCAGTAGCAGATGAGAGAAGGAAAGAGAACTTTATGTCATCTTTGTGCCCTGACCCAAATTTATTCAGGAGCAGGCATGATTTTGGGTTAAGTTAGAGAAGTTAGGTCTGCCTTAATTCATGTCTGGCTGCTTACGGCTTTCAAAGACCCAGCAGACAGCTTGGCTTTGAGACACCACAAAAATGTCTCCAGTACTGGAGACCGTAAAGGGAAAGGAACAGAACCATCAGAGCAGCAAAAAAACCAGCTAGAGCAGGGCTGGAAATTTGGCCTATCCTCTTCCCCTGTAAGCATGTGACCAAGAATAAAATACAGGAAACATTACACAATATGTAAGAAGGAGTTAATCTAAAATAGTAACAAAGCTTAGACATGCGTGTGCCTCTAGAACATTAATCTGAATCAGATTCATCACATTTTAATCAAACTTGTTGTGAACCATCTTAAATCTCTACCCTAACAGCTCTCAATAGATATTATTGAAGAGATTTTAAATCCAGATAAACAATGCTATCTAATAGTTTAATATATAGATTTTTGGGTTAGTACAGGGGTTAGCAAGTAGCAGCCTACCTCCTGCAGGTCAGCTTTAGCCTGCAAAGTGATTAGATCCAGCCTGTGGTAGCATATGGATCATCAGCATACAATTGCACCTGGTGTGTCCCCCTTCTTCACACTGCACCTTGCTGCTAATCCCTCTGCAGAGCCCCACTCTGCAACCTGTACTCTCTCTACCTGCCACTCCACCTCAAGGCAGGCACTGTTTATCATTGCCACTGAGTTCAGCCCACCCACTGCTATTCAGGACAGGAGTTGGCAGCACATGATGGCAGTGGCAGCAGGTATCTTGGATACAATAAAGGAAAACAATGGCTCATGGTGGTACCCAGATTACAAGCTGCTGGCTCTCAAAGGTCACCAATCCCTGGGTTAATTAATTAATGGGTACATTCAGTGGTCAAAATCATAGATTAATGCACAGGGGCCCCTGCCAATCAGGGTCCCCTGGATGCCTGGGTTCCCTGTAGAAACAGTGGGTTTCCTCTTGCAGATGGGCACCAGTCCAGCCTGAAAAGGGTCCTGCTTGGAGCTGCTGGGAGCGGGATGCAGGGGACACCATGTGCATGTGCACAGCCAAGAATACAACTGCAGCATGGAAAGCAGCTCCCTGCAGGTAGATCTATGGAGGGGAAGGGGTATGGGGGAGGGAAGAAGCATTGGGAAGCAGACTGAGGCCCCCAGGCCCCAAAGTGAGGGTGGGAGTGGGAAAGGGATTGGGTCTGGGGGCACTACCCAGTCAGGGTAGTGCATGGGACCCAGAGCTGGGGCAGGAAACAAGACAGAGCCAGCAGCAGCTTGTCCAGGAGGCACAGGGAGTGGGGAACGGGGGTGGCTCCTCACCACTGTGTACACCCTCCAGGGAAGGCATGGGGGGGCATGTGCCCCTCCTCCCCAATTTGTGCGTGGGGCAGATGCAGGCTGTCCACTGTAGGCTCAGGGCTCTCCACTCTGCTGCCTTTCCCTCAGGAGCCCCATGCCAACCGTGCATTCCCTGTCCACCCAGCAGCAGTGGGGGGTGACAAGTTATGCCTTCCACTGCTGGGTGGGAAGGGGACACATGGCTGGCACCCCTCCCCCGCTGCAAGGGAAAAGCAGCAGAGTGGAGAGCCCCAAGCTCAGCTCCACTCTAGCTTTGGCAGGGAGAGAGGGGGAAGGGAGGAGAGGCAAGCGTGTGCCACCCCAACCCCAGCTCGGCTGGGTCTACTCAGCCTCCCCCATGAGGCATAGAGGCCCATTGCACCCTTGGCAGCAGCAGCACCAGAAGGGGGAAAGGAGGGGGCCTCTCCCCCTGCTGGAGTGTGGGGGCCTGCAATTTTCTGTTTGCCCAGGGCCTCAATAAATTTTAAATCTGCTGTGACAGGCTAGCTGGTAGTGATTTAGCCCAGGGGTTTTGAAAGGGTAAAAGATGATTGGAGAGCTTGGGATCCCCTTTCCTCACCAATCAGGCCCCAGAGTCTCTCCCTCCATGTCCCCTGATTGGCCCCTTGGGTCACCTGGAGGGGGATAAAAGGGGCAGCACAGCTGACTCAGGGGAGACCAGCGAAGGACCACAAGGAAGGAGTTTCAAAGAGCTGGCAAGAGCTGAGCCAGCAGGGCAGGAGCAATTGCCCCAGAAGAGCCTGAAGGAGCAGGACCTGCAGGCAGCAGTTGGACCCTCAGCAGCGCGGTGTGCGGCTGGCAGGAGAGGCTCCCCACTGGGCTCCAGGATCCCCTATGAGAGTCTGCAACCAGAATCCAATCAGAGGCTAGGAAGCTCAATGTGAGACTGGGACTCCTGGAAGGTCAAGACTCCTAGCAACTTGTAGCAGTCCTAGCAGTGGGGGCTGTGTGGTAGAGTTTTGCCTCCCATGTGGGAGATCTCAGTTTAAGTCCCATCTGGGATGACTTAGGGTGAGTAAAGTGACAGGGAGAAATTCTTGTTGCAGTGGAAAGGGGTCATTGTGTTTTTCCTCTTTCCCACCCCGCCTCCAGGTACCTATGCCCTATATTTCTTGTTATTTAACGTTTTGTATTTTGTGCCTTTTATATTTTGCCCACCACTATTGTTTGTTCTGTTGTTTGTGTTTTATATTTTGTTAACCCTGTCTTTTGTCAACTGGATGAATATGTCTATGATTGTAAGTGCCTAACCTTTATTGAATCCTGCCCCCTATACCCCCTGGTTTATACCTCTTATGTTCCCACTGCTGTTTTCTCATTAAAGGATATATGGTGAAGTCCCCATTGGTGATCTGGATCTGCTCTATAGGGGGAGGACGGTCTCTACACCTCCCACAGTGCTTGTGTACCTGCTCTGATCCCTTCAGTTGGAGAGGGGGTACATCTTGGAGTACTGCCCGGGTTACGCTGCCACTGGTTGAAAATATGTTCTCTTAAAAGACTTGATCCAACATCTGTTGCAGTCAATGGGCCTGACTCTTCACTCTTCTGGCAATGTAAATTTTGTCCCTTTGTGCAAATTAGGGCTGCTACCAGAAGGATATAAATAGGTCCTAGTGTAAGTAAGAATCAGAATCATATTCAAAGCCTTAGCACTTCAGGGTTTGGCCAGGACATAGGCAGCCAAGCCTGTAAGTAGACCCTGAGGAGCAACTAGGGAGGTCAGCATGCAGAAGAGCAGATTACCAGAGCACCAACTGGAATTCCAGGCCAGAGGGCCATAGGGACCAAGATCAGAAGCCAGGGGTCAGAGACCCAGTGCTGAGTTCCAGGGAAAATCCAAAGTCAGGGTCAGGAAAAGTCTAAATGGAGTCAGGAGCCAGGAAAATCAGAAGGAGAAGCGAATGTGAGGCTTGCCAGAACAGACTGAGGCTATGTCAAGGAGTGTGTGACAGGGGGCAGCTCTCAAGGCCAGGTCTCATGCTGGCCCACCCACCTGTCTATGGGGCAGTCTGCCCAGTTTTTCCTGCCATGACTTTGCTGTTCTCAAAATGGGTGGTAAAATGTGGGAGACTGCCCATTACATGCCCCGATGCCAGGGGGCACTATCTATGGCTCTGAACTTCTCCTACACAACAGCCCATGCTTCACAGATGGCATCCATGGTGTCATTATGCTCCTGGCCTAGAGCCAGGCCAAGCTTAGCCCTCACTGTCAGGCCTCTTTCACACACAAATTCACTCCACCCTCCTCTTGCACTCCACCCCCTCTCGCAGGGTCTCTTCCTCACATCGACAACTTGTCCCACACTGCTCCCTCTTGGAGCAGCTCCCATAGGGCCATAGGCTTTATCCAGATCACACCTTGGGTGGCAGACATACAGTCTCTTGGGCCTCTCCTGTGATCCTCACCTGGGTAGTGGCCAGCCAAGTTCCTGACCTGGGTCAATCTTGCCCTGGCCCGTCCCAGGACAACTTTACATAACCATACATAAACACACACTGGGCCCCTGGTTTTCATAGATTTCATAGACATTAGGGCTGGAAGGGACCTCAGAAGATCATCGAGTCCAGCCCCCTGCCCCAGTCAGCAGGGATCATAGGATCCCAGCAAGATAAACATCCAGATGTCTTTTGAGGGCATTCAGAGTAGGTGCTTGAACCACCTCATGGCAATCTATTCCAAACCTTGGGGGCTCAGACAGTAAAGAAGTTCTTCTTTATGTCCAGCCTAAAATGGTCATGGAGGAGTTTGTGACCATTCAACCTTGTCATCCCTTGGGGTGTTCTGGTGAACAGACGTTCCCCCAGATCCTGGTAAGCACTCCTGATAAACTTATAGGTGACCACCAAATCACCCCTGAGTCTGCACTCTTCCAGGCTGAAGAG
>NW_017728906.1:168106722-168107973 GCF_001723895.1 Crocodylus porosus | reverse complement strand
TGTCATCAGCAAACTTGGCCAGTCTGCTTCTGATACCAACGTCCACATCATTAATAAGATGTTAAATAGTATAGGCCCAAGGACAGAGCCTTGGGGGACCCCACTGGTCACAGGGCACCACGACAATTGACTTCCGCCAACCACCATCCTCTGCGTCCCACCATGGAGCCAATTCCCCAGCCAGTGGATCGTGGTGTGGCCACAGCCACAGTTAGCCAGTTTTACTAACAGGTGATCATGGGATACCAGATCGAAGGCTTTTTTAAAGTCAAGATATAGGACATCAGTTTTTTTCTCCTTTGTCCAGGTGATAGGTCACCTGGTCATAGAAGAAAATGAGGTTGATCAAGCAAGACCTACCTGCAACAAACCCGTGATGGCTATCCCTCAGGATATTGCCATCGGCCAGTCTGTTAAGAATGGCCTCTTTGATAATCTTTTCTAAGACCTTCCCTGGGATAGAGGTTAGGCTGATGGGCCTGTAGTTTGCCAGATCCACTTTCCTCCCTTTCTTGAAGACATACACTACATCATCAGGCACTTCACCAGAGCGCCAGGAGTTCTCAAAGATCCGTGCCAGGGGCTGAGCTATGATGCTACACAGCTCCTTGAGTACTCTGGGGTGTAAACTGTCAGGGCTGGCTGACTTGAAGGTGTCCAGCCTCTCAAGGTGTTCCTTCATGAGGTCAGCATTGATAAGGGGCAAGGAATCTCCCTCACCCAGGCCTCCCTGTCCTGTAATGGACAGGGGTGTCCCATGGGACTGGTGAAAGACCAACGCAAAGTACTCATTTAGTAAGTTGGCTTTTTCCTGGGCATCGGTTGTCAGTTTTCCCATTTGGTTTAGCAGGGGTCCAATGTTGCCCTTGCTTTTCCTCCAGCTCCCCACATCTCAAAAAGGACTTTTTATTGTCATTGATATTTGTAGCCAGTTGGAGTACCATCGTAGCCTTGGCTTTCCTGGTTCACTCCCTGCAGGTCCAGGGAGTACAGAGTATTCCTCCTTGGAGGTGGATCCAGTCCTCCATCCTTTGTAGGTCTGTCTTTTGAGATGCAGGAGGTCTGCAGTTCCCTGGAGAGCCAAGGGTGCTGCTATGCCTTTTTGCTGCCTTTCCTCTGAGATGGGATAGACTTTGCTTGCACATCCAGGATCGTTCCTTTGAGGAGCAACCACTCGTCCTGAACTCCCCTCCCCTTTGGGTTGTGGCCCTTTAGGGCCTCCCTGACAAGCCTCCTGAGCTTGTCAAAGTC
>NW_017728906.1:168101054-168106622 GCF_001723895.1 Crocodylus porosus | reverse complement strand
CCTCAGACAATTCCCTGGCAAACTCCTGGTCAAGCTCTTGATCCTGGGTCAGAGGTCTGTAGTAGACTCCCACCATTGTGTCCCCTGTGCCTTGTTCCCCACAGATTTTAACCCAGAGGGTCTCCAGTCATTCATCCTGGGCGCCAATGTTGGCTTGGAGGAATGTGTAGTTTTCCTTGACATAGAGAGCTACACCCCCACCCCTTTTGTCCACTCCCTCCCTCCTGTACAGTATATAGCCATCTATAACTGTGGCCTAGTCATGGGTGGAGTCCCACCAGGTCTCTGTTATCCCTATGACATCATAATTATTTGCAATAAGCAGGAGGATTAGTTCCTCCTGTTTATTCCCCAACCTCCTGGCATTTGTGTACAGGCACACAAGTGTTCCTCTGGGGGCCTTTGCCTTGCCCACAGCGCAAGGTGGGCTTCCTTAAGTGCCTTGGCCTGCTGGCTATGCAAGGGTTGCTCAGTGGGCCAGCAGTGGCAGTAGTGGCCACATCCCCTGGCGGGCTTAGTTTAAAGCCCGGTGGAGCAGGTCAGCCAGTCTGGCTGAGAAGAGCCTCCTCCCCAGTGGAGAGAGGTGGAGGCCACCCCTTCCCAGCAGCTCACTGCCTCTCTCACCAAAGAGCAGACTGTGGTCATTGAAGCCGAAGCCTTCCCAATGACACTGGCACCGCAGTCTTTGGTTCACTACTTTGATCCTCCTCTCCCTCCACAGCCCATACCCCAAGACTGGGAGGATTGAAGAGAACACCACCTGCGCTCCTAACACCTTAAGCCCCACTCCCAAATACCTGTAGCACTTCATGACCCAGCTGGGATTGCTCTGAGCCATGTCATTGGTGCCCACATGGATAAGGAGCATAGGGTAGTGGTCAGGGGGCCGGAGGAGCCCAAGGATCTTCTACACAATGCCTCGGATATGGAGTCCCGGGATATGGACTTCCCAGGCTAAGGGGTCAGGGCAGTAGATTGTCTCCTCAGTCCCCCTCAGGATGGAGTCTCCTATGACAAGGACTTTGCACTGGGCTGGTCCCACACACTGGGCTCCCAGCCCTCCTTTCCCCTTCTCTGGGGCTCCACACTTCCCTCAGCTTGCTCTCCAGGGGGTGGCCCATGTGCTGCCCTTCAGGCTGTCCCTCATCCCTACTCAATTCTCTTCTGGGCCCTCACTACCACCCCCTGTCTGGGGTAACACATCTACCCCCTCCTTTGGGGCTCCAGGGTTTCCCTCCCCTGTGGAGGCTCAGGTGGCTGCAGCCATGCCTGGCCCTGCCTGGGTCCTACACCCTCTTTGGGCTCAGGTGACTGTAGTTGTGCCTGTCCCCTTTATACCCACAGTGTTGTGGAGGTACCCTGACCCACCTTTCACCAGGGTGATAACTAGCCTGACATTTCCTTGGGGCTCCCATGCCACTAGGAGCCCCACCAGGCCACCCATTCCTGGCAGGTGCAGTTTTAGGTCATGCCCAGGACCAAGAGCCTCCTAGCCATTCCCATAAGCTCTTGCCCTTACCTCTTGGTTGTTCCTGCTGCAGCTCAGCTAGGCAATATTGCTGCCTTAGCTGCCAGCAGCAAACTGCTGTATTTAGATAGGCAGCCAGTGTTTTAAAATGGCTGATAGAATCAAGCACCTACTAGCTGCTTGACTTAGCCCTTAAAGTGGCAGGCACTGCAAGTGCTCTGCCACAGAGTGCCTACAGTGTGAAGCTGAAGGTTTGCTTAAAAGTGCAAGCATCACTTGCAACAGCCAATCCAGTTGCTCACCTCCACAGAAAACTAGGCAGGCAAGGTGATATGGAAATTCAAAAAGAATCACTGTTTGGCTATCAGAAGCACTTTATTTTGCATGGCCATGGGAGAACAGCAAGGGGCAGCTCATTCATGACGAGAACAAACCACAGGCTACTTTATATACTGATAAATCACGTACAGATCGACCCACCCCGTAACATACTCTTGGCAGTCTGACACTGACTCATCCTGGTGTCTTGCTGAACCAAGCATGCTTTCTCAAGCTGTTCCCTGATAAGCTTATCCTGAAGGCTGCCGTGTTGTTCTCATTCGGCCTTCAGCCGCATCCCCCCATCCTGTCCCAACAGTATACACTCCTTTCAGTACTTTTCCATTCCTCATCATTCCCCCCTTGTAAGCGCTTGTGCTTACACCTCTATATTCATAAAGCCTTTGACACTTTCTTGTCGTTCACACTCATAGGCCACCTCCCTGAGCACCATCATCTGCAACTCAGTCTTAAAGAGCCTAGAAACACTCTTTGTTTTGATAAACAACAGTTTAAGCAACACAGAAATATTTGGATAATAATGAAAATGGCAAAAATGCATAATAAACTAAGAATACACCATTTTAGCAGGGATTTCAACCATCCCCCTACATCTGATAGCCACCCCACCAATCAAAGGGTTTCTTCTCTGCAACTGCATGGATCACCTGCAACTGCCTTCTTCTGGTGCAGAGGTCTTTTTCCACTCATTGGTGCTGATTGATCCAGGTACAGCAAGTGTGGTTAATAACAGCACAGACCCCACCTTGGGCAGCTAAGAGATAATCTAAAGCCATACGGTTTTCGGTAGCCACCTGCCCTATCTTGGTGATTTCATCATTAAAAGCTTGTAGGGCATCAGTGCTAGCATTAAAGAATTCTTCCATGACTCCTGAAATGTTTACAATGGTTCTTTCTAATTCAGCTACCCCCAACCAAGGGAGAAATGCCCTAGTAAATTGATGGAACCCAGTGGGTCAGCGGACCAGTGGGTTTTCAACTGCTTGCCTATGTCTGGGGAAGCTAGGTGGAAGATTAGACATCTCATGCCGAGAAAGGCTTGGGTGTAAATCAAACTCTGGGATGATTCTCCCCAGAGTACAGGTGCCGACCCAATGCCATGGCAAAATCTTGTGGGCATCATTCCCGCATAGCCAAAACAAGCCTGGAGCGGCTATATTGCTGAGGTCCCTACAGTTGTGCTCCCAATTCGGCACTTCCGATTGACCTGCAAGGAATAGGAAGTGGCATGTTGGCTCCCCACCAACCTGTGCTGAGATGTTGATTGATTACAAGAAGTAGAACCTAACAACATGTAGAATTTGGACCCATTCATTACCAGACTATGGGTATCTTCCAGGGCTCTATGGATAGTAAGAGACCTGTTGGTACACTGAAAGGATGTGTTTCCCAGCAGGATCCCAGAAGTATTATGGGAATGATAATCAAAGGTTACCTAGCATTTGGGGTAGTGCCCCACTGAGTAACCAGCTTCACCCATCCTACCACTCCCATTGGACCTATAACAGAGAGCTGCCTCAAGTCTAGAGGAAGGTCTCCAGCTATCTCATGTCTTTTTCCACCATTCAGGGATCGACTGCTGTGTTCTATTAGAGTGGGAGGAAAATCTGACGAAGCTTGTATTGGTATTGTTTCCCCAATCCTCAAGGGGAATTGGTACCCCAAGCATTGGGATTCCTCTGGCTGGGTGTGTAGGTCCATGTATGCACACCCAGCAGTTTGTAAGGTTGCCTACACTAGCAATGCTCTGCCCCAGGAATACTGTTCTCCTCCCATGCCCTGACTAAAACTCCTGGCATGAAGCAGAGTAAAAGAAAAGGTAACATCTCAGAGCCTACTTGAGTGGAGTCCCAAATGCTGCTATCCTTTGGAACTTTGGAGGGACTACCCTTGATTAAAGTTTTGGCCTCCAGCACACTACTACCAATAAAATACTGACCACAAGAATACAGAACAGCATTACCCGCTGGGGAGTTTCTAAATCTACGTAATTATCTGCGACCTCCCAAGGATTAGTGTGATTCATACTAAATTACTAAAAGCAATTCAACACATAAAACAAAAGTTCGTAGCCTCAAGTAAAACTTGGCTAGCCCTGTAGGCTATTCTTCGAGATTTTGTTGTCTGATCTTCACTCACAGGAACCCTCTGGATCTTCATGGAGGTATCGCTGGTGAGAAAAGCCTTCCACTCTGTCAGGGCGGTTACCTTCTTGTAGTGGGAGGTATGAACCCAAGCAGAAATCTCGGCAACTTTCACAGAAAAGGCCCCTTCCACCGAGGTTGCAGGCAGTCCTTCCTCTGGTGGACCTTAATCAGGGCCCAATCTCCGGGTTGGACCAGACTGACAACACAGTCACCATCTAGAGACTGATGTTGCGCTGTGGCTTTAACCTGCAATGAGATAACCTTGAGGGCCTTGGTGAGCCCTTGGCAGTAGGTCAATAAAGAATCAGGGAGGTGAGTCAGGTGTTGGGGTGGTGATGCAGCAAGTCCCCTCATGGGTCAACCCATAACAATCTCAAAAGGAGTCAGACCTGAGGACCTCTGAACAGAATTTTGGATTTGGAAAAGTACCAATGGGAGGGCCTTGGGCCACTTTAGACCAGTTTGTTCACAAGTCTTTGCCAAGCAAAGCTTAATATCGAAGTTTTTCCGTTCCACTTTACCTCTGCTCTGAGGATGATTTGGGGTGTGCAACTGGTATCGGATGGAAAGGACCTTGCAAACGTGTTGGACCACCTGGCGAACAAAATTAGAGCCACGCCCCGAGCCCAGGGAAAGGGATAGACCGAAGCGGGGCAGCAGGTCAAAAAGAAGCTTTTTGGCCACAGCAAGGGCATCAGCCTGTCAGCAAGGGTATGCTTCAGGCCAGCCGCTAAAAAGACAGACAATGACCAACACATACTTCCAGGGTCCCAACCTGGGCAACTCGATGAAGTCCATCTGGAGATTGGAAAAGGGGTAAAGACCTAAAGGCCTGTGGAATGCATGTGGCTGGCAGGGTGGTAAGCCAGGATTGTGGCACTGACACTGTGGACACTGGCGACAAAAATGGGCAGCCATGGCAGAAAAACTGGGGGCATACCAATGGCAATCAGCTTCGGCTACTATCCCCCCTTTGGCCGAATGGGTCACTGAGTGGGCCATTTGAGCCAAGAGGGACAGCAGGGCCCTAGGGGCCACAAGGTGACCAGATGGGTGCCACCACAAGGAGTGCAGAGAGCAGCCCACGGAGATCCAGGAGTCCTTTTTGACATCTGGGGCAGCATCCTAGAGAAAGGGGAGGTCAGGGGAGACAGGAGAAGGCAGGTAGAGAGCGGCCTGAGGGACCAGAGCCGAGAGTTCTGACAGGGCAGTGGTCTTGGCCGCGGTGTCCGCCCTACTGTTTCCCAAAGACACAGGATCATCAGTAGCACTGTGCACTTTGCACCATAGAACAGCAAGGGTGGAGGGAAGGAGAATAGCATCCAGGAGAGCAGTAATAAGGCAGTGGTGAGAGATGGGAGTCCCAGCAGAAATAAGAAAAACTTGCTGTTTCCAGATCTGTCCAAAAGAATGGCAGACACCAAAGGCATAGATTTCATAGATTTCATAGACATCAGGGCTGGAAGGGACCTCGGGAGATCATCGAGTCCAGCCCCTTGCCCAAAGGGCAGGAAGTCAGCCGGGGTCATAGGATCCCAGCAAGATAAGCATCCAATTTACTCTTGAAGGTGTTCAATGTAGGTGCTTGAACCACCTCCGCTGGCAGACTGTTCC
>NW_017728906.1:168092275-168100954 GCF_001723895.1 Crocodylus porosus | reverse complement strand
GAGGTCAGCATTTATGGACGGTAGGGGATCCCCATCACCTGGATCTCCCTGTCCCATAGCAGATATGGGCGTCCCATAGAACTGATGAAAGACTGACACAGAGAGTGTCTGTATAGATAAGCAGATTGTTCAGTGGTTCAGAAGGTGACAGACATGAATAAGAGCAACGAGTTCAGCAGCTTGAGCAGTAGTAACAGAAATAGGAGCAGATTCAACAACAGTATGATCAGAACAAACATCATAGCCAGCTCAGAGAATGCCATGATTATCTCAAAAACAGGAGCCATCAACGTAGAAAATGAGGTCAGGGTTAGTCAGAGGGGTATTGGAAAGATCAGGATGGGGAAGAGAAACAAAATCCACAAGTTGAGTGCAGCCATGAGGTTGGCTGTCTGGGGGTAAAGGAAGAAGACAGGCAGGATTGAGGGGAGCACAGTGGACAAGGGTCACGTGGTCCACAGCCAGGACAACCACCTCATAGCGGGTCAGATGGCCGGGGGACAAGTGCTGAATCCTGCCGTGCTGGAGGAGGGTGAGGACAGTGTGCAGGACAGCAACAGTAAGGGGGTGCCCAAGGACAAGGTTGTCAGTTTTAGAAACCAGCAGAGCGGTGGCAGCAATGGTGCAGAGGCAGGAAGGAAACCCAGAAGCGACTGGGTCAAGGGAGGCACTGTAATAAGCAATAGGACAGTGTGGGGAGGGTCCGAAAGGCTGAGTCAAGACACCAGTAGCAGTGCCTTGGTGTTCATGGCAAAAGAGAATGAAAGGCTTAGAGTAGTCAGGCAGACCGAGAGCAGGGGAAGAAGAAACGGCTTGCTTGAGCTGACAGAAGGCAGATTCATGGACGTCTTCCCAGGGTAGCAGGTCAGGGGAAGGGTCACAGGTGAGAAGGGTAAGAGGTCTGGAGAGTTCAGAATAATTAGGAATCCACTGTCAGCAGTAGTTGGCAGCACCTAGAAAACCACAAAGTTGTTTAGTCTGCGGGTGTGGAAGGGAAAGAACAACAAAACGATGATCAGGAGACAGATGATGGGTACCATGGGAAATAGTGTACCCCAGATAGGTAACAGAAGTCTGAAAGAATTGGAGCTTAGAGCAGGAGGCTTTGTGGCCCCACGCTGCAAGTTGTTCTAAAAAAGCAACAGAGTCAGCTTGGCAGTGAGGGAGAGTATCAGAACAAAGGAGCAAATCATCTACGTATTGAACTAGCACAGAATCATGAAGCAACTGGACTGTATCGAGGTCAGACTTGAGAAGTTGGTTATATATGGTGGGTGAGTCACAAAATTCTTGAGGCAGACGGGTGAAGGTGTATTGCCGGCCCTGGTAAGTAAAAGCAAATAAATACTGAGAGTCAGGGTGAACTGGTATAGAAAAAAAGGCATTACAGAGATCCACCACAGAAAAATAAAAGCTGGAAGCAGGTATTTGAGAAAGTACAGTGGCAGGGTTGGGTACCACAGCTGTCAAGGGAATCACAAAATTGTTAACAGCATGCAAATCCTGAACAAAACGATAAACAGGCAACCCCCCTCACGTGTACACTTATTCTTTCTGACTGGAAGGATCGAAGTATTACAATAAGAACGGGTAGGTACAAGGACACCCTGTTCTAGGAGGCCTTGTATTACAGGAGCAATGCCTCTGGAGGCAGCAACTGATAGCGGGTATTACGGGATCGATGGGGGAGACACTCCTGATTTAACCTTGACAGAAATTGAGATGGTACCCTTGAGAAGCCCCACATCGGTTGTGGAGTGGGACCAAAAGGACTCAGGAAGGTGAGCCAATAGTTCCTACTGCAACAAGGAAGAATTGGGCTCGGGTTCCTTTTCCATTAGTGTCATCATCAAGGCAGGAATTTGGGTCTGGGGTAATGTAAGGAAGACCCCATCTGGAGAACAGTGAACTGTTGCCTGCAATTTGCAAAGGAGGTCTCGTCCCAACAGATTTAGAGGCACAAGGACTCAGCAAAAAGGCATGTTGCTCAATAAGGGGACCCAAGGTAAACGAAAGCAGCTGTGTAATGGAGTGGTCAATGGGTTGATCCCCAATACCTACAGCAGTGATTACCTTACCAGAAACAGGAACCTTAGAAACAAAACCACAGCTAAGCATAGACAAAGAAGCACCGGTGTCGACAAGAAAAGGAACAGGAAAGAATGAGTGCTCGACTAAACCCCGGGGGCCCCCACTCTCAGCTAGTGCCCCTCCATTTCAGCCAGGCACCCACCGAGCTCCACCACCTGGACCAGCTTCTCTCCAGTCCCTCGAAGTTGAAAATCCATATTAGGACAGCCGAGAAGACCCAGAGACTTTAGTCCCTTTACTTTCTATTTTTTCCAATGCTGCAATACCTGTTACTGTGGGAGGAGAGTGGGGGCCCCTGGGGTTTGTTCAGGCACTCATTCTTCCAATGGCCTTTTTGCTTACAGTAGCAGCAGTCTATCTCAGTGGTGGCATTATTTTGGTTCCGGAGGGTCAATTTGACCGGGGTATTCTGCTGGTCTAGGGAAGCTGAATGTATGGTCCACCTGTCATTGGGGTCCAGGGGGATGTCAATTTTGAACCGGTCCCCCATGGGAGAATCAAAAGTGACGGTGGTAATGGGAGACAAAGGACCAGTGGTAAGGGTTGGTGGAGTTGCCGGGGAAGCCGGGGTGGTGGATGCAGCAGCGCCTGAGGCCACAGGACTGGCAGGCAGTGGCAGGAGCGGGACCCAATGATCCAACAAATCATCTCGGGGTGATCGTCTGGTGGCAGAGGCAAGGCTGGGTAAAGCCTAGCCAGATATGGTGAACAAGGGGCAGACGGGGTCGGCCCTTGACACTGGAGATCTTTAACTTGATTCTGAAGGTGATCAATCTGTTTCTTAAATTTGTCCTCATTATCCTTATAGGAAGCCACAAGGGTGCGCTTATGGCACTTTTCGGACTCGTCTTCCCATAGGTACCAGGCTTCCATTTGAACAGGGTGCTTAGTGTCCAAATTTTCTCAGAGGTCTTTGAGAATATTATGATCCCATGACCCATCTAAGGGCCAGCGCAGTTTGGGGTCACCATCGGTATACCGGTTCCATTTAATTAAGTACTGCATTGACTGGGGCCCATATTTCAGATACATAAACCAGGCAGGATCCCACAGCGGGACCTTAGAGGTCCCAGTACCCATTGTCATGCCTAGGACTTACTGACACTGAAACAGGCAGGTACTCACCCTGGCTAGGGGATTTTCCAGAGCCAAACAGACGGGTGGTAGATCAGAGACCAGAGTATCTAAGCCACAGAGCTGAAGAACCAAATCAAGGAGAGCCTTCTCAGAGCTATGTAGTTGAAAACCCAAGACAAGGGTCCTACTCAGGGAGGTCTGTGTAAGGACACCTCCCAGCCAAGCCCCCAAGCTGATGTGGAAATTCAAACAGAATCACTGTTTGGCTATCAGAAGCGCTTTATTTTGCATGGCCACAGAAGAACAGCAAGTGGCAGCTCATTCTCGACGAGAACAAAGCACAGGCTACTTTATAAAATGATAAGTCACATACAGATCAACCCGCCCTGTAACATACTCTTGGCAGTCTGATACTGACTCATTCTGGTGTCTTGCTGAACCAAGCACACTTTCTCAAGCTGTTCCCTGATAAGCTTATCCTGAAGGCCGCCGTGTTGTTCTCATTCGGCCTTCAGCCGCATCCCCCCATCCTGTCCTGACAGTATACGCTCCTTTCAGTACTTTTCCATTCCTCATCAAAGGTTCTTTGGGTAGATGTGATATCTTTCATTAGACCAACTAAATAGTTGGAAAAATGTTCTTTGCAAGCTTTTGGACACAAACACCCTTCTTCAGGCATTGGGAGACTCTACTGCTGTTCTATGTTTGTTCTCCAAGGTGGAAAAGAAGCTGTGTCAGATGTCAGGCAGGTTGTAATGTTTCATAAACCCAATATCTATATTAAGTCCATGACTTTTTGTATCCAGTAGATTTATGAAGTGAAGTTTATAGGTATGTATACAAAAGGTGTTTTGTAAGTTCCCTTTCAGGATTAGAACCAGGAGATGGAGTGATCGTCTTGTGAGAAGTGGTTACCCACACATAATTGAATATTCTTGTCTTTGATAGATTTTTGGTGTGTGCTCATTTTGGTATGCAGTTGTTGTTTGGTTTCTCCTACGTATTTTCCATCAGGGCATTTGGTGCATTGGATGAGATATATTACATTTCTGGAGGTGTAGGTATAGGATCCAGGAATGGTGATGGTTCTGTTGTGGGGTTCAGTTACTGTGGGACTGGTGGAGATATGTTGGCAGGTTTAACATTTCTTGTCCTGGCATAGTCTGGATCCATTTGGTGGGGGTTGGGTCATAGGAAGTTTGCTTCTGGTGATGAGGTTAGCAAGGTTCAGTGCTTGCTTAAAGGCTGGGACAGGTGGTTCTGGAAAGATATCTTTAAGAATTGGGTGTTCTTCTAGTATGGGTCACAATTGTTTGAGGATTTTCCGTATAGGTTCCAGAGGGAAAGATGGTATGTCATAATGAATGTGTGCGATTCATGGGGATTTTCTTTTTTGTACTGCAGCAATTCTTCACGTGGTATCTGGGTAGCTCTTGTGATCTACCTCTTTGGAAAAGTGTCCTTGTTGGGTGAAATCCCTTTTGAGGTTTGTGGGATGACAATAGTGGGTATTCTCAGTACAAATTCAGTGGTATTGGAGAGCTGGCTGTAAATTAGGTTTTTTTGGTGTGTTTAGGGTGGTTGTTGGTTCTGTGTAGATATGTATGTTGGTCTGTGGGTTTCTTGTATATGGTGGTTTGTATTTTACCATTTTGGATATTGAACATGGTGTCTAAAAAGGAAATGTTGGTGCTGAAGTATTCAGGAAATAGTCTGATCAAGGGGTGATGATTATTGAATTTGTGATGGAAATCAATCAGACACTGCAGGTTTTCAGTCCAAATGGTGAAGATGGGTTTGATGGTGCAATTTTTGAGGAATTTTTCTTCCAGGTGGGCCATAAAAAGGTTGGCATATCATGGGACCATTTTGGTGCCCATAGCTGTGCCCATGGTTTGGAGGAAGTGTTGGTTGTTGAAACTGAAGTTGTTGTGTGTGAGGATGAAGTGTATAAGTTCAGTCATATCTTTAAGTATGTACTATGAGTTGTAATCTTGCTCTTGTAAATATGTGAGGCAAGCTTGGATGCCATCCTGATGTGGGATGTTGGTATATAAGCTGGTGACATTCATGGTGCCTAGGAAGGTATTGCTAGGAAGGTAGTCTATGTTTTTGAGTTTTTGCAGAAAATCTGTTCTGTCTTGGATAAAATTTGGTCTTTGAGTGACAAGAGGTTTTAGGATGGATTCAATGAAACTGGCTGCAGGATACGACCCAGAGAGTCATAGTGAAATGGATCTGTGTCATCCTGGTGAGAGGTGGGCAGCGGTGTCCCACTGGGGTCAGTGCTTGGTCCAATACTTTTCAAAATCTTTATTAACCATTTGGATGAGGGGGTGAACAGCTCACTGGCCAAGTTCATGGACAACACCAAGTTATGGGGAAGAGTGGTGACATTTGAAGATAGGCTACAGTTATAGGTAGATCAGAACCTGATGAAGTTCAACGTTGAGAAATATAAAGTGCTCCACCTCGGGACCAGCAACCCCCAACACACCTACAGGCTGGGCAGCACCAAACTGACTAGCACCACAAATGAAAGGAATAATCTGGGGGTAATAATAGACCACAGTATGAATGTGAGCCAACAGTGCAATGCTGTAGCCAGTACAGCAAATAATATTCTGGCATGCATCAATCAATGCATCTCCAGCAAAGCCAAGGAGGTGATTCTTCTGCTTTACTCAGCACTGGTGAAACTGCAGCTGGAGTACTGAGTCCAGTTCTGGGCACCACACTTTAACAAGGACATGGACAAGCTTGAGAAAGTCCAAAGAAGAGCCACACATATGATCACAGTCTTAAAAGGCAAGCCATATGAGGAAAGGCTGAGGGATCTGGGACTCTTTCGCCTGAGGAAAAGAAGGGTGAGAGGGGACCTGGTAGCAGCTTACCACTACACTACAGGAGTACATCAAGGGCTCGGTGATAGGGCTGCGTAAAGCTTTGGTCCCTGATTCAATTTGGCAGAGATTCAGCCCGATTTGGTGGCCAAATCTCCAAATCCAAATCAAATCAGAGGACTCTTTAATCTCTCCAAATTGAATCGGAACCCTCCAAATTGATTCAGAGAGATTCAGAAAGATTCGGAGATTCAGACACAGACACAGCTTTAAATGTTTTTTCTACATACCTCTAGGTAGCAGGTGGCTCACGGGTGCTGCAAATATGTGAGTAGGGATATATGGAAAGGAGGGTGTATCTTCAATTCCTTTAGCAGCTGGAGCTTGAAAGCAACTTGGTTTATTTGTTCCACTACTTTAAAGGGGCCCAGATACTGGCAATCCAGTTTAGCTGATGATCTTGGGGCTTTGCTATTTAAGACAGCCAACTAAAATGGTGGGGTTGGGCTGTTGGTGTCAGTCAGCCTGGCTTTTAAATGTAGTCTGAGTTTTTAATTCTTGCTTCATCTCTTGGAGATGCAATACAAAGTCATTTGCCAGAAACCCAAGTGGTGCTAGATGGAACTGGGGATGGAATTCATAGTTGGAAAAGTCTAGCCTGTGCATGAATGGACAGCATTTTTATATGTGAACTGCACTAGGGGAAGTAAGGACACCCAATTATCCTGATGGAAGTTTAAATAGCACCTGTGGTATTGTTCAAGGGTCTGAGTTACGTGCTCCATTTGTCCATTAGTCTGAAGGTGATATGCAGATGAGTGAAGAAGTTCTATGCTAGGGTCTTACAGAACTTATGCCAGAAATGCAAAACAAACTTGGGGCCACTGTCAGAGAGCACCCAAGGAGAACAACCGTGTAGGCAAAATATGACTTAGAAATACTTTGGCAGTTTTGCTAGCAGTGGGGACAGATTAGACAGGAATAAAATGGGCCATCTTAGTTAATGCATCCACCACAATCATTATCATGGAACACTTCTTGGAACATGGGAGGTCCACAACAAATTTCACCAAAAATGTTGACCATGGCAGTGTGGTTGTGGGCAGTGGCTGAAGAAGACCATCTAACCAAACCCAAGGTTTCTTAATTTGGCTACATATCATGCATGAATAGACATATTGTTTAACATCAATCCCCATCTGGGGCCACCAAAATTGTCAGGAAACTAAGAGCTGGGTTTCAGCCTGACCCACAGGAAGTGACTCATTACAGAACCTTAATATTCTTGATCTTACAGTGCCTGGCCATGGCCAGCCTCTTCCCTGTGGGAGGGCTGGCCCAGGGCTAGGCAAAGCTGGGCTGGGAGACTCCACCCCTCCCAGCACCACTGCCACCACCCACTTGCCCGCCCTGTGCAGCTGAGCCCATCTCACCCTCACCTGCTCCAAACCCAGCCCCATCCCAGCCCCCACACTGGGAAGAGGCTGGCATTGCCCCTGCTGGGAGCACTGCACCTTTGTGGGCTCAGCTGCACAGGGTGGGCAGATGGGCAGCAGCACTGGGAGGGGTGGCTACGCTAAGGCAAATTTTTGGGTGGCTATAGCTCCCCCCAAGCCCCTCTCTAGCACCACCCCTGTATGGGGCTCTCCAGGATAGATGGGCATCCAAGCCAGCAAAAGTCAGGTTGAGATGGTTCTACAGGCTGGCACAGTTTTTTTGGCAAGGGAATCATTTAGGACAGCTGTTTGGATGTCTGAACTGAGGCTCGGCCAAGTGGTTCCCCAAATCAAGTTCTTAGCTGGAGAATGGTGGAAGGCAGTAATGGGTCTAGTGCAGTGTTGCTCAACCTTTTTGGCCAGCCAGCTCTTCCAGGGTCCTAGCCTGCTCAGGAGGCTGAGATACAGCCCCAAACTCCTGTCGCCACCCAGACAGACATTGATACAAATACTGAAGTCAATACGTTCGTCCAAGGTACTTGGGAGCTCCACCTGGGCCAACCCATCTTTAATGTGGCCCTGCAGCCCCTGGAGGAAGTGGAAGCACTGGCCACCTTATTCCATTCTGTGTCCGTGACTAGCCATATAAACTTGGAAGCATGGCTCAATACTGGATGGCACCCCTGCCTGAGGGTCTGGAGTATAGACCTGATGCAGGTCTCCAAAAATCTTGGCTATGACCTGGATAAGGTCTTCGAGTTTGTCAAGCAGGGGGGTCTGCTGATTCCAGAAGTAGGGAAGCCCAGGCCAAGGTATCACCATACAAAAAAGCTAATGATCAGTCCTACTATGACTGAGCAGGGACCGGATCAGCCCCCGCAATTGGGCCCCGCTCAGGCCCCAGGGCAGGCGCACCTAGGCCAAGGGTCAATAAGGATCTAGTCATGGAACTTCTGGAGGGACTGGACATATTTATATCAGCTGGTCCTGATGATCTCCACCCCAGAGTGCTGAGGTAATTAGCTGAGGTCATTGCAGGACCCTGGCATGGCTTTACAAGCACTCGTGGTGCTCTGGTGTGGTGTGGCTCAACATCTTCATCAGTGACTTGGACGAGGGGGTAAAAAGCACCTTGTTCAAATTTGCTGACAACACTAAGAAGTGGAGGTATGTGGGCACGCTAGAAGGGAGGAATAGGCTGCAATCAGACCTAGACAGGTTACAGGGGTGGG
>NW_017728906.1:168071304-168091815 GCF_001723895.1 Crocodylus porosus | reverse complement strand
TGCTGGGGTTTTGCCCCCAGCATCCTTTCCTGCCTAATGGCAAGGGAGTGGACTTGATGATCTGCTCAGGTCCCTTTCAACCCTACCCTACCAAGTATGAAACTATGACTGTATCTGAAAGGTAGATTTTGGAACAGAGAGGTGAGACTGATTAATGAACCCCTAGAAGCAGCAGGGATCCCCATCAAATTTGTCAGGTAGAGGATTCTGGGGTTTGGAGTATGACAGATGGGCTGGCTACACTGGTGGACCCAGGAGCAGGGTACCTTGGATTTGCAGAGCTATAATCTAGGTTTGTAACCCCTGTAAGGCAGCTAGCAGCTTGCCCCAGAAAGCTGCTGTGGTGGTAGATTCAACCACCTGTACTACCATGGGTCTGTAAGGGTTCAGCTGGGATGTAAGTGGCTGGGCCTGCAGGTACGTCCAAAGGAACAGGTAGGGCAATCAGCAATGCAGGAGTGCAGATTATTAAAGCACTGTGCCAGGTTCTGGGTTAGCGGGCTGAGACCATGGGGATCAAGTTCCAAGAGAACCAAGGGGAAAGGCAAGAGATGTAAACCCAGAAGCAGGCCAAGATCAGAAACCAGGGGTCAGAGATCCAGTGCCAAATTCCAGAGAAAAACTGAGGTCAGGGTCAGAAAAAGCCAAAGCTGGGTCAGGAGCCAGGAGAATCAGAAGAAGCAATGAACATGAGGCTTGCCAGAACAGACTGAGGCTGTCAAGGAGTGCCTGCAGCCTGAGGCTGCAGGTTTGCTTAAAAAGGTGAGTAGTGCTTGCAGCAGCCACTCCAGGTGCTCTCCTCCACAAAAAATTAAGACACTTTCATTAGCCAGGGATCAGGGTCAGGTGTAGTGGCTCCAGTGCTCAGCCCAGTGGGCCCAACTGATCAGAGGCAATGACATAAGGTGATCAACAACTTATGTCAAAGATCAGCAAAATGCTCTAGTACAAGAACTCTGCTCTCCTAGCACACAGGAACTTCCCTGCACAGACAAGCTTTCCCCTCGTAACAAAGACAAAACTCCTTAGGGCTAGTCTACTCCACCACAGCAGCAGGTCCCAGCACTAAGGGGCTCTGAGCACATCTCACCCACACACAACTTACCCCAGGGTACAGGCATGCTCCAACCCAGAAACTACATCAGTGAGACTGTTGAGCCATAGTCCCCCAGTGGGGCTGAGGATGAGGCCAGAGCAGCCAAACTGGAGATATTTTGCCTTTGGAACATGTCTGCCAACTCAGCTGGGCAGACGTAGGGGCATGCTCAAGCAAGGGTAACTAATGCCTCCTGAGTGTGGAGGGGCACAATTTGTGGGTGGGCCAAAAGCCCTAGATCCACTCCTATACTTCTGTGTTGCAGCTTAGCGCCGCCCCCACCCCCACCACCAACACGCCACCAGCCCACACGGAAAAAAAATTGCCCCATCCTGAGCAATTCATGGGCCAATCTCATGCTCCCTCCCCATCCTGGGCCAATCTCATGCTCCCTCTCCACCAGTCACCTGTGTGCTCAAGGCTCTCAGTGCCACCACAGCAGAACAGACAAGTCTTTAAGGACCAGCCTAAAACAATGGAATGAACACACCAAGAATTGCCATGCATCAACCAATGCATCTCAAGCAAAACCAAGAAAGTGATTTTGCTAATCACTGTTTTACTCAGCATTAGTGAGACCACAGCTAGAGTACTGTGTCCAGTTCTGGGCACGGCACTTCAACAAGGACATGGAAAAGCTTGAGAGAGTCCAGATAAAAGCCACCCATATGGTCAGAAACTTGCAAGACAAGCTGTACAAGAAAAGGCTGAGGGACTTGGGCCTCTTCAGCCTAGAGAAGAGAGGACTGAGAGGGGACTTGGTAGCAGCTTACTGCTACCATCAGGGGAATACATCAAGGGCTCAGCTAACAACTGTTCACCAGGGCACCCTTGGGGAAATCCAGGAGTAATGGCCACAAACTCCTGCAAGACCATTTCAGGCTTAAAACTAAGAGAAACATCTTCCCAGTTAGGGAGACCAGACTGTGGAATAAACTCCCTCTAGAGGTGGTGCAATCACCTACTCTAGAAAACTTCAAGAGGAGACTGGATGGTCACCTCGCTGGGGTCACCTGACCCCAGCTCTCTTTCCTGCCTAGTGCCAGGCGGCTGGACCCAATGATCTTGCATGGTCTCTTCCAACCCCTTACAATCTATGAATTAACTACATCACAAACCTCGCCACCTCCTGCTCCAAAGTGGAATGCCAACCTCTGTTGTAGACAGAGAGCAATGTGTACAGCAGGAAAAAATAATAATGCCAACTACACCACTACACAAACAATTCTCCATTGGGAGAGGATATAGAAAAAGTCACATAAGGTAAATGTTATTCACAGCATGTCCTGCTGTATTTGTATGCACTCAGATACTATGGTGAAGAGGAACTATACCTAATTAATAGGATACCAGTGCAAATCTGCAATAATTCCATAACTCCATAACCAAAGGTAAAGTACTTCAAATTATTAATAAAAAAATCTTCATTCACTTATGGTATTTATACAGCGAATTTCCTGAAGATTTTTTTTTTTAATTAAACTTTACGGTTCTTTTATTGTGACAAACCATTACAAAATATCCAGCTGCTGGCTAGGCAGAAAAGCTTCAAATATAATTTCTCGCAACATGAAAAATGAAAAGTCATTTAGCCTGGGGAAATGCATTAACCTGGTTCCAATGGATACAGAATAATATTATATTGCACATAAACATGAATGCTTTAAGTAAAGCAAAAGTCAGAGGATAAGATATTAATGTTAGGAATTTATGTATTATTTGTGAAGCTTATTTTTTTTCTTCCTTTAAATATGACAATATTTAATAAAAAGTTAATCAGAAAAAGAGCATGATGTTCTCCAAATGGCAGCAAAATATCGAGTGTAATTAGCCCTCATTTGAAATTGGTAGCACATTTGTTTCACTCTCTATGTTTGAAAGAGGGAATGCTATTCAGGTCGCCTGAACCCATCCCAGCTGAGGGTTCCCTGACACAGATCATAATAACATGGCCACAGTAGCCGGTGTCTTAAACTACAAATCCAAAATTGCAAACGCTAATACAATATATCTAGACTGTAGTAAAATACAGCACTTATTACACAAAGTAAACCAATCTAACAAGCTGACCTTCCTCAGGAGGTCATCTAGTCCAACCCCCTGCTCAAAGTAGAACCATCCCCAACCAGATCATCCCAGACAAGGCTTTGTCTAGCTAGGTCTTAAAAAACTCCAAGGATAGAGATTCCACAGTCTCTATGGGTAACCTGTTCCTGTGTTTTACTACCCCACTAGTGAGAGTTTTTCCTAATACTATATCTAACCTAAACTTCCCTTTCTTTAACTTAAGACCATTGCTCTTTGTTATGTTATCTGTCACTACTGAGAACAGCCTAGCTTCATCTTCTTTGGATCCACCCTTCAAGTATTTGAAGGCTACTATTAAATCCCCTCTCCACCTTGTCTTCTCTAAACTAAAATAAGCTCAATTTCCTCAGCCTGTCCCCATAAGTCATGTGCCCCAGCCCCCTAACCATTTCTGTTGCCCTCTGTTAGACTTTCTACAATTTGTCCACATCCTTTCTGTAGTGAGGGGCTTTTCTAAAAACTGGACAATACTCCACATGCAGCCTCATCAGTGCTGAATACAGGGGAATCATCTGTTGGCAATGCTCCTACCAATGCAGCCCAGTATGCCATTAACCTTCTTGGCAACAAGGGCACACTGCTGGCTTATAATCTGCTTATTGCCCACTGTAACCCCCAGGTCCTTTTCAGCAGAACTGCTGCTTAGCCAGTTGGTCCCCCCCCTGCATGGGATTGCTCCATCCTAAGTGCAAGACTTTGCACTTCTCCTTACTGGACCTCATGAGATTTCTATGGTCCAATCCTCCAATTAGTTGAGGTCTTTCTGAATCCTAGCCCTAGCCTCCTGCATGTCTACTACTACTTGGCTGGGATGACCCCAGCTTGGTGTCATCTTCAGACTTACTGAAGGTGCACTCTATCCCATCTTCCAGGTCACTGGTGAAGACATTGAACAAAACTGTCCCCAAGAGTGACCCCTGGGGCACTCCACTTGATACTGGCTGCCAACTAGACATGGAGTTATTGACTACTACCCTCTGAGCCTGATGATCCAGCCAGTTTTCTATCCACCTTACAGTCTGTGTCTGCCTGGCCTCAAACATCCAGTCACGTGCAGCTCTGGCTCCGATGGCTGGTGGCATCTGCCCTACTATTTCCTGCGGGCCGTTGAGAAGATGTTTACTCCCAGTGCAGTCTCCCCCAATCTTTCCTGCCACGACTTTGAATAGTCTATCAGTGGGGGAGCTGACCATTCTGGGTCTCTCTGCGGTGGAGCATTCGTTTGGCAGTCTTCCGCAGGGCTCCACCTCCCCTACACCCCGACCTCACACCAAGCCTCAGTGGATCACTGTAGTTTTCCTGGCCATGCTGCCAACGCTATTGTGTCCCGGGTTATGGCTGCCTTTCCCGTCTAGAGTACAAGCTCCCAGAAGGTGACCTGCTTGGATGATGCTGGGTTGCCTGAGATGTCTCCCCTGGGTCGCGAGGCAGGCTCCCCTTCCCCAGGGCCTGAAGCCTGACCCAGGTCTCAAGCAACGACAGAGCTCAAAGAAGCTCTTCCTCCATCATCCTGCCTGCATCACCTGGACCTGCCCCTCAACCCCTCCAGAAGGGGGAAACACAAAGAACATATAAAAAAAAAATACTGTCACATTTCGAGGGACCCGTGTAGTCCCTTCCTGGGTCCTTCCACCAGGATACCAGTTGCCCGCCTCTCTATGAATTTGTCCTGGGTTATATCCTACGTATGGCCAGGGTAGCCTGTGGTCTCTGGCATGGCTCGTCTTCCCCATCAACCAGTCTCCTGTCTCTTTGGGTACCTTGCAGCCCTTTTGTAGATGCCTGACCACTCTTCACATGCAGGGTCGGCACCCTGCCTCTTGTGGCCTTGCTTCACAGCCCCTCACGCTGCCCTCACCCGATGCCTCCCAGAGGGCGTGTCTCTTCTGCCTCCCCAGTGCCCTCAATGGTCCCACCTGCTATGGCATGGAAAGTTGTGTCCATCTCTCCAGCCCCTCCGTCAATGCTGCCGGTGTCAGGGTCTTCTTCCGTCTCCTGGGTCCTTTTGCCACCACTGCCATCAGAGCAGCTTCTGGCTTCTGGCTCCCCCTCGGGGGTCTTCCTCCACTGGGGCAGGGAGCCTCCGCAGGCTCTTTTATCCAGAGGGGCTTCCAGGAGGCACCCAGTATTGGTGACTTCACCAGCCTGAGTCTCTCCCCTCCTCCACCTTCGCTGGTGGTCCATTTTATTCCCGCCGGCCAGTGACTACCGATGACATCATCGGCCAGCTTCAGCTGTATAAAGGTGTGGCTTATGATCCGCATGGGTCTTTCCCCTGGTTCTGGCTCCGCCGTGGGTCCTGCTGCAGGTAAGTGTTGCTCTTTATTCTTCGTTTTGGCTTTCTTTTCCTCAGGGGGCTCCCGCCTCCAGGGTCCCTATTTGTACTTTGGGGCCCTTTCTCCTGTTCTTCCCCATGACACAATCCATTCATACAACCTGTACTTCCTTAGCTTGCTTGCAAGAATGTTATCCAAAGACTTGCTGAAGTCAAGGTATAATACATCCACTGGTATCTCCACACCCACAGAGCCAGTCATCTCATTATAGAAGGCAATCAGGTTGGGTAGGCATGACTTGTGCCAAACTTCCCATTTGGGCACCTAAATAAATGGCCTAATTTTCAAAGGTGTCATGCACTCATCCCATCAACCTAACTGGGAGTTAGATTAAACTGTAAAACACTTGTCTTTCAGAGACTAGGTCTACTGGAGAGAGTGAATTTTTAGATGAAAGGTTGTATGTTGGAAGACATGAATGATGGCTGATGGTTACCCTTTTGGGCAAGCAAAAAGACCTCCTGAGGTCTGTGAATCCTTTTCTGCAGGTCTTCAGAGACTGGGGGGAAGAAGCTACAGAGAATAAAGACTTGTGAGAGAAGGGATTCTCCTTTCCCATGGACCTGATGAGGTCTGCAGAAGACAGTCCCAGCCCTTGAGCACAGAGGGAGTGGGATGCTAATGCTGTCAGTTGGACTAGGCTCTGCAAAAGGAAAAAGAGAAGGCAGGATCATAGTTCTGCCCTACTCTGTTTTAGCCAGCAAAGCTAGCTGTCATAGAAGAAAGAGCACAGTGCTTCCTTCAAATAGGGCAGGAAGGTCTATTCTGGCAGCATCTTGCAAGTGTTATACCCAAGTCATTCACAATGCCTGCAGGAGTGCCCTGGGCTGTGTGTGACTTATCTCCAGCTACACAGACAGCAGTTTACATTTCAGCCTCTTCCTAAGACTGATACCTTAGATCAGTAGCATCTGCAGGACTAAAGGTGAAGGTTTGTCTGCTACAGAAGGAATGTGAAAGAGATTTGCCCCTGCCATATTACAATAAATAATATCACATGGAGTTTTTCCTCTAAATATATACAAAGACATCAGTAGCAAAGGAGTACATGTTCCATATACTGAAGTAGTCATCACAAGGGTGTTTTGCCATCAACAACAGATGGTGTCTATGTTTATTTGCCATGTTTATCTGCAAAATTCAGGAATTTCCTAAAGAGACTAATGCTACTAGATGAGTTTAATCTGCACTTGCTTTATCCACATATCTGAGTCTCAGAATGAATTAATTGGTAATCAGCATTTTAGCACACATAAACTACTGACCTATTAACCAAAAGGCATTTTAAACCAGATTAAAAAGAAAGAAGTTGGAAACTGATTTGCTTTGGCCGTGCAAATTTGACAAAAGATGGCTCTAGAGGTTTTAAAAAGAAGTTTATATTTCCAGGTGCTCTTCTTGACTTTCCACTGAGAAAAAGGATACCTCACAGAACTACAGACTGTAATTCCTAACTTGTTTCTCAACTACTTCCATGATATGCACACATCAGGAATCACAGGAACATCAAACGTCACAATGTAAATGAAAATGGCCACTGTTGTTAATTTTCATAAATCCATTAACAGATTCAGAGATTTTAAGGCCAGAAGGGACCATGGATAATCATTTAGTCTGACTGCCTGCATAATGCCAGCCAGAGGGGGGTTTTTAACCAAATTCCTTTGTTCTTCTTCTTTCAGCTGTTGGTTTCATTGCTTCCAAGCTACCTCCCTTGCCTCTGTCCTTTACCTGTCTTGTCTTTATGATTGTACATTCTGTAGGCAGAGACTGTATTTAGAAAACTGAGCTAAACTGGGCTCGATTATTAGAACCATGAACTTTCACTGGCGAGCTGGCCCTACACTACTCAATCTACAGCTCACAAGCAACTACCAGACCTTCTAATTTGATGAGCACATCCTCCAGCATTGCTCATAAGAAACAAATAAAGTACAACTGAGGTTGGCAGAGATGTCATACTACAATACTGCTTGCAACATGTTACTTCCTATGTATTTTTGTCCCTGGGCCAGCAAAGGTTGAGGACCACGTATTGGGTCATTGTGGCACAAGGTTACCTAAGGCTGATGTGCGCACAATGCAGTTTCCCAGCAGGGCCAGATTGAAGTGCAGGTAGCATAGGCCCATGCCCAGGGCCCCATCTTCTAGAAATGCATGACAACTGTCAACTCTATGCATTCAAATTCTTCACAAAAGGAAGCACAAGACAAATGAGAAAATCATCAAGACTCCCAATTTATATTCCCATGTCTCCCACTGATGGGATGTGTAACTTTAGGTAAATCATTTAACCTCTTTGTGCATCAGTTTTCTCACCTATAAAATAGAATAGTAACAAATGTTTAACTAATCTTTACAAAGTACTTGCAATTAGTAAGAGTACAGAGTATAAAAACTCTTACTGTAGACAAAATATGCTGAAATTGTGTAGCTAAGTTTTCCTCCATTGTCTTTTATCGCCTGTGATGCTATCTGTAGATTAAAACTGTTGTCCCTTTTCTTCTGTAAAGTACACCTTAGCATTCCTAACAACTTTGCCTGATTGCTTGTTTGCAGCACACACCTGTACGCACTCATGCGGTGTCCCCTCATAGAGGCTTTTGTTCTTTCTTGTTGCCATTTTCTTAACCTAAAGCTAAAGCTCTTGCCCCACTGTATACATCATCATACATACTAGTATCTTGTCAGATGGGGAATTAGAATGAAGATTATATAAAAATCTTGCTCTGTGGGTCTGAATATAACACCTGGTAATGCCAATGTTATTACATCCCTAGAGTCTGTGATGCTCCACCTATTTGTTCCAGGACTCATGCAATTAACTAGGATTTACAATATTTCTTAATCAAGCTGTGACATAAGATCTGAAATGGAGATTAGGCCCTTGTTATGAATCTCAATTTACCCAGATTCTTTTTCTGCATAGAGAGAGCTAAGACAGAGGCATTCATTCTTCTGTTACTCATTTTTTACCTGCATGTTTTCCCTCTGTTCCAAATATTCCTTGACACATTACCTACTCATAGCTACAGTATTAAAAACGTTGAGAAAATAAAAGGAAACCTGTTAAAGTCATTCTAAAAGGAGTTAGGTAACCTAAATGTATGTGTTATTTGCCATCTGGGAAGGATTACATCTATACTACTGGGTCTCCTACATGCCCCCCACTTCCACTGAAGCAAAAGAAAAGAACTGCATGATTTCTCTGTTGCAAATTTTCCTCTTTCCACACCATATCCCCACTTGAATGTTCTTTGTCTGGGCTGCTGCTTTGATGTAGCAGCAGGCAGCTTTGAAACAATAACTTGAAGATAGCATTACAGCCAACTAAGGGTAACACATAACAGCAGATACAGTGCAATTGTGGAGGCACATGACAGGACCTCTCATGAAAGCTTTAGCTGATGGCACAAGGCTTTGTATTCTGAATAAGAGGACAAAATTCTGTCTAATTTACCCCTATAAGAGCCAATAAAACTAATGCAATTAGAAACTGGCCGTGTTTTCTAAATTGGCTTACTAGATCTGCAATGAAATGTGGTTCAAGTATTGTGATGAAATCCAAGCAGTTTTTATTCTATGGACTGGACTTTATTCACCTTCCTTTACACTGTGGCACAGAGTTAATTTAATATGCCCCCTAGTACATACAAAGCAGCCCTTTCATTGTGTTCGTTTTCCTTCTTCCTCTCCACGGAGTTTGGTTTTCCTGAACTGACTTTGCCCTGCATCCAACTTACAGTTTTTTTGGACTGTTGCGTTCTTAGCTTCAGAGGAAAATGTTGATTGTGTTTGTCTCCCAATAAAGAAGCTTAAGCTGGGATGAAATGTGTGCTGGAGATGTATTTAAGGAGATTAAGTGCAGCACAGCTATAGGTGAAATCTGGTTAGTGTTAATACAAAAGGTTGTGGGCAAGATTTTTGAAAGAATAAGACAGGATTTAGAGGATCAAGACTTATTGACTTCTAATAGCAGTTTGGTACCTAAATACCGTTTCTGGTATTGCAACTTACAACTTCCCCTAAAGCCCTGGAAGCACTGGAAGAGAAGAAGGATCCCTTTGAGACGGACAGAAAATGAAATCACTGTAGTAGGGTCAGGGTGTTGTAGCCATGATGGGCCTGAGAATACATGAGAAACAAATTGGTCCAATTTGGTCCAGTAAGAGATATCTTTACACAAACCTTGCTATAGTGAATAATGTCATCCAAAACAAGCATGAGGAAATCTCCACCACTGGAAACACAAAACACCTGATTCTCCACTTCCACCAGAAGCACTAAGTTGGGAGGGGGTGCTGAAATCATCCCCCACTCCAACATGGTCCATGCCTCAACAGCACTGCCATGCCAGGAACTCCAAGGCTAGAGACAGACATTCAAAAAGCCTGAATTGATTCAATTTTTTCAGGTTATTCTAACCTGGCTAGGTTGAAACAGTTTGTAACTGGACAGACACTCTTCCTGGACTGAGGAAATTCAGACACATGCCTGCAGTGTCTCATGCTAGAAGCCCGGGGACGGTGCTAGAGCAGCCCTCCCTCTCTTCCACAGCACTGAGCTGAAGGGGCCGTGGCCAGGCCCTGGCAGGACTCTCTGATTTTAGGGAGATCTACCTGCACCATCCCAGGCTTTTCCCCACTGGCTGCTCAAGGGATGGGAGTGTTGCCAGACCCCAGACCCCTGCTAGGACTCTGAGGCAAGGTGGGGTGTGCAGTGCATGCATCTGCTGATGATAAGGAGCTTTCAATATCCCTCCCTGCTTCTTTATACTGTCTACAGGAAACAGAGAGGTGAGCAAGCCAGCAGGTGGCTGATAACAGTGTTTATCACCTCATCAGCAAAACAATAACTCCAAAAAGCCCTAAGCAGTCACTGTTCTGTCTGCCTGTCCCCGTGAAATTGGAGACAGTCACACACAGAGACACCACTCAGCATTAGGTAGCATAACACGTGCCTAGAGTCCATGGGGCTGGGGTCTGTGCTGTGGGAGATAGGTGGGAGCAAGGAGGGGAAAGCAGAGAGGGGGAGTAGGGCAGGGGGAAGCCAGGCAGATCCTGCTGTGCCTGAAGTCTCTGCTGGAGCTGGAGCTGGAGCTGGAGCTGGAGCTGCAGCTGGAGCCAGGGAGCAGAGAGGAGGAGCCAGCCCTGCTGTGGAACAGAGAGCATGCTGGGATGCTGGGGGAGTCTGATTTATCTTAAACCAGCAAGGGGTCTGGGACAGATATTGCATAAGCCAGTTTGAGCCAAATCACTTAAATTACATTCAACCAAGTTTATCTCAAACCAGTTTCAGCCATTTTCAAACTGGTTTATGTGCACTGAACATCTGTTCTGTTACAGGTTTAAACCAGTTTATGATCACTTAAACTGGTTTATGTGTAACGTATGTCCCTATTCCAAAACAGCTCCCAGCTGCTGTTGCTTTAAAAGCAACAGCTGGGGCAGGCAGAGCACATACAGCAGCTTCAGCACCACCACCACCAGCTCAGCCAGGACAGTGTAGGAGTCCCAGCATCCTGCCTGCCCCACAACTATTTTCTAAACTTGTGGCCACCTGAACCTGTGGTTCCCCGCTCTTAGAACCATGTGCCCCCTCCCCCCATCCCCCTCTTCCAGGATTTGCCCGAGGTATCAACTCCTTTCATTAACTCCACTGACTGCCACTGCATCATCCTTCACAACTGTGCAAAGTGACTGTAAAATGTAACATTCCACTCACACTTACACTGCTGCAAATGAGCAGTAACTATAAGGAAGTCAGTGGTGCTAGGGGTGAGATCACAATCGGGTCCTACCAGTCCAATTGGATGGGTCCTTTCACTCACTTTTCCAGAGAAATAAATGACTACTCAAGGCACAAGGCAGTGGAAAATCAGGCCACGGTATAGAGAAATTGTGTAACTGATATGAGATATTGTAGGACAAGGGGGCGTGTTAAACAGGGGATGGATTTAACTAAGCTGGATTTTACTAGTTGCCAGGAAGCTGTAGTGTTATTCCATTACGCATTTTGATTTTTCTAAAAGCAGGAATAAACAGGTCAGTATTTCATTTGCCGGAGGTTAAGATTAAGATTATTAAGGAAGGGGCACCCAGTATATGCTAAACTGTTCAGGAAGCAGCTAAGGTTTTAACCTGCATGTCCTTATACATGGCAAGCAAAAAAAAAGTGTTGAACATGAAGGGTAGGTAGTAGATGAGAAAGAAATGTCATGTAGACTGAAATGTCAGGTTTGCTGAGTTCATGAAGAGAGGTACAGAGGTATAGAGAGAAATGATTAGTTAATTAGAGGATTTCAAACCACAGACTGTCCTAGCACACAGGAACTGGAGGACAATGCAGAATAAGTCTGGCTGCAGCATAAGATGAAAAGAGGTAACAGAGCCTTTGCTAACTTTGCACACATATGGTGTAATTTTTTGAAGTGTGGAACATTAACAAGTCAATAGGGGCTGCAAGTGATCAGCCATTTCTGAAATCTTTAAAATAGTGAACAGTGTCAGGGATTAATCCAAAGGACAGCCTCGAGGAATTCATATTTATGAGGTGCAGCAAGCATTGTCTTATGCTAAGTGCATGGGGTGTTTTACCTATAAATCTCTAAACACTGAAATGATAATTATACTCACTAATCGCTCAGGCATTTCTAGTCCATCAAGATAACAGGGAACATTATTTAGGCCAGTCCCATTTAGAAAAGCAGGGAAATTCAAGAAGGAAAAGAACAATGGCAAAAGGCTTAAAGTGTGTTTTTACAAATGAGGATTATAGAGATTTTCACTGTGAGTAGAAATCAGCTACATAAGGATGGAGAAAATTAATATATGCACAAATTATACAGCACATCAAGAATTTGCACATAACTTTCATTACCAGGAACTAATGGAATTACACAGGTAAATGAAAGATTGTCTTTGAAAACATGGACATTCTCCCTTCTTCCTTCCCCAGCCCCTCCTGCACTGTAAATGGTTAATAAGACTTTACTTCTAATAAAAATGAAGGAACAGTTCCCACTGGCTAGAGACAATGCACCGGAGCTGCCCAAGCTTCCCTGCAGAGCTCTGCCAATAGTACCCTGTTCTTCCAGATGGGGCCTCTCATGAGCTGAGGCTGCCAACCGTATCCAAGAGAGAGCTGCAGGGAGCACTCACTAGCATATGAACCACCAAACTCATTTCTGTTTGTGACCTAAGAAAGGATTTACATATTAGAAGGTCTTAAAATGCAAAATGCCTCAGAACCAGACAGGGACCTGAAGGAAATGAGGACAGAGCCTAGAGAATATTTAAAATGAGAATGTTTTTATTTAAATCCCATTTGTTTCACTGTTTCATGAAAGCCCCCCATAAAGTGTTTTGCTGAAAGGAGTTTGGGAGATACTGGAAATTAATAAACCAATTTAGTAATTGACTGGTACGTACCAGAAATTCACCACTTTGCTAACAAATGCTGGTCTTACTAAGTTACTCTGAGTATCTCTATGCTGTGTTTCCGTACTACCAGCCACATATACTTTAAACCTCTGTTTGTTTACATGGCTACAGATATGGGTTAAACCCAACATTGTGGCTAGGGCTGGAGCTGCAATTCATTGACTTTCCAAAAGGGTGAAAGTATGTTCCGTTGAGAATGGTCCTTCTTATAGTCTTTCCCAATGGACAAGGAACTCTCTCGTGTGTCCCCAGAAACACATGGGCAAGTTCACAAACAGTGGAAATACAGTAATGTATGTAGGGCCTCGCTGTGGAAACACTTGGATTCATGGATGGATCTAGGATTTTGAAAAGGGGGGTGCACATGCTGAGGTGCATCACCACATATAAAACAACATATATTTTCTTCATTTAAAAAAAACCTAGAAGCTTTACTAATACACTAGGGGTCTAGGGCTGTATTATTCAGTTTAGGAATGAAGCAAAAACAAATATAACTTCATTGGAATGCATTAAAAGCAATCTGCAGGGCTGTGAAATAGGAGTTACATAACCAGGAACAGCTAACAGACAGCAGAGTTACAGAACAAAGGCTAGCTCGACTGGTGGAAACATCAAGACTGTTAAAAAGGAGAGGGTCATTAAGATCACTGAAACAAAGAGTTTAGAAGGGACCAGGTAATTATAATCAGCCATGAAGTCAATTGACTCCCTCAGCAGTGTCTGCCTAGAAATGCTGCTGCCACTGCCAGGCAATTGATTTTAAACTTTGGGTGGACCAGGAATCAAATGCACGCTCTGCCCCAGCCACCCTGTATCTGCCCTTGTTTGGGTTGTAGGCAAGCCCAAATGCCCAGAGTAATCTATGCTTATTCAGTATGGATAAGATAACAGTGGGTGCTGAGAAGTAGATGCCTTATTACTGTATTTGCATATGACAGAGGATGAAAGACTTGATTATGGAGAAAGTATAGGCTCTAGCCACTGCCATGACTGAGACTATCTGACACATAGTAATAAAACCAAATATTTAGCTCCTTCTTCAAAGGGGTAATCCAGGGAACTCACATTCCCCATCAGTATTCAGGCTCCCTTTTTCAGGGGAGCAATAAGGTAACCTGTTCTTCTGCTACAACCTTTCCATTCATATATTTTTTCTAGGAACAGTTAAAGCAGCACACTCACCGCTATTCTCTTTACAGAAGGGTTACCATGTCCTACTGCAGAATAGACAGTTTCTCATGACGTGTGAGTAAACGTGTTGGCCAACAATTATTCTAAGAAAATGAAAGCACAAGACCAGCAAAACAAGGACACTGAATTTTGAAGCAATAGGCTTCAGCTGGCTCAGAAAAAGAGTATGTAAGGTCCCATGGACAGCCACATTAGAAGGAACAGGGGACCAAGAGGACTGGTAACGTTAAAGGATATAATTGTCCGAGGGTGCATCTACACGCTCATTGATGTGCCTTTGCTACTGCGCATTAACTTTAGTATCTCTAATATGAGTGTGACAGGCTGGCTGGCTGTGACCTGGCCCAGGGGTTTTGAAAGGGCAAAAGATGATTGGATGACTTGGGATTCCCTTTCTTCACCAATCGGGTAATGATTTGGCCCAGGGGTTTTGAAGGGGTAAAAGATGATTGGAGGACTTGGGATTCCCTTTCCTCACCAATCTGGTAATGATTTGGCCCAGGGGTTTTGAAGGGGTAAAAGATGATTGGAGGACTTGGGATTCCCTTTCCTCACCAATCAGGCTCCTGGACTCACCCCCCGTGTCTCCTGATTGGCCCCTTGGGTCACCTGGAGGGGGATAAAAGAGGCAGCATGGGCTGACTCAGGAGAGACCAGTGAGAGACAACAAGGAAGGAGCTTCATAGAGTTGGCAAGAGCTGAGCCAGCGGGGCAGGAGCAGTGCTCCAGAAGAGCCTGAAAGAACAGGACCTGCAGGCAGCAGTGGGACCCTCAGCAGCGTGGTGTGTGGCCGGCAGGAGAGGCTCCCCACTGGGCTCCAGGATCCCCTGGGAGAGGCTGCAGCCAGTAGGAGAGGCTCCTTCCGCTCCAGCAAAGATCTGACCAGTGACCTGAGAGGTTCCCAGCTCTGCTTCCCGTTCCTCTAATCAGAGGCCAGGCAGATCAACGTGAGGCCAGGGCTCCAGGAAAGTCAAGACCCCTAGCAGGCCAGAGCAGTGCCACCAGTGGTGGTTGTGTGGCAGTGTTTCTGCCTACCATATAGATCTGTGTTCAAGTCCCAGTTGAGGTGACTTAGGGTGTGTGAACTAACAAGAAGAGAACTTTCTTATAGTGGAAAAGAGCCATTGTGTTTTCTCCCCCTCCAGGTACCAAGGCCCTATATTTCCTTGACATTTTGCATTTTGTGACTTTTTTATATTTGGCCAACCCGTATTGTTTGTTCTGCTGTTTGTGTTTTATGTTTTGTTAACCCTGTTCTTTTGTAAATGATTGTACGTGTCTGACCCTGTGCTGAATCCTGCCCTCTTGAGGCACTGTAGTATCTACTATACCCTCTGATTTATGCCTGTTATGTTCCCAGTATTAAAAGGTATATGGTTAAGTCCCCATTGGTGGTCTGGCTCTGCTCTACAGGGGGAGGAGAGTCCCTACACCTCCCACAGTGCTTGTGCACCTGCTTTGATCCCTTCAATTGGAGAGGGGGTACCTCTTGGAGTACCGCCCAGGTTACATGAGGTACTATATAAAGGCACAGTAGCTGCACTAATACTCACTAGCAAAGGCAAACTCTTTTTTTGTGATGCTTAATGTGCAACAGACTAATTCTATTGCACATGAGCACATTAGCACGGTTTTTGCCATGGTACACTAATGTGCAGTAGAATAGTCCACTGTGCATTGAGGCATCTAATGTAGATGCACCCAGAGACTCAATATAAAATTATTCCAAATCAGAGGGAAGGGAAGAATTATGAAAGATTGATGTGGCTACATAAGATGTTTCATTCCTGTCTGAAAACCAAAAGCAATATGCATAGGCAGTAGAAAGAAGGAAACATACAAAGGTAAAAAACAAGTTGCAAAGGGTAAGAGATATTGAAAGCAAAAATACAGGTTGCACAAGTACGTCAGAAAAGAAAGACCAAGAAAAGAGTCTACTACTCAACTCAGATGGCCTGCTGCTACCAGGAAACATGAAGAAGGCAGTGCTTTTTGATGACTAATTTGCTTCATCCTTCCCAAAAACAACACAGAACCAGGTGAATAGTAAAATTAATGCAAACAGAAGGGGAAGGGCTGCAAACACTGATAAGTAAAAAGAGCTTCTGAGAACCTAAAATAGGTCTGAATGATCTTAAATCAGCAGTGCAGCATGAGCTGAGAATCATCTGAGCTGATAATGATATTCACAAACTCTTGGATTACAGGTAAAATCCCAAAGGACTGGAAAAGGGGTAAAAATGTGACACCTCCTCAAAAAGAAAAAAAGGAGAACCCAGGAAATTACAGATCACTCAGACTCAATACTTGGGAAGTTATTAGAGCAAATCATGAACAGTTAACTTGCAAATACCTGGAGACTGAGAGAATCATCACCAGCAGATGGCATGGATATGATAAGACTAAATCATTTCAAATCAACTTGAAATCTTTTTTTAACAGGGTAACTGATTAAAATGGTTGAATCACCATCCACAAGCAGGGATGCCATTGGGCATGACTGAGTAGCAGACATGCTTTCTCTATACACCTCCAAACCCTGCTTTAAATTACCAGATTAATAGCACTAAATCTCCATTTTTACTCCCACCACTGGCCTTACTTAAAAATAAGCAAGTCCAAAACCACTTGAAATGATTTTTGTCAGCTTCTGTTAGTGATAAAGGCCTGATGAATGGAGCCCCTCTCCTATTGCACACAAACTGAAGTTTAGCCTGAAAGAAAAGGGAGGAAGGGAGAGACTGGCTGAGAGACTATGATGCTAGAAGTGAAAAAGAAATTTTAAAATGCTCAAGCTGCACAAAATAAGACTCCATTTGCTATTAATGATATCAAGGGTAAGACTGATGTCCTGCAGTAGAGAATACAAAATGCAGAAAACCAGAATTTCTGACCTGGAAGATCATCACACTATAGAAAAGAGAGGCCTCCCTGCTGAAAAAGAAGGCAGAATTCCTTTCTGATATGGTTGTAGATCTGGAAAACAGGAGTTGGAGGGCTAATTGAAACTTCTTGGGGTTCGCAGAAGGGACTGAGGAAGACAACTGTGTAAAATTCATACAGAAACTCATATAAATTGAGCTAAATCTGTTCTCCTTATCCATACCTCCAGAAATAGTGTGTGACCACAGGGCTCTGTGCATGGCTTGCAGAAAGATCCCTTCCAGGGGTATTATAGTAAAATTCCTCAGACTCCAGCAAAAATAACCACAAACAAAGAGTAACTTCTATTGGGTTGATGTCAGATTTCAGGAGAACCGAGGTGGGGAATTCCACGCATCAGCAGCAATAGGGAGGAGCATCCACCCAACATATAGCCTGGTAACCAGTGGCTTGCCTGGTGTGGACCACTTGACGTGCAGTCCCAACTGGTGTGGCCCCAAGGGGGTTAGAATTGGGACAGCCCTGCACTAACAGAAGCCTCGTATGCAAGATGTAGAAAATCCTAATACCATTGTACTTGGCCCTGCTTAGGCCTCTGCTGGAACAGTGTATCCAATTTGGGGCATTACATTTTAAAAAAGACATAGAAAAACTGGAAGGGCTCAGTAGCCGGCAGCTGCCTCCACTATCTTGGTGGGCATGCCTAGCTGCATTGGGCATCCCAGCCCAAGCTATCCTCTGCACCTGGGCTGGGCAGGAGCCTGGAACCTGCCACAGGCAGGACAGAATCCCTTGGCAAGCCAGTGCAGCCTGCAGGTCAGATTTTGTCCAGCCCTGATCAAGATCATTCTTGTTTTTTTTAAAAATGAATATGCTATCTTCATTTATTGACTTCATTTATTGCTATCTGCATTTATTGACTTTCTAGCCATTTCAGGGTTTTTTATGGTAGGTTATTTTACTGCTTTAGTGCTTTCACTGGAAGAGAAAACCCAATGAACATCAAGGTATTAAATATTTTATTGTTAGTGTTCTCTTGCCCATTTGTTTCTGCTAGAACGTGTGGTGCTGCGGAATGTTATAACCTCGTTTCTCCATAAACTGATTTTCCTCTCCCCTATACTCTTTTAAGTGTTATATAAACACGTAAATAACAGCCAGCTTTGATAAGACAGAACTCTGGCATTTCTGAATATGTTGCTATAGATGTATCATTCTGCCAAGCACATACTGTTGTTCTGAATTAATCTATTAATACTGCCAAGCTACATTGTACATTCTTTAAGCGAGCTTTAAAATAATTCTTCAAGAATAATATTCCCTGTGAATTTTCACAGTTTTTCATTCAAAATTTTTTCTCATTATTAAAACATCTAACTCTTTTATGCCTATTAATTATTTGAACTGAAACAGTGCAGAGAGGCCCTTATTGAAATTAGAGTCTCATTGGGCAGAGCATTCTTCAGAAATATAAGAGATGATCCCTGGCCTGAACAGCTTACAATCTAAGGAAACAGGACTGGCAACAAATAAAAGAAAGGAAAAGTTATACCCACTTTGCATATGGAGATGAGAAGCACAAAATGATGAAGGGACATACCAAAGAAGAACTTAAGCACCTAAGACAGAACTTAGACTTGAGGCACCTAAGTCCAAAACTCTGATCATGTCCTCTGACAAGGGCATGACCTGAAATCCATCCCTGTGCTGAGAGTTCCCTGCTGGCTAGCTCTAGACAGTTCCCTGCTCAACATATGACTTCTTCAGGTTGTTCTTCTGAAGCACATAACTCTTCTCAGGTACTGCAAAGGGAGCCCAGGCACCTAACTCTCGGCTCTAGCTTCCAAACTGGGGACCATTCTCTAGGGACTGTGGCTAAAGTTGGAGGGCCCGAATCCTTTTCTGGATATGGCCCAGAGTGACTAGCCCAAGGTCATACAATCTGTAACAGCTCCAGCAACTGAACTAGATCTCTTGAGTTCCAATCCATTGCCTTAACCACAAGACCACCCTCTCTAATACACATGTGGAAGAGATTCAAAGAACAAGGATAGCAATTTGTTCTCACTGCACTGTAAACTGAAAACTATTTGAAGTGCCTCTAAAATAGTGGTTTTCAACATTTTTATACTTAATGCACCCATCATAAAGTGCCAGTTCTTAGTTTTTCACTTCTTTTCTGACTACAGAAAAATAATAGAGCAAGTATTTTGTTGCAAAGACATCAGAAAGACTGCAGCAGTTCAGATGTTACTAAGAGGGGTTGTAGAGTCTCCATCCTTGGAGGTTTTTAAGACCCGGCTATAAAAAGCCTTGGCTGGGATGATCTGGTTGGGGACTATCCTGCTTTGAGCAGGGAGTTGGACTAGATGACCTCCTGAAGTCATCCAACCTAATTTTCTATGATTCTATGTTTTTAACACCATGAATTCCTATCTGAAATCTCTGAGTTTATCTTGTGAATCGTGTTTGAACACCTACCTAACAATGCTAACATTGTATGATACCCTGTGGCACCCTTGGGCACGTCCACACATGCAAGCATGTGCACTTGCAGCTGTTCAAATAGAAGCAGTGCAAATTTGAGCTGGGGCTTTTTGCCTCAGCACACATGCAATTTGTTGTGAAGCAAATTGTGCCACTTGGGGCAAAATAACCCTGCCTGGCTCCTTCCATATTTGCAGCCAGGGGGAGCTAGAGCATGGGGCCAGCACCTGTACAAAAAGCTGCCCTGGCAAGTAGCTAAGGGCTACTCACTCTCAGGAGCTTCTGGGGCCCAGTCAATTGGTACATGGGGACACTACCCCTTGTGCCAGCTGGACTGCTGATGCAGCCCTGAGAGTTCCCTGCACCCTCTACCCACAGTGGGCTGTAGCTGCAGGGATGGCCTTTGTGCAGCACTACTGCCATGTGTGCCCCCTGCCCAGTCATGTGGGCAGCTATTGCCCAGAAGATGTTCGAGGTGTGGTGGCCTGCTTTGAACTGTCAAAGCATGTCCTCCTGGCCCCAGTTGGCCAGGAGGTCAGCCACAGCCAGCTGGGTCCAAGATGCCAGCTCTGAGCAGGCAGGGTCCTGCCACTGGCCTCCCTCACAGGAATTCTGGTGTTCTCTATTGGAAAACTGAAAAACCCCTGATAAAAAAAATCCCAAAGTCACTCTGCAAAATACCCCAAAATCCATGTTCCCCCACAATTAAAGCCAAAGGCCACTAGAGAGAGAGAGCGATCAGTTGGGCAATGTTTTATTGATATATCTACAGTGTTAAAGCAATTTGGAAAACTGCCAGTGTCTCTATCATCATAATAAAGTGAATTCTAAACACGTTTCATGAATTCATGAATACATGAATATATGTTTTGCTGCACCCCCAGGGGCCACAGCCCCCCCCCCACAGGAGCCAGGGCCCCCGCAGGGGCTACCACCAACCCCTACAGGGCCCACATTCCCCACCCCTGCTTGTTCCCCCAAGCCC
>NW_017728906.1:168067570-168071204 GCF_001723895.1 Crocodylus porosus | reverse complement strand
ATGGCTGTCCCATCCAGCCCCATCCCCCACTTGCACCCCCAACCCACGATGGCTGCCTTCCTCCCCCACACACATACCACCACAGCCTCCAGCACTTAAAAAAAAAAGAAAAAAGGGGGAAAAAAGCCTCTACTCACCCCAGGAGCAGAGGCTGAGGGGGCTCAGGTGCCTCCTAGCACAGCCCCCCACCATGCAGCATGAGACAGCAGCAGGCAGCAGAGCCTGGGCTGGGGCTGATGGGGCTGTCACTCCTGGCACTCTGTGGGGGGGCCCCAGTGACCGTGACGGCAGCTGGAACTGCAGTGAGTGCCGGGGGGGTATTATTTTTATTTCCTGGGATGCAGGGGTGGGAGGTAGTGCATGCAGCTGGCAGGGCTCCCCCCGCATAATCCCCTTCCCTACTCTTCCAGCCTCCCTGACCCCTTACTTACTCGTATTAGAGCCTGGGTCCAGCTCCCTGCTGCTGGCATGCTGCCTGCCCTGCATAGGCAGGCAGCATGCTTCAGTACCAGGGCATCATTTGGAGGGCCCAGCCTCCAGTTGCCACAGTCAGGGACCATGCCCTGCCCCGCTTTTTTTCTCTGCGGGGTTTTTTGGCCCCTGGATATCCAGGGGTTTAATTTTGCGGCGCGGGGAACATTTTCTCATTCCTGCACAAGAAAGGGGTTTGAGACACTGCAAGAGGCATGTGTGGCTTTGTCTGGATGCTCCCCTTGAAGGGATCTCAAGGCACCCCAGCTGAGAATCGCTGCTCTAAAGGAAACCATAAATCTATTAAGAGTTAAATGGCCTACAGAAAAAGTTACTTCCAGAGAGGAGGGTTTACTAATAAAATATAGTTTTGCCCTTTTTCTAAGAGTTTAGCTATAAAGGAATATTTCTGAACTACTTAACTGTGGTTTATTTAAAAGGAGTCATTTGTGTCATAAGACTGTCATCTACTTTGTTAGACAGGTCATACCTTGTGCCACATAAAGAGCTTTACGCATGCTTTATGAATTTATTCCACAATTACCCTAGAGTGAGTTTCTTTCACAATAGAAACAAATGAAGCTGAAAATAATGAGTAACAAATTAAAATCCCATGTGTATTATATTATCGCTGACCATCAAAGAGATGTTGATTTATACCAACTTGCTTCAGAATGTGTGTTACGAGAAAAGCAAGGAGATGAGTTTTACATGCCCGGGGGGATAGAAATCACCTTCCTTCTCTATAAGAGAATGAGCTTCACCATAGCTGAAGGAGCACAGCAGTACCTCAGAGACTCATTACATATTCTAATATATTCAGCCCCTCGGCTGAGTCACGTTTACCTGCTCTATCACAAAATTCAAGCCTTGCTTTTCTTCTAGTTCCTGGTATTATTTTTTTAAGTTCAGGATTGATTTTATAGTCTTGTATTTTGCTTGCATTATAGCACATTTACTTTGAATTCCCAAACCTTCCCAATTCCAGTTCTGGATCCTTACTGTGCTCCTCTGCCTTTTCTGTTCTCCAGGCCCTCTGCCCATATGCACACATGTTCATTCTCTCACTCTTTCTCTCGCTCTCCCATATACACTCACACACTCTCCTTGTCTCTCCTGAGAGTCACTTAGCAGCTGGGTTTTATCCTCCTCAGAAGCTAACTACCCAATTAACACCTAGTTCCCATTCTCCAGCTCATCTGCCACTTCCTTACGCACATAGGGTGCATCCAGATGTGCCCATAGAGGCCACATCATGGAACAGGGTTTGGCTTGTCTTAGCTTTGCTTCCACTCACTACTTGAACCAGAAAGACCATCTTATTACAAGGGATTCAAAGGACAATCTCTATCCCAAGAGGGCAGTTCTTAGTTGGTCAGTGCAGAATGAGAAGTAAATGCCATTGACTAAGGTGAAGATAAAGCCAAGATGGTTCTTCTTGGTGACCATTGCCAAGGACCTTTTTGAACCACAGCTTGTAATTTTGCCATTAGTAAAATGAAACATTAATCACAGATTTTTATTATACTATCCTTTTGTGTGTTTGCTGTGTGAACTAGCAGGAATTCAGTCAGTTGCATGGCTCCAGAACGGATCTAAAGAATTGCTTGGATACACTCAAATGTTCATTTGAATAAGCAATGTATATATGAGATCTTCCCTTTTCTTTTGTGTGAGTGCCTGTGTCTGTGTGGGTGGGAGAGAGTGTTATAAAGTAAACAAACCACATTTTGGTTAATATATCTGCATTTACCTAGGAGCAACAGAATTAAATTAAGAATCAGAAAGTTCACAGTGAATTTCAGAAAAAAAAAATAAAGCACAGTCCTGCTTCAGGATTCTGCTTGTCTTTTACATTAAACAATCACTAGATGAAATATAGAAAAAGTCCTGAGAGTAGGGATCAGCATGTAGGACTCCCCATCTCAGTGAGTGCTCTACACACTAAGAGTGAGAGCCAGAGCCATCCTTCCTTTAAGGTTTTCTCTCTCAGGCCTAGGCAATCTTGCACTTTTTATTGCCCTGTTTCAACAAAAGGGATTGAGGGGTCCCCTACCCAGAATCATCTGTATCATGATTGTTCAGACACTGTCTTAGGAATTAGGCAATATAGATTTGAAGCCCTTCCCACAGAGGAAGGAACTGAACCCCCACCTCCCTCCTCACCCATTTCCTGGGCAAGTATTTTAACTAGTAAAATATAATAAATCAGGAGGTGTCTTGCTGCTACTCCTCTATCAGCCATATTTTAAAAGTGAAAAATAAGCCCTACTCAGTTCTTTGAAAGAAAGCCTCTTGTCAGAGAAGGGTTCTCACATACGGATCCCAAGTGGATGTAGGTACCTCCTCCTTCCAAACCTGAAAAATCACCATGGGGTGGGGATCTAGGATTCATCCCTGTTCTTATCATATCCTACTGGTTATATCTAGGCAGCTATTCCCGACTCACCTAGCTGACTGTTTTGGATCCCATTCTATTGTAGCTAACTCTCAATGCATTAGACAGGAAGTCTAGGAACATATCAACAAAGTTCTGGAGTTCTTGAACAAGGGGTGCCTGGACATGAGCCCAGAGACTTCTCGGATGCACTGTAATTACAGTGCATCACAGCACTCCCGATTAATCAAGTCTGCTGGCTCATAGTAATTACCACGCTCCAACCACCCTCCACATCTCATGTATAGTTTCATAGTTGCTAGGGTCAGAAGGGACCTGAGCAGATCATCAAGTCCACTTCCCTGCCATTGGGCAGGAAAGGATGCTGGGGACAAAAAACCCCAGCAGGGTGTCTATCTAGCCTCCTTTTGAAGACCCCCAGCGTAGGAGCAAGCACCACTTCCCTTGGAAGTTGGTTCCAGATCCTAGCCACCCTGACTGTGAAGTAGTGCCTCCTGATATCTAGCCTGAATCTACTCCCTGTCAACTTATGGCCGTTATTCCTTATTATTCCCAGTAGTGCTCAGGGGAACAGGGACTCTCCCATTGCCTGCTGGTCTCCCTTGGCCAGTTTATAGATGGCCACCAGATCCCCTCCTCAGCCTTCTCTTGTGAAGGCTGAACAGGTTCAGGTCCCATAGCTTCTCCTCGTAGGGCCTGCCTTGCTGTCCCCTGATCATGTGAGTGGCCCTCCTCTGGACCCTCTCCATGTTGTCCACATCCCTC
>NW_017728906.1:168066288-168067470 GCF_001723895.1 Crocodylus porosus | reverse complement strand
GGCCTCAATAATGACTCCAAGATCCTTTTCTGCCTCTGCACTGATGAGAAGGGAGTTCCCCAGCCTGTAGGTATAGTGCTGGTTCTTTCTCTCTAGATGCAGTACCTTGCACTTGTCAGTATTGAATCTCATCTTATTCTCATCCTCCCATCCCTGTAACCTGTCCAAATCCAATTGCAGCCTGTCCCTCCCTTCTAGCATGCTCACTTTTCCCCACATCTTACTGTCATCTGCAAATTTGAACGAGGTGTTTTTCACCCCCTCGTCCAAGTCACTGATGAAGATGATGAACAGCGTGGCCCTGAGGACCAAGCCCTGGGGGACCCCACTGCCCACATCTCTCCAAGCTGAAAATGACCCGTCTACCACCACTCTCTGGGTATGGCCCTCCAGCCAATTGGCGACCCATCTGACTTTGTAGGCATCGATGCCACAGTCGCCTAACTTTTTAACAAGAATGGGGTGAGAGACAGTGTCGAAGAGTGAGAACATCACCATGCTTCAAAATGATGGTGGGGGCATTTTAACTAATATTAATGTTCAAGAAGCTTTAGATAAAGCACCTTCGCTGACATTTTGAAGCACAGGGACACCGATACATGAGATACTCCAGAAGGTTTAATTAGGGCAGAGCACATATAAAACACACAAGGTGCCTAAAAAGTTTTAGATGCCTGAGGCCCTTACTGAACCTGGTCCTAGGTCACTTTTCTTTTTCTTTTTAACCTTCACACCTGGCAAATGAGCAGTGTCACTTTATCCTAAAATCTTGAAGCATGCCATTGTCTTGTAATTACCCTCACCAAACTAGGTGGAGTTGCAGAAACTTTGAAGGATTAGCTTCAGATGACTGTGAGAGATTGGAACAATGATCTGAAATTAATCAATTGAAATTCACCAAGGAGGAGTTCAATGTTCCATTCCTTAGGCAGAGCAATCAAATGTACAAATATAAATGGGAATCACTGGCTAGGGCTGCAGTATTGCAGAAAAGGACCTGGGGGTTATAGTGGATTGTAAACTCAGTATGTGCCAACTATGTGTTTTTGTTGCAAAAAAAGCCAAGAGCAAAGCTGGTTGGCTTTACAGGAGCATTGCCTGCAAGTCAAGGGAAGTGAAACTATCAAAAAAAGCTCAGTTAGACTCTGGAGCGGTGAGAGATGCGCGGGTGAAGCCCGCTGC
>NW_017728906.1:168031096-168066277 GCF_001723895.1 Crocodylus porosus | reverse complement strand
AGCACCTACATTGAACACCTTCAAGAGTAAATTGGATGCTTATCTTGCTGGGATCCTATGACCCCAGCTGACTTCCTGCCCTTTGGGGAGGGGGCTGGTCTCGATGATCTCCCGAGGGTCCCTTCCATCCCTAACGTCTATGAAATCTATTCTATTTGGCACTAGTGTGGCCTAATCTTGAGTATTCTTCCAGTTTTAGGTGCCATACTTCAAGGAAGATGTGGATAAATTAAAAATAGTCCAGTAGAAAGCGGCAAAAATGATTAGAGGTTTAGGAAGCATAACTTATGAAAAAAGGTCAGGAAAACTAGGATTTTTTACTGTAGAGAAGAGAAGACAGAGAGGGGATTTGATAATGGCCTTTAAATATATGAAGGGCAATTATCAAAGAAAAGTGATAAACTATTCTCTGTGGCCACAGGGGACATGGCAAGAAGCTACTGTTTTAAATTTCAACAAAAGAAATTTAGATTGCCTATTAGGAAAAATTCTCCAGCTATGCGGGTTATTAAGTACCAGAACAGATCACCTAGATGGATTATGGAATCACCTTTCTTGAAAGTTTTTACGAGATAGTTATAAAAAACACCCGGTGAGATGGCTTAGGCCTTGAGCATATGGTGGGGGATAGGTTCGATGACTTCCTCAGGTCCCTTCTAGCCCTTTTTTATGATTCTGTAACTAAATGTCCTGTGATATTGCATTACTTGGCATAATCTTAAACAACTCAAAGGCATTTTACATCATTTTAGGTATTAAGTGACAAAATATACCAAATACCTTTTAGTCAAGAGTCAGTGTTGTATTCTTATTCTATATTTCTTTTTTTTAATATTGTTTTACTTGACTTATTATATCTTCAATGTATTTCTTTATCCTGTCTGTTTCTTTAATTTTTTTTCACAGGATCTCTTATGGGATCGCTAGAAAAAACTTCCTAATGCAGTTGAGACAGCTAAACAAATATTACCTTCCTTTTGAAATCATCTGCCATGTTTGTTGTCTAAAGATTTATATTTAACAGAACTTTTTATTCTTTAAGGGCCTTTGAATATTGTTTCAGAATTGCTGAGTTGTCCCATAGATCACATCATTATTCTACATACCTGTATTTACTTCTGATATTCATCTAGTGGGACATGATCAGAATCATGAGGCATTATAGCTGAATGGGAATTGGGACATTATGTCTTGCCATATCTTTTGTTTTATTTTTAATAAGCAACAATCTATTTTAGAAATTAAACCCAAAACCTAGCACTACTAAAGCACCCTAAAACAACTATTTCTATGCATACTTTATTATTTTATTCCAGATCAGAGGAAAGATTATCCAAGAATCAAAGTGGGTATTTACTGGAATAACTTTTCTATTATTTTCTGTTCCAGGGAATAAATCTTGTATAAGAGTGATTTGATTTATTGGTTCTTGAAATTAAACATTACAGAGTTGACAATAATAATGTAGCAGCACTATAATTGTATTATGTAAGTTGCCCAAGGCATTTTCCATAGTTCTGATCAGTTTAGATGGTGCTTAAAAGTTCATCTGACCATAGTGACAATGTGTGTGCCTCTAATCATGCTGTCATGTGAGGGGCTGGAGAGTAAGAAACAAAGTACCACGTGATGAAGTCCCTCTTAAAAGTCAAGCTGGTAGGAACTATATTCTTTTGTAAAAATATTATGTTTCAGTAACAATGTAAATTGATTTAGGAGGTCTGACAATGGCTCTGTATTTGAAATACATGGATTGCACTCATGTAAGCTGCATTGCCTTACAAACATGTTTCTACAAATGTAAAAGTTGTCATGTTCACCCCCACTTAGCTTCATGTTAAGATAACCAAGGCGAGTAGAAAATAGTAAATGTCACTGATAGGCATGTCACTTGAACTCTTTCAGATAGTGATTCTTCTACATTCAATCTTTAGAAATGAAAGAGATCCAGTTTGTTTGGGGGGGTTTTGTAAGGTAAGCATGTGCATTACAGACAAACTTAACAGCATCATCTCTTTCAAACTTCTATGCATTTGTATACTGAAATGTAGAATTTATATTGAAAATATTTTGTAACATCCTTACACTAACAGATGCAATTGAGAATATATTTAACAAAAAAATTAACGTGAGAAATAACTGAAAAAGCAACAAGTCATGAGAAAATTATTTCTCTTACCCATAAGGAGTCATAACTTTAGTAGTATTGTCCATCTAACAAGCATCATATGCAGTTTATCGCCAAATGTGGTAGCAATAAATGTCTTATTATTGTCCATGTTATATTTTCCACCATTAAATTCAGACAAAAATAATACTAAGATGGTATTAAGGTTGGAAGTACACATTGGTAATTTACTGTAAAACACTACAACACTGTTTTAATTAGACCCAGAGCAATGCCTCATTCCCACTGGATGCAACGTGAGACAGTGGTCATTTTGAAAGGAGTTATGTTTGCTAAGTGAACTTTTAGTTTCATTCCTATTTCATTCCCATTAAGACCTATGAGAAATAGTGGCCATTGTGAAAGAGGACCATCCTTCTGTAAAAGAACATTATTCATCAGCTAGCCCTGAAGGGGAAGTATACATTTAAAAAAAAGCCACCAAGCCACCACCTTTAAATTCTAAAAAAATTCAGAAGCAGCCAAGGCATGATATTTCAGTAAGTTTTATCTTCATGGGAATCAGCTTCTATTATTGGGATCAACTTGGCCAAAAATGGCCTCACAAGTGCTAAATTTCTTAAAGAATGTAATTAACGTTAAGTTATAAATTAGCTAGTAGATTTACATGAAAATTCTCTGAAGCTTTCTGTTTACAAAGAGTGCTAAATGTTTGAAGGAGATGCACAATAGTCTTCATACATAACACAATGGCCGCATCCAGACATGCACCAACTTTTGTTTCCCCAGGGACAACTAGCAGTGGTGCACCTTGTGCCACCACTAGTTGTCCCTGGGAAATGCCTGGGCCACGTGCACTGTGGTGCATGGCAGGTTACTCCGGGTGGGGTAGGGGAGGCTGAAGCCAGCCCTGGGCTGGCTCCAGCAGCCTTACCTGGGATTCTGGGAACCTCCGGGTCCTGCAGCCAAGTCGCTCCTGCCGCATGGAGCCTGGCCAGCAGCAGAGTGAGGCTCTGGCCAGCTAGGCTCCAGCTTTGGGTGGCACACACTGCCACCACATGCACCTCTCTGCTTTTCATCCAGGGTGTCAAAAAAACCCTCCACACTGCTCCCTTGTAGCATGGAGAACAACTGGACGTGCAGTATGTGGCGTCACAGATGTACCTGCTGCACCACATACCTCACAGCTGCGCTTGTCTGGATGCAGCCAATGAATCCTTACTTTGAAATGCAAAACTCAGCTCAGCCTTTCCTGCAGCATAGTGTGCTGTTCTCCCTTAACATGAGTCTGGGATTAGCAATGAAAAGACACGTGGAAAGATGAGTACGATTAAACGAAATGGGACAAGACTTACCCAAGATCATATGTTTGGAGAAAAAGTCCATATTAAGTTGACATGGACCAACTTAAGAGCTCATTTTGCCAAAGAAACTCAGGCTGATTCTACTGGGAGCTGAAAGCACTCAACATACTTCAGGATGTGTCTCTAATTCAAGGGCATGCAAAATATGGCCCATGGGCCAAATCTGGCCTGCCAGCCAATTCTATCTGGCCCAGGGCGCCCCTCCATAAGCTGAAAACCAGTTATCACTGAACCTGGCCCTTGGCTGCTACTCTGAAAGGCATGAGTGCCTGACACAGCAGCAGCTCCTGTTCTGGTTGCTAAGCAACCAACCCCTACCCCAGCCTCACGCATCCCCCACTAGCCCCAAACCAGGGGGTGCCAGAGACAAGAAGCTTCTTCATTGCAGAGGCTTTTGCCTTCTCCCACTCCCCCATGGCTGTTTCCAGCCCTCCCTGCCAGAGTGTAAATTCAGGTAAGGGACCCACCAGGCCAGGGACTCCCACTGGGGGAAAGGGGGCCAGGACCGTGGGGAGCTCCATGCTATGGGGCTGAACCAGGTTGGCCCTGCATGATGCCACCACATGTAGCTGGGCACTCAAATAGGAGCCGCATGCTATGGGGCCAGCAGGGATGTCTCTATGTCCCTGTGAATCAAGGCAACTGCCCTGGGCCCCATGTTTTGGGGGGCCCCATGGAGCAGGGTGGATCAGCGGTGGCATGGAGCTGGGCAGAGCAGTGGCTCCATGTGAAGCTGCTTGCTACTCCCTCCCCACCCCCGGTGCTGATGCAGCCAATGGTGGCAGCCGCTTGTTCAGGTCTGGGGCCCATGAGATTAGAGCGGGAGTGAAGCCCAACATGGGCTGATTTGCCCCAGGCCCTGCACCCTGCTCAGGTCAGCTCTGGGGGCCAGGCAGGGCTGGTCCCTCATACTGCTGCCATCTGTGGACAGGGATGAGAGCAGCAGCTGCACACTTCTTTTTCCAGTTCCAGGATGGCAAACCCCACTCCCAAAGGGAGTACTTCCAAGGCACGGAGAGGGACTTCCAGTGGCAAAGGTCATGGGTTAGGGGCTGGGTGTCTTGTCCCAAAGTTGCAATCAGGAGGTAGGACACATCTCAAGGAGCAGGTCTACCCTTGCAGCCCTCAACAACTCATGCCCTCCAGCCAAAATAATTGTCCACCCCTACTGTAAAACCTCCATGAAAATGTCAGACTACAATGGCCTCCCACTCCTCTGAGGGAAACAGTATAGCATCAGTTGGTGTGTTACCCATTTGGGTCACACTATCTAAAACCCCATTTCTAGTAATCCTAGGAACACTGTGTGACAGGAAAGCTCTCAAGGCCAGGTCTGATGCTGGCCTGCCTACCTGTCTATGAGGCAATCTGCCCAGTGTCGTCTGCCACAACTTTGCTGTTCTCAAAATGGGCAGCAAAATGTGGGAGATTGCCTATTATGCCAATGCCAGGGGGCACTATCTGAAGCTCTCAACCTCCCCTACACCATAGCCCATGCCTCACAAATGGTATCACAGTTCTTAAAGTCTCCAGCCCCACACTTGGCCCCATAATCCTCCATTCTGGACCCCAAATGAATCCTTCCAATCAGGCAGCCTACTCTGCCGTCATTCTGGGCTACCTAGCTCCCTGTACTCTTCCCTCTCTCAGGCATGGCTCCCCCACGACCTTTGGCCACACGGGCCCTGGCTTCACCTCCCAGGCCATTTAGAACCCCAGGCCCTCAGCTCTGGACATCCCCTGTGATGGGCCCCTGGACCTTTTGACCCTTCTGGTCCTGGCCGCAGCATTGACCAGTCGAGGGTACCTCAAGTCAGGCTGTCTCGCATGGGTCCACTTTCTAGGCCCTACTATGGGGTTACCTACCTGGTTGTGGGAGCTGGGGTTATTAAGCCACCCTGACCCACCTTTCACTGCGGTGGTAACTAGCCTGACATTTCCACACCACTAGGAGCCCCACAACACTACCCATCCCCAGCAGGGTGCAGGTTTAGGTCATGCCCAGGACCAAGAGCCTCCTAGCCATCCCCATAAGCTCTTAGCCTTACCTCCTAGATGTTCCTGCTGCAGCTCAGCTAGGCAATGTTTCTGCCTGAGCTGGCAGCAGCAAACTGCAGCCTTTATATACTAGGTTCTCAAAATGGCTGCTGCAATCAGGCCCCTGCTGGATGCCTGACCCAGCCCTTAAAATGGCAGACACCAACAGTGCCTTGCCGTACACTGCAAGAAGACGACCGAGGCATACTGGAAATAACTCAGTTCCCCCAGAAATACTTTGTGAATCCTTTACATATGGTTCAGATCAGTGTTCCATGAAGGCTCATTATGTCAGTAACTTTGGCCTATTGCTGGAGTGTAGTGGTAGAGTAGTTACAGTGGCTTGCTAAAGCACCAGAAGCAAAAGTTCAAGTCCTGTTTCAGACTGATGCTGAAGGCTACCCACAGTTGATCCAGCTGCAAAAGTGTAACTGGGACATTAGCCACATCAGAGCCAGTCTTAGCGAAAATGATGCCCTGAGCAAATTTTTATTTTGGCAATCCCTGCCCTCCCCCCTCTCCCTGACTCCACACACACTCTCATTTCATAAAGCTCTAATCTCAAAAGTTTTTTATAATTTACAAAAAATATACAAAGAGGAAATGACAGAAAATTCAATTCAATTTTATTCAAATAAGAAACAATGTCATAAAAAATAACATTATAGCTAAGTGACTAAATATTAAATTAAACACTAAATTAATAAATAACAATAACAAAAAACTTTGTTCATCAAGATCCCAAGACTCAGAGGACAACTACATGCCTTTGTTGCCACAGACTCTGATATTACTTTACAGTAGGGCTGTGTAAAGCTTCGGGTGCTAATCCATTTCAGAGGAGATTCAGCCCGATTAGGTGACTGAATCTCTGAATCTGAATTGGATCAGGAGACCAATAAAAAGGTCCGAATCAATTTGAAGTTCTCCGAATTGATTTGGAAGAGATTTGGAGAGCTTCAGAGTTTCAGGCAGTCCCCACTCGCCGCTGCAGGGAACTGGACCCAGACTGCATGCCGGTAAGTAGGGGGCAGGGTGCGGGGCTGGAGGAGGGGGTAGAGGACCAGGAGGGGACTCCCACCAAGCCCCAAGCCCTGCCTGCTCCCTCAGCCCCTCCTGAGTGCCCCTGGGCCCCTGTCCACTCTCAGAGCCATGTCAATGGCTGCCCTGCCTGGCCACAGCATCCCGGCACTTTAAAAAATAAAAATAAAAAAAGCCTGGCATTCACTGGCTGTTGCCAGGATGTGGGGGTGATCCCCATTACCCCCCACTGCATGAGGGGCTCTGCCATGAGCCCCCATCCTCCGCCCACTCTCCCAGCCCCGTTGATAACTGCCCATCTGGCCCCAGCTCCTGGTTCTTTAAAAAGAAAAAGCCCCTCTCACTGGCTGCTGCAGCATCCGTCAGGGCCTCTGGGGGCACATGGCAGAATCCCCCCATGCAGCGCAGGGCAGTGGAAGGCAGCGGGGATCACCCCCCCACCTGGCAGGAGCTGGCAAGCGTGGGGTTGGGGGTTTTTGTTGGTGAGTGTGAGCAAGGGATGGGGCCTATTTGATTCAGAGATTTGGCTGATTTGGCAGCAGCCAAATCACCTAATCAGATTCGGCCGAATCAATTCAGGACAGTGATTCAAATTACCAGATCCGATCACTGTCCCCCGAATTGGCCAAATCCAAATCTGAAGTTAATGCTAGTCACTTTGTACAAGCCTACTTTACAGGTCTATGTTTTGAGCCACAGCATTCTTGATAAACAGGATGACCAGCAAAGATAGCCTGTCATCTCCCACAGTCAACTGCAATTATGTTTTTATGAGCTTCAACTTCAAGAAGTGTTTGCTGCTTGCCACCAATATGGGCATAGTTAACAGGATCCTAAGTACTATCCACATGTTTGGGAAGTTGTCATGAAGTTCTTTGCTGTAAATAAATTGTAGAGCTTCTTGAAGAGTACTACAGTCCATGGAAGGAGACTTTGGAGCTTGCCAAGTTCTTCGTAGAAGTTGACGCTGTTAACATCAGAGCTCTCTCCATATATCAACACACAATGATGGTCCTTATAGTGCTTCTAAGTATCTTTGTCAGGGAATCACATCATGTTATATAGAAAGCCCCAAAGGTTCACGTGTTGATTCTTTTGTTCAAACTGCTCTTCCAGGACACTCTCACCATGTCTATAAGCCTGTTGAAAAATTCAAGTTTGAACTTGACTTCTGGGTTTTTAACCATCTCATCTTCACATTTGTAGCTGAATTGACACTTTCTATGATAAATGTGTGAGGCTGGTTTAAACACTAAATCAACACCAAGATTTTCAGCAATTTCCTTGGCTGTTGTCAGAGCTCCTTTGCACCCGACTTCCCTGTAGTTTACAATATAGTCACAAAAGGCATTTATCACGTTTGTGGCTGCAATGATATTGAAGTTTTTCTTGATTGCATGCTTTTGCTTACCACATTGACTTGAAAACGGATATTGTATCACACCACAATGGAGACAAGAAACTTTAATTTGGTGAGTTCACATGCCAAGTGCACAGTGAGCACTTCATGATGTTACCAGTGTCTGCTTACTTTGGTTCAACCAGTGTGATGAGGATGTTGTGGACTTCATCTGTTTGGTGTCAAACAGCTTTAAAACTTAATTTGGCATGCCCAACGTGTTTCTCATACTGGCTTATCAGTGACATTGACATGATCTGTGAGAATCTTCCAATGTTTAACACAGGCAGAGAACAGAACATAGATCCTTTTCATAATGCCAAAGAAGAACATATATTCCACTGAAGATGCTGCAGCAACCACCACCATGAGACTGGGCAAGTGGTATCCACATAGAACAAAAAACACCTGGGTTTTGATTAAGGATTCTTGCTTGTACACCCTGGTTTTTTGCCTTTAAATTTGCACCACTGTAGTAACCCAGACATTTATGTTGCATTCCTTCAGAGTAGTAAATATAGTATCAGTTAGTCCTTCCTCTGTGGACTTGTCCACTGTTTTAACACCAATGAGGTGACCCTGAATGGTCACTTTGCCATCTAAAGTGTCAAGGAACCTAACAGTGAAAGATATCTTTTCAAAATGGCTCACATCTGGAGTGCAGTCCAATATCATGGAGTAGGACTTGGAACTCAATCTTTTAAGAATGTTTTGCAACCGTTTCTTAACCAATAATTCAATTGTCTCATTCTGGATTGTTTTTCCGCAGCAGTGATCTGTCACCTTCCTGGAAAGTATGCATCGCAAATGTTCCTTTATTACTGTGTTGTACTCTCCTAGTAACTCAACCAAACCCAGGAAGTTCTCATGGTTTGCATGAAGAGTTTGTCAGATGAGCCTTGAAAAGCCATGTTATTTTTAGAAAGATAAAGTGTTATTGTCATGAGCCTCTCTAAAATGTTCTCCCAGTGGTTTGTCTCTTGTTTAATCACATGTGGAAGCTCCATGTCAATGCAATTATTCTGTTTTATACTTGGCTCTGCTTCAACCCAAGTTTGGCAGAATTTGAAATGACTAGATGACTTTCCATGATGCTTGAGAATCTGAGACATGCTTCCAATCACTGAACCCCTCAAATGCTAGGTGTCCTCTGCTTTTGGTGGACCATTTGTCACTAGCAGATCTTGAATTTTAGGTATTCGTTTGGGCCATAAAGTAGGGTTAGAAGTGGCAACACCTGTGCTTATAATGGGAATTGTTTTATCTCTAGCACTAGTGGCATCGTCATTATTCTGGTCCAGATGAAGAATTTCTATTTCATTTGGGTCTGTTTCTCTTGCAATAATTCTTGGAAGTTGAATTGTAGATTATTCATGCATTTTTCAACTGATGTGTCCAGCGTGACCATCTTGCTACTATTACACAGGTTGTTGTTAACAGATTTCAAGTATTTTTTCATCCCATCTGCATCTTTACCATTGCAGTCATTAATTGAGACTTTCATTTCCTGTTCTGCACTGCTGACATCAGGGCCAGATTAATCCATAGACAAACTAAGCATATGCCTAAGGCCCTGAGCTGTTGGGGGGGGGGAGGGGGAGGGGGGGGACTTGGTTTTTCCTTCATGATGGTGGCATGAGTGGCCTCCCTTCCATTTCCTTCCCTTCCCCTCCGCCGGCCTTGGTGCTGTCACAGATGCTTCCTAGCAGTGGCTCCAAGCCCCACTCCCTGTGGGTGGCAGCCCTGCTCCCCCAGGTGGCAGCACCAGGGTGAGGAGGGGGGTCTGAACTGGCTTGGGGCCCACAGGTGATGGCCCCCCATCACCGCAGGCAACCTCTGCCAGGAAAAAAAAAAGTAGCATGGGGTGTGCTTTTTTTTTTTTTTCCCAGCAGAGCCTGCCCAGTTCTCCTGAGGCTGGGGAGTGAGCTGCCAGTAGGCCCTGAGCTGCAGGGGGCCCCAGTTCTTCTTTCTGCTGTGGCGGCACCTTCTCACTAGCAACCCACCCAGGCAGTCCCAGGGGGTGCCACTGCTGCAGAGGGAAGGACCCACCAGCAGCTGGGTGCTGCCTGCCTGCAAGCTGGGGCAGCATGTGCCCAGCTAGCACCCTGCCTGGGCAGCTCCAGGGGCACTGCCACTGTGGAAGGAAGCACTAGCCTCCCTGCAGCACCCAGCCTGATCCAACAGTGCATGAAGCACTGGAAGCCTGGGCATGCTTGGGGAAGCTCAGGCTTGGTGGGCTTCCAGCACCCCATGCACTGTCTCTGCTGCCTTCTCTGGCCACTTGGGACTGCCCAGGAATAAGCTGGCTTGCCCCTGGGGCAGTGTGGGAAGGCAGCAGGATGGTAGGTGGGTGTGGCAGCCAGATAAGGCAGCAGAGATGGTGCATGGGGTGCTGGAAGCCCACCAAGCCCAGGCTTCCAGCTCCTTGTTCACCATCTCCACTGTCTTCTCTGGCTGCCAGATATGATGTACGTGTGCACAATTTTTTTATCCACAATGGGACAATTTGTCCTGATCAAACCAAAATACATCAGAGATGTTCTAAGTTGCCACGGTCAAATACATTTTTATACAAAAAAAATTATGCACATGTACACAGTGACACCATTACGTTAGAAAAATTATTTTCACCACTTTGTCACATGTTCATGGCCCCACCGTTATGTGTATAAGTGCCTAAGAAGCACAGTTTCATCCCACTAACTTCAGTGTTGCTTTTAATTACAGTGAATCATAACAGCACCTTAATAGTCCTAGGACTGATGCATCAGCGCTTAATCAGTGCTTTGCTGGACTCTCATATTCTCAAAACTCCCAGATCTGCTTTCCTGACATGTATCAGGACATGGCAAACAGTTCTTTCAAAATAGAGTCCATTTTTTTAGCTCTTTTGCAGTCCTTTCATAGCGGAGGTGTCCAACCTTTTGAAATGAGGCCCAGGGATAGCTGTGGCACATTATTTAAGGAAATGCTGACTGAAGGCCAGATGACTGTTTAAAGATTTCCATTTCGGTACCCAACTGAAATGAGCAACTTCTTATTCTCCAGTGCTTTCTTGTTTGCCTGTACAGCTGCTTCAGTAGCTCTTCTTTCTTGACACATGCGTCACAGAAAGTATCACACATGAACCAGTCAGGCAGAATTTTACAAATGGCTTCTGTCTCTATACAACAGGCCAATTATATCCTAACCCCCAAAGTGCAGTGTTTAATCTGGATATAAAATTTAGAGCTCATAGATAAAACTAGCATGTTCAGAGGCCAAAACCTTTTTGCATTTGAAAAGAGGTATCTATTCACTTCCAGCTGGTTCTCATGCTATCTGAGTCCATTTGACAATCCCTAATTAGTAGTGGTAAGAATTTCCAGGTGAATTATGCTCTGGAGTCTGTGATTCTGAGTAATTACATCCAGTGAGAGACTAATGTCACCTCCTTTATACAGGAGGACCTGGACCTGCCCTTCATGTTTGTTCTGCTTTCAACACTTGATGTTAAACCATCATGTAGTCTGAATCACTTTGTCAGATGGTCAGTGTTGTAAAATCTAGTTAAGCAAGGATTAGGAGAGACAGTGCCATAGGATTTTCTCCCATGTTAATGATACAGTACCATCAGCATGCATGGTAGTTTGCAGTTGTCTCCATAGCACACCTGTCCTGTGGGGGTTTCTGGTTTACAGAGAGAAGTGATACAAGGCAAAGAGCAGGAGGGCTCTCCTTCTCTCTTTGGAAGTTATATACTCACCTGGCAGCATCTGATAAAATGAGCTTTAGCTCACAAAATCTTGTGCCAAATATATTTATCTACTTTGGTTAGTCTATAAGGTGCAAATCTACCTTGCCTTCTACAAGACTTCCTGTCCCACTTTGTAGTCTGTGTTTCCTCTCCTGTGGGCTGCTATTGAATAGCCCTTTCTCTCGCCCTCTCTCTTGCGCTTCCCACTGGTTAGCATGCTGCATTGGTGACATGTACATGGGTGCACATGTATCCCCTGAGCTTGGCAGTGCACCCTCTGCAAAAAGCACCGCCAACAGCAGGCAGTGGCCGCTCACTGCCGACACCACCAACAGCATCTGTGGGTAGCCCCCAATCACCGCTAGCTGCTGCTGCGGGTGGTCACTGACCACTGGTCGGTGCTCCCCACCCTGCCGCCAACATTGCTGAGGCCGCCTGTGGGAACTTGCCTGCCACGCTCCCGCCACCGCCGCCATGCTCCTGCCACCACCACCACCTGTGGGAGCTCGCCGTGCCCCCTCAGCCTCTGGGGCACACGGCATTCATGGTATGCTCTGAAGAAATAGCTGAAAGAAAGGAAGGCATTGGCTGTGTGTAAGATGCATTTCCAGAGCTTCTGTCATTCACTGTCATTTCACTTCAAGTTCTTGTATTCTCTCATCATTCTCCCTGGATTCCCAACCAGCTCCCTCCTCTGTCCAAAAATCTCTGTTTCCCCGATGTCCCAATAGTCCTACCCATACTAGCCCCTAAAAACTAGCAAATTAAATTCACTGTGCCCCTTAAATTAACCCTCACCCCTATCCCTTTCCCAGCCCTAAATTTCACCTTGGCCAACTCCACTCCCCACAATTGGACCACCAGCAGAAATTCATCATCCAAGCCTCTAGTTATCCTTCAGTGATAAGAAGTCCCCTTCAAGTGAATTTAGTCAGAGAAAGAACTCACCCTCAACCAGTTCCCCTAGCCAGCACCTAGAGCTTTTTCAATAGCAGTTGCCTTCTCTCCTACCATGCTACCCTTCATGGCAGACTCATCTGCATGCTACCAAAGTATAAGCAAGCAGGTGAAGCACAAGACAGGAACACAACTGATTATCTTTAGTCATTTTGAAAAAAAGAAAAATGCTATTTCTTAGACCTAAACTCAATCAATCTCTCTTCCTACCTGGAACTGCAACTTCAGAAAACTTCAATCCTTTTTTTTTCTCACCCAGATGCACCTGAGTATTTAGTAGTCTGTCACTTCGTATCGTGCTTTGTTTTGCCACTGCTCAGGCCTCAGAGACTAAGGGGACGTTGCAGTAACTACTAGGGCAGTGCGAAGCTTCGGTCCCTGATTCAATTCAGTGGCCAGATCTCTGAATCTGAATCAAATCAGGAGATCCTTTAATCTCTCCGAATTGAGTCGGAACCCTCCGAATAGATTCAGAGATTTGGAAAGATTCGGCGATTCAGACATAGACACAGCTTTAAATGTTTTTTCTACATACCTCAAGGTAGCAGGTGGCTCGTGAATGCCGAGATGGTGATGTAGACGGAGCATCCCACAGGAACACAAGGGGGTCCCCCGTACGCTTGGCAGCAGACCCAGTGCTTCCGGTCCACTTCCGGATTCACTCCCAGGTACACAGGGCCCCCCCCCACACTCCTGTGGGACACTCCATTTGCCCCAGCATCGCAGCATTCACAAGCCACACTGGATACCTCAAGGTACATAGAAAGAACATTTAAAGCTGTGTCTGTAGCCGAATTGCTGGTTCTCCAAATCAGCATCGAATCTTCAGATTTGGCCAAATCGAATTGGGGACAGTGATCCAGATCAATGAATCAAATCACTGTCCCCGATTCATGCTGAGTCCAAATCCGAATCAAATGCAGAGCGTTTCGCACACCCATAGTAACTATTTCTCTGCTAATCACAGGTTCATTGAGTTTAAGGCCAGAGGAGCCAAAAAAAAATTTAGTCTTATCTAGATATTATAAGCCATTATATTTCATCCAGATATTTCCATATAGAGTCCCAGGCTGTAAAACATGGCTTTGCGGAAAATATTCAGCTTTGTACTGAAGACATCAAGAGACTGAGAATCCACCGCTTCCCTTACCATTTTTACAATGGTTAAATCACTTTCACCATTGAATATTTCAGTCTAATTTCTCATTTGAATTCACCTGATTCAACTTTCCAGCAAGCACTGCTTGTAATGACTTTTGCCACTGGATTACAGTCCTTTAATGCCTAATTTTTGCTTCTCATGAAAGTAGTTATACTATATAATCAAGTTATCACTCAATCTTCTCTTCAGTGAGCTAAACAGCAAGTGCTTTGAGTCTTGCACCATCTGACATTTCCTCCAGCTCTCTTGAGTCTCTTTTCAGCATCTTCACCAATTTTTCAATATCTTCTTAAAAATATGGACACCAGCATTTGCTGTGTTACTCTAGTAGGAGTCTCACCAAGTCGTGCTCAGAGGTAAAATTACCTCCCTACATACTACTCTCTTGATTATATATTCTGTGTTCCTAGAATATATAGTCTATTATGTATCCTAGGAACACAACCTTTTTTAGCTACTGAGAGCTCCTGTTAAGTTGCTTATCCACTATGCATGCTAAATCCCTCCCAATGTCACTGCTTCACAGAATATAACCCTCCTCCCCTTTTGTAGGCATAGGACTGGAGCCAATCAAGTACTTAGGCACCTACAAAGTTAGACACAGCAACGGCTAACTTTTAGGTGCCTGGTCCCCAGAATAGAACGTGGACTTCTGTGTTAGACATCTAAGCTTCACATACTGAGTAGGATGTCTTAGAAGCACTGAGCACAAGGACATGCCTGAACCCCCCACCCCTCAGAAGGGAGCATTTGTTACATAAGGGAGAAATGCCCATCTCTTTCTCTCTGTCATGTCTGAACACCCACCCCTCTCCCAGGCTTACATGGTGGAGACATGTTTACCATCAGGCACCTATGGTCATTCAGGATCCAGAGCCAGGAATTCTCCCAAGGTTTCGCACCTACAGCTATTTAAAAGAATTGAATAAAATTCCATTTTCTTTTAAAATGAGTAGGAGGGGTAAGTGGATTCTGACACTAGAACTTCTCTGCTTACTCCAGTTTACTAAAAATGATCAGCAGGCTCCAGATCTCCTCAGCCAGGACTTACTGGCACTGACCTGCTGCTCTGAGAGCAGAATCATGTTTACAGGTGCAAACTAGAGATCTGACAATCACCTTCAAATGCTTCGGAGGCACCAATATTATTGCAAAGCTGAAACTGTGGGTACATCTATGCAGTAAACTTACTCTGCACAATAGTGGTACCCTCACATGTGCTGTACTGCCCTATGTAGGCTGCTTCCCAAATGGAAAGCCAAGTAGCTGCAGGGGGGCTAATTACTAGGGGGAGAAGGGGGAAAGCCAACAGGCACCATCACTCAGCTAGTATTAATTAGTCCAGCCAAAGCATTACACAGGCACAGCCATGCTGCTCCCTGCTTAGGAGGCGGCCTGCAAATCACCTAAGCTCTTTGGAGCATGGGAAATTCAAATACAGGCAAATGTTCCATTAGAGACACAGGAGAGAAAGAGGACTTGCTATGGAACAGCTGATGCATTGTAACTGTGTGCCCAATATTACCCCTCAGTAAGGCTAGGGATAAACATTACACATAAACCGGATTAAGTGATCAGAAACTGGTTTAAACCTGTAACAGAAGTTTAGTACACATAAACTAGTTTGAAAATGGCTAAAACTGGTTTGAGATAAACATGGCTGAATTAGTATCAGACTTAACTGATTTGGGTTTATGTAATGTCTGTCCCAGACCCTTTGCTGGTTTAAGCTAAACCAGATACCCCCTAGCATCCCAGCATGCTCTCTGGGCTCAGGCTTTTTGAATGTCTATCCCTAGCTTAAGTGTAAATGAAACCAGAACAACTCAGCCGTGTTTCACGCAGGGGTAAATGGTTGCACACTACCTAGCACAACTAGGTCTGGTCTATAACTGGGGCTCCCAGGCACTACTCAATGCAAATATTAACCACTAAAAAAAGTTTTTAAAAAGTGAATGATGTTGAAAGCAGGCATGGCAGGCATGATGTGGTATGAGACTTCAAGTCATGGAACTTGTGCTCTCTTCTCATTTCTGGCTTTCATTTGCTCTGTAATAATATACAACAATATTTTTACATACTATTTTCCTATGTTCTCTAGTCTGTAGGCTCACCGCAACACTAGTTACTTACCTCGTTGTACAGCACCTTGAGGCTAAATGACAAAACCTTTTACAGTACCAAGTATCAGAGTTTGGCAACAAACTAGATACTGCATGTGAGGTGCTCCATTCTGTAACTATCCATACTCACACTTTTAACCTGCAGTGATTAATGTTTATTTATCATCACTGAAGCAGGATATCAAGTCATGGCTGTTACAAGGCCCTACATTTTCATTTTAAAACTATTAGATATTACTGTGACTATTATTCTCTCCAAGCTCCTTGTAGTTTATAGTTAGTACACAGCCATATAAGAGCTAATGTTCCCAGTGAAACAGAACATATCTTTTAATTCCTTCAATTATTAAAGAAACCAACCAGATTAGCACTCCTTCACTCTCCCTAGGTAAAAACACATGCCTGGCATTAGCACTTGAATTTGCTGTAGAGATCTCAAGATAACACTGAACATGTGTATTATATATATATATAAAATATACACAATTTCTGGGAGCAGATGCAATCATTTTTATGCTGCTTGTAAAGTAGAATTGCTTAATAAGAAATGCTCCCTTATGTATAAACATTAGTCATTGTTCCCTCATTAAACGTTTACTTTCCAGCACGCCTTCATACAAGCTGTCAATAGTCTCCTTTAAAACTGTTTCCCTATTCTCACAGTGAGCTTTAAAAAGTCTTACAATAAATGAGGTAGCAGCAGCTGTTCCATGTTGCATGCTCTCACACAGTCCTTACAGTGCTTAAGATCAAACGTAAATCAGTTATTACACATCCTATGTTACCCTGATAATCACATGTTGACTGCCTTTCTCTTGAGTTTACTATGGCCCAATACTGCATTTATCTGCAGGCCAGATGGGCCAAGTCAAAAGGCAATAGTAAATGAGTCTATGGCATTCAGCAGGCAAGACAAAGTGAAGTATTCTCATTTATAAGGTGCCACCTTCCCCTCACCATCACAGAATAGTTAAAATCATAAGGCAAATATGGCAACCACTAAATACTGAAATTTAAGAAGGAGGGGGATTAAACTACCTCTTCCAGGGGTTCTCAGATGCTTTCCAAAAGTGGGGAGTTAGTGGGGCAGGCAGCCTTAAATATAGGCAGCCTGCAGCTAGGACAATTCCAGCCTTAATTCAGCCAAAGAAAGTGAATTAACCCATTACAGACCAAAATTAAGCAGAAAAAATTGAGATATTTACCCTGGCCCACCAGTTACTGAGACAGGAATACAGTGCGACACAAGGCTGTCCAATTTCTAGGTGGCTGGGAGTCACATACCATGCAGACCACACCAGTGAGCCATGGGATGCTGGGCTACATTGCACACCCTGCCCCACACCTGTGACCACCCCCCCCACACACCACGGGACCATGCTCTAGGCAGTGCAACATCACCCCCTGGAGCAGGAGCAGGAGCACGAAGTGAAAGATGGTGATAAGGGAGGAGCTTAGAGACACTGGCTGCAGCAGCAACTGGACAAATAAAAGGGGCAACCTGGCTGGGTTGAAGCCCAGGGGCCACACACTAGCCCTGCTGTAACATTGTAAAGGGATGAACAGTGTTTTTTTTTTTAAAGAGAGCTTCCCCCTCAGTCATTTAAGTGGAAATTGCTTTAGCCAACCTACTAACACCAATTTTCCCTTTGCCCTACAGAACGGGAGTGCACAAAATAGCAGATCTAGCCAGGGGCCACACTCCATTTCCCAGCAGCCCCTGACTGCGTGGCTAGGGCCAGTTTCCATGGAGATCCTAGCAGCAGCCATGCTGTGATAGCTCAAGGTGGGGGTTGCTGTGGAGACCAGCCCCAGCAGCACTGGCAGGGTGCACAGTAGGGCATGGAGCTGCTCCAGAGCCAAGCTGGGATCTTGAGATGGTGACAGCTTGGTCCAGAGCCAGGGTAGAGATCTGCAGCCTGCACAAATCTAACAGCATTTAAAAATGAGTCACCATAACATCATCCCCTGCAGAATGTGGGACCAACTTTCCCCAGTATTTTCCTCAGAACAACTACCATCATCCAATCTATCCACCTAAGAAGGGAAAATACCTGAAGAGTAACTTAAAAAGTTAAAAACGCCCATGAAGCTTCAACTAGCTACATACATCCCTTGAAGTCCCATCTACCTTACTAACATAGCAATGCCCATTAGCTGATTATAAGAGCTCTGTTCTGCAATACAGATTGACATGAACTGTATCATTAAAGCCTTGATTGTCCACTGCTACAGCAGGTTAGTTTCATTTTGCAATGCAGATAGGGGAACTATGATGTAAATTGGTCCCTCACCACAGCTGTAGATGGGACTTCAGATGAGGGAATTCCCTAGCTCTCAAGCAAGTGCTTATAACTGCTATTGGCAGTCCGAGCTCTGCCAAATACACAGTTAACACAAGTGGAATCACACTTAAGATTACCTCAGCAAAATGCAGCATGAAATAGCAAAGATAATTTTCACTAACTGAGAACGTGCATGTCTGGAGACCCTCAAAGCATTGTATGAATATTAAATGAACTAACAGTCAAACAATAAAAAGTAAATATTATGAGAAATGAGGCTTTGAGCTCTCAGAAGTGGCCTTTAAAAAGCAAGCTCATGATCACCTGATAGCTGAGAGAGAGAAAATATAAAGTGCTTTTGAAAGCTCAGCCCCAACTGCCTTACACACCAGGGGTGGGCAATTATTTGAACTCAAGGGCTGCATAGGGAATTTGGATGACTTCTTGTGGGCTGGGTGAGCATCCCCATCAACGACTCACTGAAACTCCCTATCAGGCTTTGGGCTGGCAGGGAACAGTGTTTGGGAGCAGAACAGGTGAGCGAGGCTGATCCATTCCTTGCACACCTTGCTGTGTGGGGGGGGGTTGGAGATGGTGGGCACAGGGGGAGGGGGAAAGAAAGGGACAAGCTGCATGGGTGCTAGGTCCCAGGAGCCTGCCAGAGGAGAGGGCAGGGTGGGAGGGGGAGGCAGGAGGCACATCTAGCTCACCCGGGCAGTGCAGTCCACGGCTACCCCGCCCCCTGCAGTGCTCCACATGGGGCAAAGCCGTGTTCTGGGCAGCTCACCCCATACTGCACTCCCCCTACCATAGGTGACATGTGGGGGGGCACATGCCCCCCCTCCCCAAGAGTGCTGGTGCCCCGACAGCGAGTGCTCCGGCTGGTAGGGGGACACAGACAGCACTTGTGCCCCACCCCTAATATTGGTTCTGCCAGCAGCACAGCAGCTGGCTGCTGGGGGGCTGCCCCCAGTCATGCCCCACTGGTGTCCCCCCTAGATTCAGGAGGCACTCATCACCCATGCCTCCCAGCAGCCACCAGCCCAGCCCTCACCAGTACACAGCTTCTGGAGGGGCTGCTCCTAGTGCAGCTGCAGCTGGCCAGATATGGCTCTGCTCCCCCCACCTGCTGTAAGAGCTGCTGTCTGAAGCTTCCCCCCTGCCCAAAGGAGGACCTGCTACTGGAGGCAAAGGGAGGAGAGCAGCACCTGCCTGGCTGCGGCCACCCTGGGAACAGCTCTGCTAGAAGCTGCACTTGCTGGCCAGGGCCCAGGTTGGCAGGCTGTTCTGCTCCCCTCACCTCCGGGGTGGTTCATCCTCCACTCCTGCCCCTGCTGCATTGCTTCGGGCAGGCAGGGGGGAAGCTTCAGCCAGATGGCTCCTGCTGGAGATGAGGGGAGCAGAGGAGAGCAACACCAGAAACAGACCCATCAGAAGCTGCATGTGCTGGTTGGGGCCCAGGCTGGCAGGCAAGAGCGCAGCACAGGCTGGGCTACCTTAGGGAGAGCAGATGGGGCTCGGCCCCATGCAGCTAGGGTCCAGATCCAGGGGCAGCTGCAGGCCAGATCCAGCCCAGTATTTTGCCCACCCCTGCCTTACCCAATCAGTGGGATGATCAGGAAGCAAGCACTGAAGACCACTTTTTTCTTAAAGACGTATTCAGGTCACTAGGTTACTGTGCCTCTGCTTAAAACAGGCTTGGCCAAGATACCAGCTCTGTTGCAAAGTGAGCTATCTCCATTTAAGTCTCCTGAACCTATAAGTTGTTGAATTCAACAACAAAATGGATAGGTGGACTGCAGAATGGCTTGTGCATTGCTGTCCTCTTCCATATCATCTTCTGATATGGCCTTCCCATAAAAACACTAATTTTGCTCCAGAGACTATTCAGTGCCGTTATTTGCAGGCTGGAAAGCAAATCAACTCAATGGTCAGATTTACAAGGTAAGATAAAACTTTTTTATTTCAATTTTCAAAACATATACAAGTAAAATACACATTACAAAACTCTACTTGCTAAAGGTTTCTTTCCCTGCCAGCAATATACATCAAAGCATGAATCCAGCCTAGAGGTAAGTTACTTTTACAGAACGTAAATATATAAAGCAATAAATATTTATGGATTAATAGAAACAGCCAAGCTATTTTCAAAGATAGACTATTATGCAAAGTTCTCACTTCTATTACCACTCTGAGTCTTCTTAAAATAGCCACATTTTTAATTGAAGTGTGATAAATATATTTAATAAAGAGAAAGTTTAGAGAGGCACTAGTTCCTGTACACCAAAGAAAAAGAAAAACCCTGAAAGGAAAGGTTGAAGTAATGTTTTTCAAGTTTACTAGTTCTGGGTAAGATCCCTGAGAACTTAACCCGTTTTCTTAGAGAAACTACCAACAAAGTGGTTGTCAGGACAAACCATTGAGATCAATCTGAAACAATGGAACAACCCACCCAATCAGGGTTGCTGCTCAAGCAATAAACATGCTGGGGGGGGCGGGCACCAGTGAAGGACACATACAGAATATTTACGAGGATCACCTGCCAACCTATTCAAAAGAAAAGCACTTGGCAAAGCTTTATGTGGAGATACAAAGCAGCAGCAACTACATGTATGTCAGCTTTGTGAAGATACAAGAGACTTCTAGCAAGGGTCAAAACTGTAATCCCATCTCCTTATGCCTGTTGTATAAGTGACCTGAATAGTGGTAGGTTAAACAAGATTTCAGAAAGTCCTATGCCATTTCCAATGCTGCCACCACCAAAAAATATCAAGGTAAATTATTTCCTACTCAAAAGCTAGCATATGAAAAGATAACTCCCTACCAATGTGGTATGTGACATCCAAGAACAAACTTGTTTGATGGTTTGCTTCCAGACCCCACACATACCTTCTCAACTCACTTGGCAGTTCCTTCCCTTACCCACATTACATGTCATGATCCAGCATTGTCCTACTTTTAAAAGGGTGTGCGCACGAGATGTGTAGCAGACCTGACTAAGCCTTTTCTTAAGATTGATCCATGTAAAAGAAGTTGAAACCACTTTAAATTAGGGCAACATCACAACTTTTAAGGTAACACAATTTTATATGTAGACATTTAAAACAGGCCAAATGAAACGGTCATTAAACAATGCTACTGTGTCATTAGAAAAAGTTTTGAGTAACGGAGAGTCATAGCTGCATAACTGTAGTCTTAATACACTGGGATAGCTGCTGTGCCTCAAGGATACAGTTAGCAAGCACCACAACAAGTAATGCTTTCAGCAGCAATCTGCTTTACAAATGGTAGTAGAGCAGTCCTGTGGGTCCATGCTTTTCCTTTGGTGCAGATCTGAATACAGATATCCCTACAGGCCCAAAAACTTGACTAGAGCAGCCAACCCCTGCTGGAGCTCTAGTCAAGTTAAGAGTGAGCAACTATGCACTGTGCAAGTCAGAATAAAAAAAAGTCACATGAGAAAACATACTGGTAGTTCTTTCAGCCCATGCTGCACTTGTTTGGGAAGATGGACTTCAGCTTGTATAGGGGCCAGCCCTATAACTTCCATAGCATTCATTAAAAAAAAGTTACATAACATTTCTTCGGTTGTTTATGACACTTCTCGAGAGGGCAGTGGATAAACCCAGCTTTTCTGGCCCTGTTCCCTCTCGACAAGACAGCTGCAGGGGCCTTTGTAACAGCTCTGCATCTATTATGTGCTTTTAACAATGTATTAGTTTCAGAGTCATAAGTTATCTCAGAGCTTTGTGTATGTGCTACTGTGACAGTATGATAAAAAGGCATTCAAAAACAGCTGGTGCTGAAAGTCATACTTAAACATGTCCATCAAGAACTTTCTATGGTGCATGTGTAGTGTAGTATCTGCATAGATAAGGGAACAGCATCTCTCCTACTCCAATTTTAGTTTTGTTGCTGAAATAAGTATTGCTCTTCTATGTAAAATATGGTGACAGCAAGCTTGGTTAAAGGGATGCTTTTGTAGATTTCTCTGTAAATGGACAGGCTAGATTTCAGGCAGCTTTTATCCTAGATTTAGGTCACTAGTAATTGGACATGTGTGGAAAAATGCACAAGCTCAGCTCAGTGTTGCTTAATTAATTTTCTTAGTATGCTGATTTGGCAGTTGTCCGACAAAACAGAACAGTTGGGCATTCAGGATGGTATTAAAGAGGACATCCCTACAATAATTAACCCCCATCTATATACTTTTCTTGGGGGTAAAAATTACACTTTGTTCTTCAGTTCATGTGAAAATTTAAATAGTTTTTCCATGCCAGAAAATGTTTGTTTTGTTTTTAAACAGGCAGATGGGTTGACAAAATAGCACTAGTTTGGTCACGGTCCATTTATTCTAGAATATCCAAAGCACAACTGAAACATACTTAGCTCACAAGAAACTCCAAATCCCTACTAAAAACTCACCAAATGTATCTTCAAAATTTGACACACACTAGATGCAGTAGCTCCATGAAGCAGGGCTTTCCACAGCACCTTTTCAATACCTGGAACATACCAAAGTCCAAAACCGACACAGAACCAAAGAGACTGAAAGGGGAGCAGTTCAAGTGCCCTATAACAACTCGAGGTACACCATCTACCTTTCATTACATTTCTTTCCTTTGACATAGCATTTCTATTGGCAACAAAAATACCCATCCTCTTGAACATTATAAGCTAGTGAAATTATTTTTCCCCTTGCTCCTTCCAGTAAACTTATTCTCTAGCCCTCTACTAGAATTAAAGAATCAATTCTTTCTTAACCTTTCTGAAGGACACTTCATGGCCCCAGCAAGCTAAATGGTTGAGCCCCGGCAGTAGTGCCAAAATTTAGGTTGGACCTTATTTTACCATTTTCTGCTTACTTCTCTACAGGTGACTTCCTGATTTTGGCATAAACCTTAACAGCAAGAGAAAGATGGACAGCAGACTCTCTGCATGAATTTCTTTCATTGGTGACCTTGAGGGCCAAGTTGGCAGGCCTACAGAAGAACTGTTTGAGCCAAGCAAGATGACTTGTTCAAAGCAGCTTTGTAACATTCTCTTCCTCATTTAAGAAGAGCAGTTTGTTTTGAACAGAACAATAAAGCTACAGGGCAAATAGATTTTTGCCTGAGCAGGTAGTTTTTCCACAATCTTCTCATTCAACTTACAATGCCTATGCCCTAGGATCTAAAATAGTGTCTTGCTGACCCCTTTCATGCTCAACAAAGCCCCTTTGAGAGAAAAAAAAACTCAAGAAGAACCGATGAGTGATTTTTGCATCCCAAAAAAGAGAACAGGTTTACTCCCTGACAGACATCTGAGTATGCACATATTTAAAGCTCTGAAGTAAAAATATACATGTGCCACAAAACTGGCAAACAGATTAATACAACCTTTAGCATCCATTAACAAACATGACAAGCAAAGTACATGTCACACCACAATAAGAGCCAGACAAGCATGTGATAACACTAACCCCATTTGTTTTCAATGCTAAACCTATGTTGTGTGCATGTGTGATAGGTCAAGATCATTTGAAGAAAAAAAAAATTACAGGACCAAGCTGCCAAAGCCAGTATGACAGAACAAGGCACAAAAAACCTTCCTTTGCCGCAGACCTGTAAGACACCATAGTGCAAATATATAAACTCCACTGCAGTGCTTGAAGTGGGGAAGGGAGAACATGCAGTATAGTTCTGTTAATATATTTTACTGAGCTATTATGAACATTTGAAAGGTATTTGGTTGAAGATTTTGACAAACCCTGCCTTACAAGTAGGGGTGTATGTACACGGGTATTTTTTCTTTAGTGAATGAAATGGACAACTGAGTAACACTCTGGCCAGGTGTGGGCAGACAGATATCCTCATACGGCTTTGCCAATGTGACCTGATCATAACTCGTACTGCCCTGGCTAATACAGCTCTGGATCTCATTTAGGGCAGAGACAGACCCTGCCAATTGTGAGCCATGCTGGCAATTTTATCAAAATAGATTTTAGGGATGATATGAGACTAAACTCTTTCACTGCAGCCAGAAGTGTAAAGCTAGTGGTATTAATCTACCACCACCCAAGGAATTTAATACCTTTTGTTGACTATAACTCTGTGTAAGCATTAAGTGCTCACACTTTACTATGACTTTTTTCAAAGCCAATTTTACTTCTTTGACTCGGGCAAAAAAGAAAAAGAGAGTAGAGAAGTACTCTGACTTTGTTTGTACTCAGCCAAAAATCCCTTTCCTTTAGTGGAAGCTAGAAAAGACCCTAGTGACAGGTTTTCTTTAGCACCAGGTGAAATGCACAGTATAATCCTTCTCATCAAACTTTCCTGTTAAAGATCAGTTTCATCTCAGGTTTTGTACTGCATCCTCCAAATGAAAGTATTAACTGGCTTCCCAAGGGATATGGTTTCTGACAGGCTGTGTTCCACATAGTGACTTTTTTTTTTTTTAAATCAGCTGCTCTGTACACTTGGTTTGTTCATGTGCTCCTCACTTTGAAGCCAGAAACAGTTTTTGCCCCTCTCTTCAATTATCTAAAAAGTCTGTCTTTTTGCAGGTTTTGGACAAGAGGGGCTGTGCTGTTTTGTGAAGCTAATTCAATTTAAAAGGGTACTCCGTATAGAATAAATACATCTCTCGTACAGGTTTCACCTGTACGAGAGATGTATTTAATTTCTCACGAGAGGACAGAAGTCAGAATTCTGGGCAGATGAAAGGGGGAAAAAAGGCTGTTTGAAAGTCTATTAAAATTAGTAAATTCTGCTCCTCAAACTTCTCATTCCAATGTTTAAACACAGAGCATCATACATTGTTGCAAACTTCAGGACAGGTCTCCAAAAGGGAACTTGACCACCATTTAAATTAGCAGAATACCATACAAGAAGAAACTTCTCCAATTTTACCATTTACACATTGTACTGCTGCCAATGATACACACTTTGCCACAACAAGAAGAACTGTATGCAAGCTAGTCTCACTTACGCTATGTTAACCCATTAAGTTTCCAGAGTAAGACTTAGTCTATTACAATTTATACAATAAAGGCATAGGAAAGTAAGGAATAATCATCAGTGATTATCTACTGATAGAAGATCTAACATTTTATAGCTTCATTTGCTGACTGCATGTAACTGTTTAGGCTTGTTACATTTCTTAAGTCTGAACTGGTTTTAAGGAAAGAACAATTCAAGCAAATACCAGTGTAAACAGATTCATGTTACAGGCTGCAATAGTCAAGGACTAGAAGGCTACTGATTTGACAAATTTAAGGCCAACTATTATTGTGAAATATACTTAAGTTTTTTCATGGCACTTTAAACATCAAAAGTTAGCAGTGTATGACAAATTAAATAGGGTGGATACATATTTATATTGTATACTATAAATATACACACGCGCTCACGCACAGCTTCAGTGCCTAAAATAGCAAGTTTGTCAAGTTTCTTTGATCACCCAAGAGTAGCTTGTGAAACCATCTGTGTTTGGCTGCAAGGAACGTATCAAAGTATCATTACTGTTTTAGGTAATCTAGTGCAAACTGACTTGTTAAATCCAAACACATACCGCTGCTTAATTTTAAGTTACTATGAATAACCAAATGCCCCTTTGAAAAAGAATACAGCTAAATTCTATTCATGATTTCTCAGAGAACAGCAAACACTTAACAACCAGCATGCTGTTCTATTCTACAAAAACAAAGCTCACCATTATACAAATTTGTTTTTTGGTCATGCAGCAGCAGATCATTTTCACAATACTCTGCCTTGCATTTCAGTCTGTCTAGGAAAAAATGGAGCACAGCTCCATGTTTCAGTTAGCAGGTCATCCTTGCTACTCCATACTCCAAGCTCACAACGGCAGGTTCAGCTTTTGAGAACTCCTCCATATATTCACTGTAGCGATTGTCTGCTGTGTTGCTGCCCTCTATAGTTCGAATGGCATCATTTCCAGGTAACAGAGGTTGGTCCTTCTTAAAGCACTGAGTTTTAAGTGTAGGATGCACAGACTGTAATGGTTCCTTGGTGAGGACTGCATTTTGTTGCTTATTTCTCACTTTTATTTTCTGAAACAGCAATCGTTAACATTTTTTCTTAGTACTGCTGCATCATTTCATTGAACAACATATTTAAAGATTAAAAATTAAAAAGCAAGTGAATTAAATCAACACTTTAAACATAGCTTGTCCAAAATTATGTCCTAGCTGGCCAGTTTGCTCTTTTGAACAATATCTTAGTAAATTCTCAGTGTGGGGATCACAAATGGGAACTTTAAAATTGTTTCTCTCTTATGCTGGGTATTTAGAATAAAGAAGGAAGTGGAGTGGACTGGAAAGAAAAAGGGAAGACATTATTCAGTAGTACACACAGAGCTTCCTATATTCCCCCCACACTTTTGCCACAGAAAAACTGTCATAGGTTCTGTTTTACATCCAGAAGCCATCTGGGAATATTTTGAAGAAATTCCTTCCCTGGGTAAAAAAGGAAAACATGTCAAGTGTAAGCAGTGCAAGAAGGAGATGCAGGCCCTAACTGCAAGAATGAAACATCATAATGAAAACTGCTTATCGGGAGAAAGTGATGTGGATGAAGATATGGATATGTCTGAAGAACAATGTGGATCAACTGGATAGTAAATTAAATAATTCACTTTGCAATGCATCATTCTTCAAGACTCTCTGCCTTTTATTCATAGTCGGTAGGTTCAGAAGGGACCTCAACAGATCAGAGTCAGACCCCCTGCCCTGGGCAGGAAAGAGTGCTGGGGTCCGATGAGCCCAGCCAGATGCCTATCCAGCCTTCTCTTAAAGACCCCCAAGGTAGGGGAGAGCACCACCTCCCTTGGAAGCACATTCCCAATTTTGGCCACCCTTACCATGAAGTTTTTCCTGATACCGAGCCTAAATCTGCTCTCTGTCAGTTTGTGACCATTGTTCCTTGTTACCCCAAGAGGTGTCCTGGTGAACAGAGCATCTCCAATCCCTTGCTGAGTCCCCCTAATGAATTTGTAGGTGGCCACAAATTCTTTGTTGAATTTCCTTTTTTGCATACAGCCCATCTCTCCAATTTATGTTCATCCTTTTGACTTCTATTCCTAGACTGCAAAATGTTTGCAATCCCTCTTAGTTCTACAGCATGCTTTCAGAGTAAGTATAATAAGTAGCAGGTCAAGATTTAGATTAAATTGTTTTCAAGGAAACTCATAAACAAAACAAAAATAAGAAAGTTCACAATCATACTTGGGGTAATAGTTAAAGGTTTCAGAAGACCATATGCAAGCTTTAAAAGAAGAAGTTTTTATTTGATCTGGATCAAATATTTTGCAGGGATTAGCTTGATAGTATTCTTGTTTCAGAAGCCTCACTTTCCATAGGAGGAAAATAGTTCAGGTTCAGGTTTCTGAAAAATTTTGCAAAGTTTGCATTTAAAATTGTATAGCAATTAAGATGATGAAAACCTTATTTTTAGCTAAGCTTTTAAGAAACAAAACATGTCCTGCTTCATGGGTTTGTACTAAAATAAGATGACAAACTTAAAGGACTGCACCCATACATCTTTCCATACACCCTCTATTCCCATGTTACTATTACTTTATAGACCTGCTGGAACAAGAGAGGAACCGGTAAAGGACAGGAGGCAGAGCATGATTTAATTATCTGCTTTTAATAGATCATCATACCTTAGGTCCCTGGTGAGTCTGACTGAAAGCTAGGAGAAAATAATGGTGCCCTTACAATTGTGACTCAAGTAATTAAAACATTTCTGGCCTCCTTAGAGGACAATACTGTGCAACCCTAGTCTAATTTAATTATGGGGGTCTAGCCAGAGAATAGCTGTCTGGGATACAATCAAACCAATACTGAACTGCTCTTGATAACTTGAAACTTTTCCTTCTAACTGTAAAATAATGGGGAAGGTTCAAGGATTTTTTTTTTCCCCCCTAAAGGAGAACATTTAGATCAGGCTTACTCCTGAATATCACACAATATACCAATATAAAAACCAAACCTGGATGCATTATAAATATTAAAAATGCACAGGAGTAAGAGTACAGGGTTATACAGTAATGAAACTGGTATCATTATTACAATATTATGAATATAAGTGTTATTCAAATCACAGCAGAATAAGTTTCATAATACTCACAGCTTCTAGCTCTTTCATGTCTCTCTCCAACTGTTTATTTTGTTCATTCATGTCCATAATGAGATTATATACCGACTGCCTGGGATGCATAGTGCGATCAAACTGATGATACATATTTCTCCAAAACCTGCGTGCACAAAATCCGCTGGAGTTTTAAACAAGCCAGTCTTGACAGAAGCAAAACACAAGATATTGTACCTAACAAAACTTACTTAAAATTCAGGGACACTGTGTTTGGCTCCAAAAGGGTAAGCTTCCGAGAAAAATCTGGATTGTATAGAGGATTTAGATACTTCTTTTGTTCATCCAAGAGAAATGGCCACAAAGAATATGTCTTCTCTCTCAACCTTAAAACAAGCAGGAGTGTAAATTTTTACTACAGTCAGATTTGATTTTTAAGTGCTTGCTTTTGGTCTTAAAACTCAGCTCTCCTTCAAACCAATACATTCAAGTTGAGTGCGCTGCCTTTTACCTTTATAATTAAAAAAAACATGGTCATGAATTTTGCCTAAACCTATACCCATTTATCCTATCCACCCATCTTCCCTTTTACTCAGGTGTCCAGGCACCAAGTATTCTTGGGATAACGGAATTTCTGAAACTGTTCTTGTAGGTCTCAATTCTTCTTACCAGGAATTGCATAGTGTGCACATCAGGAAAAATGCAGATGTTTGCTTTCCCCAGGGAATGTCCAGGCCACATGCACTCTGGTGCACAGCAGGTTACCCCAAGTTGGGTAGAAGAGGCTGGGGCCAGCAATTCTGCTGGCCCCAGCAGCCTTACCTGAGGTCCTCCCAGGGCTGCAGCCACAGTAACCTTGGCCAGTAGCTGGAGTGCAACTCCAGCTGACCAGGATCTAGCTTTGGGTGGCATCCTCTGCCGCCACTTGCTGGAGTGAAAAAAAATGCAGCCAAAAAAAACTGTGGTGGCGCATCTCCAGGAGTCAAAAAAAGCCCCCACATGCTGCAGGGTAGCAGCTCTGGGAACATCTGCATGTGCAGTGTATGACAGTGCACATAGATCTGTAGCACCACATATCACACATTCATACTCATCTGGATGCAGCAACTGATTTCATTAGTTATATTCTCAAACTGATTTTTTGGAGACAATGGGTGGTGTCTTTACAGCTGCAAGCACAAATGCATTTGGTCAGCACCAAACTGTGTTTACAGGAAGGTTTTCCAATTGGAATCTAAGATATCCTCCCCACAAACCAAAGGGTGACTGACAAGAGGAACAAGAAGGTTAGGGAAAGTGTGGGTCCCTTACTGAATGGGGGAGGCAACCCAGTGACAGATGGAGGAGGAAAAGGCTGAAGTACTCAATGCCTTTTTTACCTCAGGGCTTCACAGGCAAGGTCAGCTCCCAGATTACTGCCCTAGGCAGCAGTCTGGGGAGGTAAGCAGCCCTCAGTGGTGAATGAATAGGGTAGGGACTATTTAGAAAAGTTGGATGTATACAAGTCCATGGGGCCAGATGCAATACATCTGACGGTGCTGAGGGAATTGGTGCTGCAGGTGCAGAGCTGCTGGCCATTATCTTTGAAAGCTCATGGCAATCAGGGAGAGGTCCCAGATGATTCGAAAAGGGCAAAACACAGTGCCAGTCTTTAAGAAAGGGAAGGAGGAAGATCCAGGGAACTACAGACCAGTCAGCCTCACCTCATCCCCAGAAAAATCATGGAGTAGGTCTTCAAAGAATCCATTTCTAAGCACTTGGAGGAGGAAAAACGTGATCAGGAACAGTCAGAATGAATTCACCAAGTGCAAGTCATGCCTGACCAACCCGATTGCCTTCTATAATGAGATAACTGGCTCTGTGGATGCAGTGAAAGCAGTGGACATGATATACCTCAATTTTAGCAAGATTTCTGATAAAGTCTCCCACCGCATTCTTCCAAGCAAACTGAGCAAGTATGGGTTGGATGAATGGACTGTAAGGTGGACAGAAAGCTGGCTAGATTGTCAGGCTCAATGGGTAGTAATCAATGGCTCAATGTCTAGTTGGCAGGCAGTATCAAGTGGAGTGCCCCAGGGTTTGGTTGTGTTCAAAATCTTCATTTAACTATCTGGAAGATGGGATGGATTGCACCATAAGCAAGTTTGCAGGTGACACCACACTGGGGGGGTATAGTAGGTCTAGGATTCAGAGTGGAGAGTAGGAGTAGGATTCAGAATGACCTTGACAAATTGGAGGATTGGGCCAAAAGAAGTCTCATGAGGTTCAACAAGGGCAAGTGCAAAGTCCTGCACTTAGGATGGAAGAATCCTATGCACCAGTACAAGCTGGGGGCTGCCTGGCTAAAGCAGTGGCTCTGCAGAAAAGGACCTGGGGGTTACAGTGGATGAGTCAGCATTGTGCCCTTTTTGCTAAGAAGGCTAACAGCATATTGAGGGAAATGATTCTTTCCCTCTGTTCAGCACTGGTGAGGCCACATCTGGAGTACTGTGTCTAGTTTTGGACCTGCCCCCCACTACAGAAAGGATGTGGACAAGTGGGAGACAGTTCAGAAGAGGGCAACAGAAATGGTGAGGGGGGCAGGGTACATGACTTTATGGGGAGGGGCTGAGGTAACTGGGTTTATTTAGTCTGCAAAAGAGAAAACCAAAGGGGGATTTAATAGCAGCCTTTAACTATCTGAAGGGGGGTTCTAAAGAGGATGGAGTTAGACTGTTCTCAGTGGTGACAGATGACAGAACATGGGGCAATGGTATCAAGTTACAGCCAGGGAGGTTTAGGTTGGGTATTAGGAAAAACTCTCTTGCTAGGAGAGAGAGAACTGGAACGGGAGAGGTGGTAGAATCTCTATTCTTGGATGTTTTTAAGGCCCGGCTTGACAAAGCTTTGGGTAGAATGATCCAGTTGGGGATGGTCCTACTTTGAGCAGGGGTTGGACTAGATGACCTCCTGAGGTCCCTTCCAACCCTAATTTTCTATAATTCTATGACAACTTCAATTATTTGACAATAATATTAGGTGATGTTGAACAGGGAACAATTCTGAACCAGAAAGTAAACAATACAACTTACATTTTTTCAAAAATAAGTTAAAAATGAAGAAAAACGCACAACAGTTTTGGGGAGACACAAGACATCTGGAAGGCCTTGAATGCTCCCCTCCCTTATGAAATATTGTTGTAACTTTTTCCTCAGAGTTAGAAAAAAGTTTTCAGCCTCTAAAACCCAAGAATACTTGCTGTTTCCCAGAGCAATTGAACCATTTTTTCGATATTACAGATCACGTCCAATTGCTTTTATTCAGAGTCCAAGATGAAGATTAAAGAAGTTCTTATTTAATGGAGCAAATGAAGAATGTTTACAATCAAGTCAGCTTACTTGAGTTCTTCTCGCTCTTTTTGGCAGTTTCCAAGGAAATTTCCAAACTGGCATGAATGAACGTGTTCATGAATTTGAAGAAGAAAAGCCTCATTGTATTCAAAGGCTTGTGGAAATTGCTCTGTCAGATTCCACACACATTCTAAAAACTGGGTGAACACTGGTGAGATTTCCTTCGGGTCCCCATCCAATTGACAACATCTACAATAGAGTTCCATAAAGAAAATCAGAGAACATAAAAGGGTAAATAAAATCCTCATAATTTGTCTAGACAGAAAATATGCATTAATTTCAATAAGATGCACCTACACTACAACTCCATCCAAGGTGAGTCAAGATCTGGAAGGACACTGTGGGGAGGGAGGCCCAAACAACAGAACAAGAATCCATTACAGCATACACCTGACATTTTTTCTTTCAACTTTAAAATTTACCTTGAACTACATAAGATAAAATAAAACTAAGTAAGATTTTGAATAAAAGTGTGCCTCATTGAGCTACATCTGTCAAAATCGGTCTCTCTTTTTATCTGGGGTTTTCAACGTCACAGAATATAACTACCATTTGCTACAGAACTGCAATTAAAAAAGAAACAGTACTAGCTCCTTTACATTTCCAATTTTAATATAATATGTTCAGAATAAGCTAGTAAACCTCAGTGAGATAATCATTTCAGTTCACTACAGTTGGACAACAATTGTTCCCAACAATACAAGAGAAAGCAAGAATTAGGAATTTACAAAACTGATGAGTTATAAATGTCTAATTTAATATGGAGCTCATCACCATGTTCTGAGCATTAACTCATTTAACAGTTTATTAGTACATTCTAAAGAAAACAGAACAGACCATTTCTTCAGCCTAGAGCACATTTAGAGCTTCATATACTTGGAATGGCTAAAGAAGTAGTGTTATACATTTAGATTTGTAAACTCTACACATGTGCAACTGTATTTAAAGTGATCGCACTTGATGAGAATTCGGTGCTCAATAAAAGCACTGCTCTACTTTCCTTGTCATTTCACAAAGAGCAAGAGTAAGAATGTGCGCCATGTCTTTAAGAACATCAACTGCTTACTTATCTACTTCCTCTATTGTCATGTAGCTCTTGAAAGCCAGAGTTCAAAATTCCTATATAGAAACAATTATCCTATAGGTGTTCAAATAAGGAAGATAATGCAAGATGCATTGTCTATTGCAGAACTTGCTTCCTTGTTGTCAGGAGTTCCATCAATGCTACAGTTATGTTTAGGCATTAGACTTTCACACATTACCATATTTCTTGCATACAAGCAGCCTTGCTATATCTTTTTGAAAGGCAAAATGAAGAAGATGAGATCTTTCCTTATAGTAACTTTGTAGCAGCAGCTAGGGAGCCAAGCCTGCTCATCTTTCTGCTCCCTGTGGCTTGCTGCAGTTTCAACAATAAATGGCAAACCCTGCTCTTACTGTATTACTTGCATATAACAAGCACTCCGACTTCCAGCAGGTGTTTTCTGGTAAAAGGATGTGTTGTATGAGAGAAAATATGGTATTAGGTTAATAAAAATCCATATGAATGTAAATGTTAATATAAAACACTAAGCCTTTGTTAATAACATATTTATGGTTAACTTCACTGTACAAACGTATACAAATCACTAACTGAAAAACCTGCAAAATTTTGCTTTGGCCAATGAGAACAATCTACCTGTCAGAAAATTTGTGTCCAAAAGAGATCCAGTCCTTTTCTATTAAAACCTAGAGAGAAAAAAAATAAAATTTGATGTAAAGAAATCATCCAACTTCTTTGCTTGTGCATTTATCTTGAACTATCCATTGACATGCACCTAATTTTCAGGTTCAATTTATATACTACACTAGAGTGCAGTAACACCATTTTGAGTCCCGATGGCTTCATGACAACTTTTGACTACTGAAAATGAATCACTCAAAAAGAGAAAGAAGTGTGCTTAATATACTTGCAACCAGTCTGAAAGCTATTTACATCTTTTTAAAAAGTATAAAATGTTTAGTTGACTCAACAGCTTAAGTGGCTTTGTTAAACCAAATTCACTGTAGAAGAGCTTAATGAAGTCATAAGCTGACTTCTGCAAATTAGGGAGCAGGTGAAAAAGTGCCAGATGAAGGGATTCTCATATGTACCTGTAATTTAAAATATGTATAGCAATACACACCAATATGCATCAATAGAGTATGACTTCTACATTTTGGGAACATAGATAGCACCATGTGCTACAAGAAGCATCAATGTAGGTGCTATGCAAGTCAGTTGGTGGTAACTAGAGAAAGTCATGGATGGCAAGAGGGGAGGCCTCCCCTTCCATGGGAGTATTTTAGTAGATTCTATAAATATGAGCTGTTATTAGGAAAAAGGATTGCCTTAGTATGGGGATAGGGCCAAATGCCCCAGAGGCTATGCTAATGCAAGCCACAGACACCTGGGCTACATTCCCAGGCCCTGCAGCAGGTAATGTGAAGTGGGGGGGAGGGACAGTAAGGGAAGGGGGAGTTTCTGCCTACTGCCCACACTAGCAATGCCTCCCCCCTTCAACTCCCTTGCTGTACTGTACCACGGGGTCACCCAGTACCGTGGGCTGTACTACACCCCTGGGATGGGAGTAGGAAGAGAAAACTGAGGGGAGGGAGGGGGAACCTAGAGATCTTGGCTGAGACAGGAACAATTAAGTGGGACAGAAGTGTGAAAAGGAGGTGGCAGCAGCTTGGTGGGAGCTGCATAGTAACCTCTTACACGCTGCATGCAGCCCCCAGGGTTCCACTGAGACAGCACTGCCTTATCAGATCATACTTGCAGCTTGCCCAACTGATCAGTACCAAATGCCATATGAAAGTTATTAAAAGCTGTAATTCTTATTCCATAGTGGACATGTCCATAACAGAATCATCTCCATAATTTCAAGCAGTTAATGGGTTTATAGCTCCTTAACCTCTGAGAAAGTTTGATAGCTTTGACTCCTAAACTTTTGGTTTTACTAGTATTTATGACAAGTTCTATGTACTACTCATTCTATTTAGTTTTAAATGTTGCCTTTCAAATTCACTGAATTCCATGAAATAAAGTGTGTAAACAGGATGCCAGATGACAATACAGCAGTACAGGTACAAGATTTTTCCCAAGGTATTTTGATGATTTTTGAATGCAGATTATGAAGTATATTAGTACACTGTGGATTACCAGAATTACTAATTTAGCTTACCTTCAGGTTCAGTACACGGCTACTTTGAATGCTGATGAACAAAAAGTTTATAATGCTTCTCCATATAACTTGATATAGCTTTCCAATCAATGGGAGACATGCAGACAGACTGTTCCGATTTGAACTTGTTTATTTTACAAAAGCAAAATAAAAATCAACAGGCAGCAATTTATCTATCCTGTTATACTTCACATTTGGAAGCTCATATTCTCATACTCTAGACTTAAAAGGCAACTGAATTTAGCCATATGAAAAAAAAAAAA
>NW_017728906.1:167996900-168029781 GCF_001723895.1 Crocodylus porosus | reverse complement strand
TATAGCAATACACACCAATATGCATCAATAGAGTATGACTTCTACATTTTGGGAACATAGATAGCACCATGTGCTACAAGAAGCATCAATGTAGGTGCTATGCAAGTCAGTTGGTGGTAACTAGAGAAAGTCATGGATGGCAAGAGGGGAGGCCTCCCCTTCCATGGGAGTATTTTAGTAGATTCTATAAATATGAGCTGTTATTAGGAAAAAGGATTGCCTTAGTATGGGGATAGGGCCAAATGCCCCAGAGGCTATGCTAATGCAAGCCACAGACACCTGGGCTACATTCCCAGGCCCTGCAGCAGGTAATGTGAAGTGGGGGGGAGGGACAGTAAGGGAAGGGGGAGTTTCTGCCTACTGCCCACACTAGCAATGCCTCCCCCCTTCAACTCCCTTGCTGTACTGTACCACGGGGTCACCCAGTACCGTGGGCTGTACTACACCCCTGGGATGGGAGTAGGAAGAGAAAACTGAGGGGAGGGAGGGGGAACCTAGAGATCTTGGCTGAGACAGGAACAATTAAGTGGGACAGAAGTGTGAAAAGGAGGTGGCAGCAGCTTGGTGGGAGCTGCATAGTAACCTCTTACACGCTGCATGCAGCCCCCAGGGTTCCACTGAGACAGCACTGCCTTATCAGATCATACTTGCAGCTTGCCCAACTGATCAGTACCAAATGCCATATGAAAGTTAGTAAAAGCTGTAATTCTTATTCCATAGTGGACATGTCCATAACAGAATCATCTCCATAATTTCAAGCAGTTAATGGGTTTATAGCTCCTTAACCTCTGAGAAAGTTTGATAGCTTTGACTCCTAAACTTTTGGTTTTACTAGTATTTATGACAAGTTCTATGTACTACTCATTCTATTTAGTTTTAAATGTTGCCTTTCAAATTCACTGAATTCCATGAAATAAAGTGTGTAAACAGGATGCCAGATGACAATACAGCAGTACAGGTACAAGATTTTTCCCAAGGTATTTTGATGATTTTTGAATGCAGATTATGAAGTATATTAGTACACTGTGGATTACCAGAATTACTAATTTAGCTTACCTTCAGGTTCAGTACACGGCTACTTTGAATGCTGATGAACAAAAAGTTTATAATGCTTCTCCATATAACTTGATATAGCTTTCCAATCAATGGGAGACATGCAGACAGACTGTTCCGATTTGAACTTGTTTATTTTACAAAAGCAAAATAAAAATCAACAGGCAGCAATTTATCTATCCTGTTATACTTCACATTTGGAAGCTCATATTCTCATACTCTAGACTTAAAAGGCAACTGAATTTAGCCATATGAAAAAAAAAAAAATGCTCACCATGAATCCTTTAATTGTCCTGTAATAGGAATCCAGTAAGAGAGCACCAAGGGAACAAACTTGGGAAGTCCTGTCCCAGCCATCAGAGCAGTGTACTAACACACTTGCATTTTCAACTACTATTGCCTGCAAAATGAAAACAAACCTTAGTAGCATATGTTCCATAATTTCTTAAGTAAATTTCAAAAGTTCAGTTTACTCCAAAACTTGCATGACAGTACATATTTAGTGACAGCACTTGAGGCTCACCTAGCAGTGTACAGTGTGAGATTTCTGGCTGCAAACCATGTTAAGCCGTGCCAATGTTGGAAATTTCCCTTTGCAAAGCTATCAAGCTCTGCATGATAAAGACAAGGTTTAGTTTCCTCTTTGCTCTTGAAACTAGGTGCTCATTTTCTACTATTTGTTCACAGCCAAATATCTGGTAGCACCTACTCTCAATAGGCTGCTAGGAAGAGGCTCAACTATACATCAAAATCCCACAAAACGAATATGGGGTACTGGGTATTTGTAAAAATTCTGTCCATTCTACGTCAAGAATTTAGGGGCATGAGAAAGATTCAAAACAGGAAGCCATGCTTCATTGATCTAAATATTTGCAAGTCACATTTTGAGAGATGTTAGCTTTTTAATTTCAAGCAATCCCAAACCTACTTTAAAACACTCTAGTGCTACTTCAGGTGGTAGAAATCTTTATGGCAAGAATTACTGCCTCAGTTTTCCAGCTATAACCCTAACAGAGATGATAATGTCATATTTTCAAGCAGCAACACACTCCCCACCCCACCCCTCCCAACAAATCTTCATGGTTCATGTATGTGCTGCTATGCTATGAGAAAAAAAGTGTAGTACAGATTCAAGTATGAGAGAGTGTTTTCATGGACATTATAGCAGAAAGGGACCTTGCAAGATCACCAGGTCCACCCCTCTGCCCAAGGGGCAGGAAGTCTGCTGGGTTCAAATAATCCCAGCAACATAAGCATTCAACTGGGTCTTAATGGTGTCCAGAGTAGGCGATTGTACCATTTCTGGGAGAAGTCTAGAATAGACTCTGGGGACTCTGACAGTAAAGAAGATTTTTTTTTACTATGTTCAGCCTAAAAAACGGTCTTCCCAGAGTTTATGATCATTAGACCTCATCTTCAAAAGGGGTGCCCTGGTGAACAGATGTTCTCCTAGCTCCTGATGCACACCCCTTACATACTTGTAGGCTACCACCAATTCCCCCTGAGCCTTTACTTCTCCAGGCTGAAGAGTCCCATGCCTCTCAGCCTCCCCTCATAAGACTTGTTGTCTTGCCCTCTGATCCTGTGCATGGCTCTCCTCTGGACTCTCTCAAGCTTCTCCACATCCTTCCTAAAGTGCAGAGCCCAGAACTGGACACAGCACTCCAGCTGCAGCCTCACCAAGGCCAAGTACAGCAGGAGGATGACTTCCTGGGTCTTGCTCGAGATGCATCGATAGATGTCAGCCAAGGTTTTGTTTGCTCTGCTGGCTGCAGTATTGCATTGGTGGCTCATGTTCATCTTGTGCTCAATCATGACCCCCCCAAGTCCCTTTTTTTAAGTGGTGCTAGTGAGTGTTTTGTCTATGGAGAATTTATCCATAGGTGGAGATATGCATGTAAAGATTCAGCAGAAAAACATTTAGAAAAGTGTATGATAAAAGACTAGTGTAAGATGATAGTTGCTAGGAATGGTCATTTAAGAAAAAATACCAGGCACACATGGGGATAGCTTTAAAGCATAAAACATACCTAATTCAAAAGTAAATACCCCCTTAAAAGTATATGACCTGCACATACTTTAATATTAAAGCCAGTAGGAGTTCATGAACTAAATATCCCAATTAACAAGGGCATTAAACTGCTACCCTACCCTTCCAAGGTCACAATCAAAACAGCTCCAATTCATATAGTTACACTAACAGTGATTCTCAACAAGGGAATCCTGGCATCCAGGATGCCACAGGGTACCATACAATATCAGCACTTTTATGTGTGCAAACACCTACACACGATTCATAGCTTAAACCCAGAGACTTCAAATAGAAATCCATAGTGTCACAAGCATTGTGCCCTGTTGTGGTTTGAGTTCTTTGCAAAAGAATTACACACTTTTCTTTTTTTGACTATGGAAAAAAAAGAGGAAAATAAGAGCTGACATTTTCAGAGGGGTCTTGAATCTAAAAATGTTGAGAACCACTTCCCTACTGCATGCTATTCTGTGACTAGAATACTACATCATAGCATTTTGCCAGCCTGTGAATTAATTCATTTTTGTTATTATTTGAAGCATGTTTGCTGCAATTTTTATTTCTCTATTAATATAAAGTTAGCTACTTAATACCAATTACAAAATAGATGTTGCAGTAAAAACCTGCTTACCCTATCCCCTTTAGGCCCAAGCAGTTCTTTGGCAGTTGTTTATTAGACTGAACTGGGGAGGAGGGCAGTACTTGAAGTTAGCCGATTTGACTATCTAAAGGAAAGCTGCAATTGAACTCCAAAAGTTAGAACTGATTTCGTTAGCATCATGGCCATGTGAAGTACTCAAAGCTTTTAATAATTTCCTCCAACTCCCCTTCCCCCCACCCCTTATATATTTGATGGTTAGATCTCTTATAAAAATATAGCTAAGCTAACATCCTTTCACCACAGCGCAAAGGGGGCTGCTTCACATTCAAGTCAATTAAGACACAAAGCAGGCACATAGGTTATTTTTTCTGCCAAAAATGGACTTGCTGTAAAACTATACATCTAAGTTATACAGTTTTCTGTAAGCAGCATAGTTTAGATCAGTAGTGAACAGAACACACTTTTGCCCTTTTGTGGGGGGAGCTGTTGTGTGCACCAAACTTTTGCTCCATTACAGGCACAGACTAGTTTCCAATCATTTATTTAGTAGAAGTGTAGTGTAATGTCCATACCTAGCACAAATACAACAGAACACCCAACAGAGCAAGTACATAAATCAAATGGTATTATTTTTGCTGCAGGAACAAGTCAAGAACATGAAGTACATCTTCAACCTCCCCCACCCCGACATCCCAAAAAAGATGAGGTGTGCAAGTTACTTTGGCCAAGACAACAGCAGCATCCAATACAGCCTTGATATGTCGCAGCCAGCCAGAGTTCTCCAAGCCAGATAAAAAATCGTTGACAGACAAACCCCTTATACCACTGACTGAAAGACAAAAAAAAAAAAAGTCATTTAACTTCCTATCACTGTAAGGGGGGGAGGGGGGGAAACCATGACAATGCAAATATCAGGCCACCTTTCTCTAATTTTAGAAAGGTATTTAAAACATTGTTCTTTCTTTTCAAGAAGTACTTAAATTCTCAACATTTCAGAAATACGTACAGAACAATAATAATACATTTCTCCATATAAAAGAGACTGCAGATAGACTGGGTTATAAAAAAGAGGAAGACACTACGTCTGCATTGCCAAAAGGGTACAAGGACAACATCTGAGTAAATAAAGTTGATCAGTCACAGTAAAAAGTGCTACTTGGCCTTAGAAAGCAGGACAGCACAAGGTAAATACTCCACAACCCTAACCCACCAAAATATTTAAAGGGAGTAAGTCATTACTAGACTATATTTAGAGTACTGAGCAAGCTATAAAACTTCCAGAATACAATGGGTCATTTTTTAACAAAAGTAATCCAAAAGTAGTATTTTTGTACGTGGAAGGGAAGGAGGGGGAAAACAGGGAAGAAATAAAGTTCTTTCTGTGCATGTCTCCAGAACACATGTACCATTCTTGTTTAATGTAAACTCCACCATCAATAATGTACAATAATGGAGGAAGGGAAATGAAGAGCATCCTCAGTCCTGCAGATGATATCAATCTGAGGACACATTTCCAGCACTATTGTTCATATTGGTTTTTTTACTATAATGTAAAAATCACACCAAGGTATGGAGTAGACAGATCAGCTCTCCTACAGCAATTGCATGCAGCATGTCATATTAGTGATATTACATGGCAGGGGAGATGGCAAGACCATTAGCTTTAAGCAAATAGTTGTCTAAAATAACTGTGGACAAATACTTACACAAGCATACTCTTACTTCACATTTACTAAGAGTAATTTACACCGGATTCAACTGAGTTAAATCAGCAGAGGGCTGTATTTTATGTAGCTGATTCTTGGGGTAATCTATCTTTACAGCCATGTTAACAATGCATCTGTATCTATCTCATGTAATCATCTTTTGGCAATGACTTCTGACCTGCAATTCAGTTTTTAGCATAGGGTTGTTGGCTGTAGCTGTGTTAGTCTAAGGCCATAAGCCTACTGTTTTTAATATAAACATTGATTGCTTGGCATTCAGATAAGTGTGGCTGGACCTAGAGCATGGAAAACAGAATAATTTAGATCAACTGTCCTTACTGGATAAATCTAGGCATCAAAAACCAACGCAAATTATTCACTGGCTAATATAAGATCACATGCCCCTTGAGCTAAAAGTATATTTCTTATTTAAAGGAAGCAAAGATACAGCATACTCAGCACAAACATCTTGCAGCATAACTACAAATAAAAAAAAGAATCCCTTCACCAACTAGAAGTAGACAATATTTCGAAACATGTTAGGAGACCTATACCAATAGTTTCTGTAGAACGTGATTTCATTATAAAACAAGCCCACAAACCTCCTCAACTCCCCAATATTAGGTTTTGTAGTTGGCAAGAAAACATTTCAAAAGGAAAATGATGTTGCACACTTGCAAAACATGCGGATCTTTGTTTGCGGCCTCTTTTCCAAGCAAAGCTATACAAGACAGAACACTGACTCCTCAAACATCCAGACAGCAACTTTTTCTTCAAGTTGTGGTTGATATGGTAATTTACAAGCAGCAATACCAAGCAGTTGTGTTGGGAGCTTTGAATCTAGGAAAACAGCAGTTGGAACATGGCTTTTTTTGCATGGGATACCAATCCCACGAGATCTAGTGAAAGAAATGCCTTTCATGTGAACAGATCCCCAATGGCCATTTTATGTATAGATAAGATTGAGACTCCTCTGAATCTATTACTTTATCTTGACCATAGTGTCAAATAGGGTAGCCTTGTAGAATATTTTCCTGCTATTAAATATCTCAAACAGATACAGAACATGAATTTCCTTTGTCTGACATCAGTCAGGCTGTGAAAGAAGGATTTTAGGTGTGAGTACTTGTAGCCAGAAGTAATGTCTTCACCCGGCAGACCGACAGATTTCAGTATGCTGGAGAACCTGAATTATCTTGGCTCCATTAACATTAAGTAAATAATCATGGAAGAGTTTGGTCTTATTCTGGAAAAGATCCTTGGAATCAAGTGAATTTAGGGTAGCCGGGGGATGGGGAGGTGGCGGCAGCCGAAGGTGAGGGCTGCATAAAGTATTTCTGCCAAAAGAAAAATCCCATTTCAAGAAGTTTCAAAGGATCAATGCTGATGTCTCACTTGTGACTGGAATGCTGCTCACTAAAGCTGCTTAGCACAGAGACAAGTTAGGGAACAGCGCATCTGAGTCTATCCCAATGGCCTTGTAACCTAATGGGAAAGGTCCTGCCTCTAACATCCTGGTTTTAAAAGACATGGTTATTATTCTGTCATATTTCCATACATCAACTTTACCAAAACCTACCAAAATGTTTACAAGGTTGTGTAATTTTTCTTTGAACTTCACACGGTACAGGAGAAGCCAGTTTCTCTCCTTCACAGTTTCTAGAGGTAGGCTGCCTCTGATTCTGGCCTATGAGCATTTTTTCCCCCAGAAACTTTCCTGTCATATCTCGGATGACACCTTGCTGATGGGAGCAGACTCACTGGGTTTGAGACTGGTCACACTGATTCATCCAATAAGTCACATGTGTATCATTCGTCTTTTCCGAGGTGGTGAATCCAGATCCAGGCTGGAGCACTGTCCTGGAATCTGAACTGCCTCAGAAGGTTAGAGTTAAAAAGAACAGAGACCCTTAATGGCAGTGTGCACCTTTACAGGAATTTCCAATGACTGCAGTTACAAAATTCTTATTGTGACCTAACAAGCAATACAAACCCCCTTTCAGCACCTGGAGAAGAATTGGATAGTACACTTAGTGGGGATATAAGCTTCTTAATATACATTTATAAATCCCTAATGACATCTGAAATACTCTAGAACTCTTGGTTCAGAGATGATACCTTTTATTAGACCAACTGAGAAATCACAAAAAATTTACCTTTTTTGGCAAGCTTTTGGGCACACATGCCCTTCTTCAGGCTCAGGGAAAATTAAAGTTAGTCAAAAGTCCCCATGGGTAGAAGACAAACCTCATTTTTTCACACAACAAGCTGAAGGTGGAAGTCTGTTCCTTTGGGTCTGAAAGCTTGCAGAAAAAAAGTACGTTTTTTTGTGATTTCTCAGTTGGTCTAATAAAAGGTATCATCTCCGAACCAAGAGTTCTAGAGTTTTTCAGATGTCATTAGGGATTTATAAAATGTATATTAAGAAGCTTATATCCCCACTAAGTGTACTATCTAATTCTTCTCCAGGTGCTGAAAGGGGGTTTGTATTGCTTGTTAGGTCACAATAAGAATTTTGTAACTGCAGTCACTGGAAATTCCTGTAAAGGTACACACTGCCATTAAGGATCTCTGTTCTTTTTAAAAATTCACAGTAAATCAGTTCCCAGCCCCTCAAATGACATAACACACCAACTACTAAATTCAATGCAGTAAGGAAAAGTACGATTTGTATTCCTTGCATAAACTAACATTAAAAATTCAATGACCATAAAAAGATCACCTATCCAATTTTTAACCAACCTCTCATTCCCCACCTCCCCACCCAAAGAACAAGAAAACTCTATACAGGCAGAACAAAAACTTGCCTTCTAGAAGTTTCTGCAGGCTGGATCTCATTACATGAATATTTTCAATGCCGACAAACTGAAATCTAATGTTAGAGTAGTTGTCCTCATTTTCATAGCCTTTACCTGCTGCTCTGTTCGCCATTGCATTAAGCTACAGGGGTGGGGAAAAAAGGCATTTTTTTTAAATCTAAAATTTAAAGTATGATATAACCAGGCAACTTCAAATGGGACACTGGGTTAAAACACAAAACAGTAAACATACATGTCTTATACCAGTGAGGGCCAACCTTCCCGTCAGAGGCCCCTTTCTGAAGCAAATTAACCTTCTACCCTTCCCTCATCAAGTGCCTCTGTGATCCCTTTCCCTTGCCCACTCTGCTGTTCTGCTCCCTGCTCTGTGCTTCCTGGCTGATATGATGATTTGCTTTCTGCCTGCTCCCCAACCTGCCATGTGCCCCACTCAGAGGCTGCCCCTGCCACAAACTGGCCACTTCTGACATATCCATAAGCATACCAATAGATATCAGGTTTGCAGCTACATTTAAGGAGGTTTCTTTGATATGATAATGATGAATGGCTAGGAAGACTGCGTGTTGAATACAAAGAGTGAAGAGGCAGACCAGATGCAGAGCTGATAATTCTGAACAGGCTATATAGCATATCTCAATTCCATTTTCTCCCAGACATACAAGATCGTAACTGCTCATTTTAAATAGTTTTGTGAAATCATGGACAAGGTAATTAGCTGAAAAGAAAAAGTTCAACTTTTTTCAGATATGCTGCAAGTCCAAAAGGATGAAGGAAGAAGCACTATACCTTTGAATATATTGGGTGCAACTACACTTTCAGTTTACTATGAAGTAGACTAATTGGCTCTGCAACAAAGTGTCCCCATCTACATGTGTGCCAGTATTAGTGTGCAGTTAGTTAAAATTTGCATTGGGGACAGTACTATCTTATGGCAGAGCAATTTAATGTGCTAAAACACATGCATGGATGCCAACCACAGGCATGAGTTGCACCCGGTCAGTCCAGCCTGTTGGGGGCCTGATCCATCCCAGCTCAAACTGAGGCTGTCCCAGGTGCATGGGTAGATGTTGCACCCAGGAGCAGTTCCCTCCATCTCAAACGGCTCTGGAGATTAATTGCATCATATTAATTGCCATGCAGATGTACCCACTGATGGCTATAAAATTATGTACTACCAAAAAACCTAGGCCAGCTCAGTTTGAATCAATAAATTAGACATTTTTGTGAGGGCTCTCTTGTGCTCCAGATATTACATTTTCTTTTTAAAGAAATTAATTTTCTAATCTTTGTGGTCACAAAGAAATTTGAAACAAACTTTTGAATGGAACCAACATGGGTACACAACTCAAGCTGTGAAACAAGTTCCAATAAGTATGTACTGCCACTCAAACTAATACAGGGGTGGGTGGGCAATTATCTGGGGTACAGGGCTGCTTACTGAGTTTTGGTAAGCCATCGAGGGCTGCATGACAGGTAGAACAAGACAGATAAATATTAATTTTTTAAATTTTTTAGGGGCCCCGCGGGCTGGATAGAATGGCCTGGCAGGCCACATCCAGCCCCTACATTTTGCCCACCTCTGTCCTAATGGGATGACAATAATGAATCCTAATAACTGGGCAAACATCAACACAGTATTTTATACTGCTGATGAACTATAAAAGGGAGACAGGGAGGGGATATGAAGATTTATGTGGCACTTTATTTTGGTTTCAAACAAGTGACCCTTGATTGTGAACAATTACACACCTACCACCTACTCTGCCTCAATCTGACTTTTGACTACAGAAAAGTAAAGGAGACTAAAAACTGCTTACATGATATCTGAACAAAATAGTTTAATATTGGTGTATTAGAAAGGCTATGAATGCTAACATGATGATGTACACATTCTTTTCTAATCTCTCCAGACTTTAAGACGTGCTTATTTTAATTCAGCTGGCAAACTTCTCATCCTTTTGCATTCTATGCTAATAGAGTGGCCTAAAGTTCAAAAGTGTTGGGCAACCCACAGTTCCCATTAACTTCAAAGAAAGATACCTAGCACCTTTAAAAATAAAAGCCACTTATTGCTTAACTTTGGCAGTTCAATTTAGCTATCTTTTTCAAAACTCTTGGCTAGAAATCCCAAGCGAAGTACATTTCACTTAGTTTCGCTATCTGTCTGAACAAGAAGAGGTGGTTTCTTTTCTGCCTTCAAAGAAAGATGTTTGTTTTTAATTTGTATAGTGGTGCTATGCTCTGAATAATGGGCATTTATACACATACCTTTGTGCACCGGAAATCCAGCACATTGGAGCAGATTAGACTAATTAAGCCTGCAGAGTACACTAGCCGACACCTGGCACTGCAACGCATGCATTTGTAGAAATGGCAAAATGCGTGTGGGCACTGAGAAAATGGCAGCTCTGTGCTTTTGAACTAAAAGTTGAAAAGTGCGCTGCCATCATTTTCTCAGCACTCATGTGGATTTCATCATTTATACAAATGCACGCAATGCAGCGCCAAGCAGTTTTAAAAGCACCAGGTGCTGCAGCGCATACATGTTTACAAATGCCGACTGTTACCAAAGTCCTCTCAGGTAGGCCATACATCATACGAGAAAGCATTAACAATCTTTTGGTCATAACTGATGTGGACCAAACTTGAAATCAATGATCTAAGGCTTAAGACCATTATATGGTATATTACCAACCCCACTGAACCTGATATTATCCCCAACACTGCCTCCTAATGTTTGGAGTGATACGGTAATGGAAGCCTAAGCTGCAGCTTTGATGCAAATACATACTTTAGGTCTGGTGTCCATGACATACATATACCGATTAGCAGGGTTAGCTTTACTGATTGCTTGTAGCATGTGCTCATCCTCCAGACACCTGGCACTGAAGCCTGAGAGAGGTTGACTGCATCTGCAAATGGCAGCCTAGTATAGAAACAAAGAATCAATTTGCAAACTGATTCTGAACACTGCTAGAAGAACACATTAGACATACAAATTTCAAAATGCTTAAGTGCAACAAAGTCTAAAAATTACACAGTAAAATGATAAGCTGAAAGTGCCACAAGGCAGCAGACGGGACAGCTGCAGCTAGACCTGCATCCTGGTGAGAGGAAGAGGGCGGGGGGAGCTCTGATTTTCCATGATATAAAAACCAAAGTCAAACACCAAAACATATAGGTAGTTACAATTTATTTTATTATAGTGATGAAGGCACTGGTAGGTTTCCAAGTTGTGTTCAAGTGATACTCTATCTCTGTGTTTCATTTTAATTGTGGAAAAAATGCAAATGAGAGAATTTGGGGCTTTCTACCAGAGAACTTTGGATTTTTAGACAGAGAAAAATCAGGATCCCTGCTAAGATAGGCAGAAAGGCTTACAATAGGAAAAAAAAAGCAAGCTGAGACATTGCCCTTTTCCATCCGTCTGTCCCTCCACAGCAATTTACTGCCATGGTTTCATAAAATCATAGAAAATTTGTATTGCAAGGGACCTCAGGAGGTCATTTAGTCCAACCCCCTGCTCAAAGCAGGTTTTCAAATCTGTTTGTTCAGAGTGCTATTCTTGACACTCCCAAATAGCAGGATAGATTTCTAGAAGAGATCTGTGACCTCTCAACGATCTTAAAGGTCCTATATTAAAGTCTGAAAATGTTACAATTGGCTAAGTATAACCTAACATTTTGTTAGGTACAGTGTCAGAGGTTAAGAAATAATCACAGTTCAGCGGAACCAGGTTATTATACTTGCCTCCTTTTCTTTCCTGAACCTGCATCACCTGTTAAGAAAGTTTTTAGCCCACTTGCACTGGAAGGAAATCAGACTATACCTCTTTGTCTTTATGATAATATGACAACACTGGGAATCTTCCTTTGCTTCTGAACTTGGAGCTACCAACAATTATGGGTTTGCTTGCAATTCTGGGAACATAAAGATCTCTAGGATAGGTTTCACAAACCTGTAAGACAACAAACACACAACATAACTATTTCATCTGCAGACCCCTTAAATTCAGTGCAACTTCTAGCCATAAACAACTGATTGCTAGCTACATTTATTTCCTTAACTTTTCTCTCCCTACTCCCAAATCAATAGGCCCAGCATTCAGTGCAGAGCTAAATAGCCTAGAAGTTAGAGAAAAAAAAAGCCTGCACAGTTTGTCTTTCACTAGGAAAAATGAGAGAAAAAGCATACTGCATGAGATAAAAGAATAAAATGATAAGAGAGAATGATAAAAAGCTCAACATTCAATATGAGAGTCCATTGAGACACCAGCATCAGTTTAATAAAATTGAGACTTACTGAAAATTGGTTTCTAGGAATAATAATGCAAAGAACTTTTTTCAAATGGAGCCCCAACTCATCTTCGTATTTAAAATTTATTTTTATTTTGGAATTTATGTTTAACCTCAACAGAAACAGGAGTGTCACACCTCAACTTTGCTAATACCAATGCAAAATCCTTCCCGAGAGCTAAAAAGGCAGCAAAGAACAAAATTACCCTAGCTCAGCGTCAAAATAAGAAATAAACCATGCTGTCCAAAGGTTCCCCTTGCTCATAAAAAGTTGGCTATCCCACTATGCCTCTGGTTTTACTATTTTGGAAAAAGCTTGAAATTCAAGACTTTTGAGGTTTTCACAGCATTACAGATATTTCCTGCTGGACTGGAATCAGTGGTTGTAAGGTCAAGATGCGACAGAGATAAATGTACATCATTTTCCTCTGCTGCCAAATTGTCCATTATCTTTTACCTTATAATCACGATTTGCATCAGATAACTGCCAGTTGGTGTTTGGCACTCCCATCCGCTTATATTCTTCTGCTAAATCAATAAGCTGCCAGCCTTTCACCTGTTCAGATTCCTTCTGCTTTGGATTGTAAGAGAAGGCATATAGTTCATCATACCTCACTGAAAAGCAGAAAATAGATATTTTGCAAAAAGTCAGAACCCAGATATCTTCTCTGTCAGCAAGTGTAGGCAGATCACCACCTAGGAATAAGACTCCAAGGCCATAAAAAACAGACCCCTAATAACACAAATAATCACATGACATTCCCTTTCGTTACCATGTAAATCACTGGTGACCAACTGGTCGGTCAGGATTGAGCAATTGATCCTGGAGCCTCCTGCAGTCAGTCCTGGGCTGGAGTGGCCAAATGTGTGTGTGCATGCATGTGCGCCCCCCCCCCCAGCCCAGCAGGTCAGTCAGTGGGGGAAGGGAAGGGAAGGGGCGGGGGTCAGAATGAGGCCCTTTTGTGGCAAAGGACACAGAGTACAGCAGAGGCAGGAGAAGCCCATAAAGTAAGCAGGGCTCCAGGCAGGTGGTGGAAGGATCAAGCCTGGGTGGCTTGTCCTGGGGTGGGGTGCCGCTTCCACCACCGCATGCAATCCGGCGTAGGCCCTGGGGGGCACATCCCCCCACAATCTGTGAGTGGTGGAGGCAGCTGCTGCTGCTGCATGCTGGGCTTTGTGCACCAAGCCCCACTGCACACTGCCTGGGAGCAGCCCAATCCCACAGGCATCTCACACAGGTCGGGGAGGGGAGCATGTAATGCCCCTCCCCCAAATGCTGGGCAGCATGGGTGGCTGCAGAAGCAGCGAGGTAGGGAAGGGGCTGGGGATGAAGCTGCAAGCGGCTCATCTGAGGGCCACAAGGAGGGGGCATACAGCTCGAGTGGACACGAGGAGTATGCATCCCTGGATCTGCATGTGGAGTGCAGCAGAGTGGCGTGGGCTGGGAAGAACGTGGCACCGCCCCAGCGGGGGTGCTAGGCTGGGTTGTGCTTGGGCTGGGTGATGGTGGTGCTAGGAGCAGGGCCATGGGGGGGGCTGTAGCCACCCCAAAATTCGCCATAGCCCCCGCAACCCTGAGCACAGGACCCCCACCAGAAGCAGCTCACCGCCGCCCCAGCCCGTACCACCCCACATGTAGATCTGGGGGTACATGCCCCACCGTGCCTTCGTGGGCATCTTAAATCTAGGTAGGAAGGATTTTACCTGAGGAAGGATGCTGTAATATCTAAAAAAACTTGTCTAAATCTATCCGAGTCATGCAGTTATTGCAATAATATGCCCCCCACAAAAATTCTTGCTTCTCTCATATCTCCTGCACCATCATCACTACAACATTTTAACACTACTAAAATAGGTCCCAAAAATAAATCCTTAAGGAATCTATTAGTAACCTCTTGCTAGCCCAAAACTTCCCCTTTCCACATTATGTAATGTTATAGCTTTTTCCATCACTACTTTACCCGCCCCCAAATTTCTTTGTTATAAAGTAAAACATTATAAAAGTAATGATTTCCCATGCAGCACTCTATCAAATGCTGTACTGAGTTCTAGAGGGAACTACTGCATTTTCTAATGACTGTTTATATAGTGCTACTGCAATTGGATGAGGGAATAGACTATTTATGATGAGTAAATAAAATTCTCTGGACCATGTAAGACCTCATGGGAACTAAATGATTTAAGCATTTTTCAAAATGAGACTGGGGATGCTAAGCAGTTTAGGTTCTTTAAATAATCTTTTATGTGACTTCTGTCCTGAGGAGCTCACAGTCTGAAGTAGTCACACCAGGACAATGCAGTTCATTTGCAGGAAAAGATGAATGACCCTTTTCAAAAGGTAAAGGTAAAGACTTTTAGGACTCTGGAGAATAGAGGGGTGGCTTGGCACGTCACCTGGAGTATTCTCAATGCCCAAGTGACAAGATGAAGAGTAGTTTAAAATTATGAACAGAGACAAATGGACTCGATGATCTCCCGAGGTCCCTTCCAGCCCTAATGTCTATGAAATCTATGAAATGGCAAAGTTGTTTGAAAGTTTGCTAATATAATTGGAACTTTTAGGCTATTAGTTACACAGATGTGAAGTATGTTAAAGAATGCCACAATATTGGTCCTGCATTTAACTCCACCCCCCCCCCCAAAAAAAAAAGTCTGCTGAAAAGCTGGCAAGTCAGTCAGTAATAAAGAAGTCCTTGACTTTAGGAAAGCTGATTTTGACAAGCTAAGGAGGCTTGTCAGAGAGGCCCTAAAAGGCCACAACCCAATGGAGAGGGGAGTTCAGGATGAGTGGTTGCTGCTCAAGGGAGCAATCCTAGATGCGCAAGCAAAGTCCACCCTGTCTCGGAGGAAAGGCAGCAAAAGGGCACAGCAGCCCCCTTGGCTCTCCAGGGAACTGGCGGACCTCCTGCATCTTAAAAGGAAGGCCTACAAAGGATGGAGGACTGGAACCGCCACCAAGGAGGAACAGCTGCTTTAGTCTGGACTTGCAGAGCAAATCAGGAAAGCCAGGGCTGTGATGGAACTCCAGCTAGCTACAAGTATCAAGGACAATAAAAAGTCCTTTTTTAGATACGTGGGGAGCCAGAGGAAAAGCAAGGGCAATATTGGACCCCTGCTAAACCAGATGGGGCAACTGACAACTGAGCCCAGGAAAAAGCGAACTTGCTAAATGGGTACTTTGCATCATTTTGTCACCCATCCCATGGGACGCCCTGCCCACTATGGGTCAGGGAGGCCCAGGTGAGGGAGATTCCTTGCCCTCAATCAAAGTTGACTTCATGGAGAAACACCTTGACAACTGGATATCTTCAAGTCACCCAGCCCTGATGGGTTACACCCAAGGGTACTCAGGGAGCTGGCGAGCATCATAGCTCAAGCCCCTGGCATGGATCTTTGAGAGCTCTTGGTGCTCTGGTGAAGTGCCTGATGATTGGAAGAGGGCCAATGTTGTGCTGATCTTCAAGAAAGGGAGGAAAGTAGATCTGGCATACTACAGGCCCATCAGCCTGATCTCTATCCTGGGGAAGGTCTTGGAAAAGATTATCAAAGAGGCCATCCTTAACAGACTAGCTGAAGGCAATAACCTGAGAAATACCCAGCATGGGTTTGTTGCGGGTAGGTCTTGCTTGACCAATCTCATTTCCTTTTATGACCAGGTGACTTAGCACCTGGACAAGGAGGAAGAGATCGACGCTGTATATCTTGACTTCAGAAAAGCCTTCGATCTGGTATCCCACGATCACCACTTGGCTAAACTGGCTAACTGCAGCCTTGATGTCACCACGATCCACTGGCTGGGGAACTGGCTCCGTGGTAGGACCCAGAGGGTGGTGGTCGACGGGAGCCAATCATCTTGGTGCGCTGTAACCAGTGAGGTCCCACAAGGCTCTGTCCGAGGGCCTATACTGTTCAACATCTTCATTAATGATGTGGACGTTGGAGTCAGGAGTGGACTGGCCAAGTTCGCCAATGACACCAAACTTTGGGACAAAGCATCCACGCGAGAGGACAGGCGGGTGATCCAGGCTGACCTGGACAAACTCAGCAAATGGGCAGACGAGAACCTCATGGTGTTTAACACCGAAAAATGCAAGGTTCTTCACCTTGGGAGGAAAAACCTGCACCATGCTTATAGGCTCGGTAGTGCTACACCGGTTAGCACTACAGATAAAAGCGACTTGTGGATCATGGTTGACCACAAGATGAACATGAGCTTTCAGTGTGATGCTGCAGCTAGTAAAGCAACCAAAACACTGGCTTGCATCCATAGATGCTTCTCAAGCGGATCCCGGGACATCATTCTTCCGCTGTACTCAGCCTTGGTGAAACTGCAGCTGGAGTACTGCGTCCAGTTTTGGGCTGCACAATTCAAAAGGAATGTGGAGAAGCTTGAGAGGGTGCAAAGGAGAGCCACGCACATGATCAGAGGTCAGGAAAACAGACTTTATGATGAGAAGCTGAGAGCAATGGGGCTATTCAGCCTGGAAAAGTGCAGGCTCAGGGGATAACTCCTCAGGATCTGGGTGGGAATGTCTGTTCACCAGAGCCCCCCAAGGGATGACAAGATCCAACGGTCACAAACTCCACTGTGACTGACTCAGGCTGAACATAAGAAAGAACTTCTTCACTGTCCGAGCCCCTAGGATTTGGAATATACTACTGCTGGAGGCAGTTCAAGCACCCACTTCTTTGAATGCCTTCAAGACACATTTGGATGCTTATCTTGCTGGGATCCTATGATCCCTGCTGACTTCCTGCCCCTGGGGCAGGGGGCAGGACTCAATGATCCTCCAGGGTCCCTTCCAGCCAAAATGTCTATGAATCTAATGAAGCAAGACAGAAGTTTGTGTGATGATTAATCATGTAAACACCCATTTTGTATTTATAACTCCTGTCAAACACGTAAAAGATGACATTAAGAAACAAGGTAGAAAGGTGATAAAATATCTTATAAGCCAAAAATGAATGCACCTATATCAGTCTCAAAATAATTCCAATATTACTTTCAAACTGTATCCAACCTATCACTAGTTTCAAAAATCTCCACTGGAAATGGAATAATTGAAACCTAATATTTACAACATCATAGCAATCACTTGGAATTTCATTCTCTCTTACCCACACACTATCTTGTTTTCTTTGTGTGTTGACGTAATGGTTATGAAAACCATATGTAGCAGATTGAAAAAACAAAATTTCAAAGACTCATGGAGGCCTCATGTTTAACAGAAATAAGATAAAACCCTAGGGTGTATTAAGTTTTTTTGGTAAAACAGAGCTTCAAAACATACAGCAATCCTACCTGGCCTTGAAAGCTGTAACAATGAGTTGTAAATGTCATGACAATCCCTTTCTCTAGGAACAATAAAGTGAACTATTCTGAAGTTCTTGCACTGGATTACAAGAGGGCAGCCTGAAGTAGTCAAGGCAAGTTTCTCCACTGCAGCAATATGATGATGTAGTATCTATGGCACACAAGAATTCAGTATAAGTTTCATTGCAACATATTATTGACCAATGATAAATAATATTTTAATAATATTCTTGGAGGCCCTTTACACACATAAGTTGACAAAGCTAGTCAATAGCCTTATAGCATAAGCTCTATTTGTACAAAAGAACCCTTGATATTGGCATTTCATAGAACCCACCATAACTGTCTACTGGAAACTATATTCAGTTTCTTCCCCCAGCTTCCTGGGATTACCAGTAAATCACAAACTTTAAAATTAATCCCTTGCTTCATGCCAAGCACTGAAGTAAATCTTCAAGGCAAGCTAATCAATATTTTTAAAAGCACTGCTAAATGACAAATTGCATCTACTAGGGGAATGGATTTATTCAGATCATTGTCTCTAAGGCTTGGGAGTGCTCTTCAGACTTTTATAAAATGCAAATGGCAAGCACCAAGCACAGCCAAAATACAGAATTAAACGGTTGGAAAGGACCTCAAATGCCAGCTGTCTCACCCCCTGCAGAATCTGTAATCCCTACACCACTCCAGAGAAATGCCAACCCTCTGCTTGGAAATCTTCAATGAAAAAAAAGATCCCATGTCTTTCCTAGATAGTTTGTTTACTTTTCTTATCACTGTTACAGTCTAGAGGTTTCTTTCTGGAGTCTTATCTAAATCTGCTTGGCTGTAAAGTCACATCTTTATATATGAGAATTTTCTTGTCCCCAAAATTTAGTTTTGAGCAACTGGATGTTTGATGTGGAGAAAATGCATCCCCACCCCAATTCAGGCTTTCAAAGGTTAGCTTACATTTATGCCTATAACTACAGTTTATGTACTCCAAAGTTCTGCTCTTGAAACAACACTCATGAGCAGCAACTTTAACAGCCAGATCAGTATGAGCCAGGAGTACTATAAATCAGCATGACAAGGAAGTAGAGACGAAAGGAATAAAAAAATTCAACACAAGAATGCTACAGGTGCTCCTGTGCCACCTGAGACTCTAAAGGGAGCATATTATTCAGTTATCTAGCTAATGCAGGCATTTTTTAATTGCCATATAAAAGGAAAACACTATACAAAACCCTGAGAAAGCATTTTGCCAGATGCATATATTTGAGAAGTACTGAAATTAAAGGCAGCAATTTAAAAAACATAAAATGACTAAAGACCATTTAGAGGAAGTGCCGTAGTAAAAGTTCTCAGCACATGCTGTACTGGATTACATAAGTAAATATTGCACAATGGGACCAGAACAGTACTTCTAAGTTAAACAATTTTATGTATAGTGGCACTTTCACAAATTATGTGCTATTGACACAGAACCAGTAAAGCACAGCAGGCAGCAACAAGTCCAATAACCATGATACAGCATTAAGTGTAAGAAATTTTTGCCAAGGAACATATCCAAGATAGTTTTACTATTTTAAAAACCCACAAGATTTTTGGTGCCTACAAGGATCTGGGTCTCAGTTCTTAGGGCTTTGTTGTTGCATTTAAGGCTACCAAGATCTGAATCTGAAGTTTGAGGAAATTCAGCTGCATTAACTGAGGCTTTGGCAAAACAACATGCCCTGAATAGAACTAGAAATCAGAGGGAAAGGTACAGATCCAAGCAAAGCAACATAGAATCACAGTGCCAGAACAGGCCTCGATGGTCATTTAGTCCAAATCCCGCACACGATCTAATGGTCATAACCACCTCTTAGCAGAAAAAAGGAAGCTAGTTATTTAATGGCTTGTATTTTTAGAGATGGCAGAGCTGCCACATCCAAGAACAGATCTACTTATTTTAAGTGCCTAAACAAAGTTACTTTAAATCTTGCACAGTTTTGAAAACTTTAGCCATAATGAAAAGGATCACATCTAGATGAGCCTGGCCACAAGGAGCCCAACAAGACAACTTGCCTTGCATCTCTATTTTTTATTGCTGATATGTGAAATGCTGTGAGGAGAAATAATTTATATTTTATTTAAAGAGAAGTTACAGCCAGACAATAATTTAAATTTAGCATGCATGGTGGGGAGGGAAGGACAAGAAAGTGCATCTGAAATAGCAGTGTGCTTTCAGGCTATTAGGCATCTGCTTCCTTACCCAAGTCTCTTTCTGGCCAGAATCTATAAATAATAGATGAGTTGCTGTAAGGTACAGGGTTCCTGTTAATGACTTGTTGTTGGTGCTGAACCGGTCTAGTAACTTCACCTGCTCTACCTGTAAGAGAGAGAGAGAGAGAAAACAAGAAAAAAAATGCAAACGTGTTATTTTACAGGAAGTAAAATCCTTCTTTGACAGTCCTCTCAGTCCACAGAATAACTTTAATGTAGAGGAAGCTCCAAAGTGTCCAGAGCAGTCTAGTATGTTCCAAACTAGTAAACAAAACCGACCTGCCAAGGAATGCCTAGATGACCTAATTATCCCGTTAGAAGATACAATGCATGATAAAGCCAGAAGGCCAGGATCATGAATAATCTATCCATATCTGTAAAGTTAAAATCATTTTTAAAAATAAGTGGCAGGAATGATTTTCCATCATGCTGGCTGGCACTCTGAAAACAAGAGTGCAATTTTTAAAAAGTGAAAAACAAGGATAGCATCAAATTCACATGTAATAAGAAACATTACCCTGCTAGATGTCAATACTGAATTACCAGCTGATATCAGACCTGCACACTGGGGGGGGGGTCATTTCCAGCACCTCCTATCCCTTCAGAGCCCTAAGAACCCCCTCTCCTTGACTTCATTTTCATCCTCCACTTTATCTTGCCCCCAGCCTTAAAAACTTAAGTCATAACAGAAAGGAACTTGCTATGTTGGAGCTGAAGTGGAAATACCCATTAAAAAAAAAAAAAAAAGGAAACAAGCTCTATGCTCAGCATAAGTGTGACCTCCCAAAAGTCAAATGAGAGAACTGCTCTCTAAATAGAGAGCCCCTCAGTCCAAACATTGCTGGGACAGATTTCTCACACTTCCATCCAACTAACAGTCTTCTAATCCAACAGAGGAACATTTCATAGAAAAGGGGTTTTAGGGATCCTGCAATGTAGCCAATTTAACAAAGTAGTTTGCAGGCTCCACATTGCTTTATCTGAAACAAACATTACATCATCCTGCATGTGAAACACCACAAAAGGACTATGGTGAGGGCTTATCTTTTTGTATACCATTTTATTTCTTGGCAGGCTGATCTCATTAGTACAGAGTTGGAGCTCTTGCTAGAAGCCCAATACTATTCCCATTAAAATCAATGGCAAAGCTCCCAAAGACTTGAAGCAGCAAGATCAGTGCTAGGAGAGGTGGCTGCGACAGCAAATAGCCCCGGTCAGTAAGACAGGGATGAAAATACATACTGATAATTAGGGTTCAAACTGCTTAGGTTATGAGACATATTCCACAGTGGAAAGCTCAGCATTAAAAAAAAAAAAAAAGGTGAGTTATCTCACTAATAGAACTGAGGTGTTCAAGGATTTCAGTTTAGAAGAGAAAAGCCACATGTGCATTGCTCCATTATGCAATGGGCCCTGTTGCCCTTTGTATTTCTCAGTTAAATTATTATGCTCAACATACAATGTCCAACGTAGGAAGTTAAACCAGCTGCGCAAAGTTCTGCATAAACTGATGGTTTCAATGGCACCTAACCAGCTAGTGAGGGCTAAACATAATGAGCATAACAGGAAGGTTACTGCAACTGCTTTAGTCTATCTAAACTCCACCAAAGTACCCTTCCTAGTATGCAATCCCTGTATACCACAGCTCTCACCCTGCCATGTTCCAGCTTGATCCAATCAGCACAACCTGTATCATCCACAGGCCATGCTTCTATAAGGAAAGACAGCATGTGCAAACCAGACTTGACCTGCACTTTGGCAACCTAGTTTAAGCAATTAAAAGATCATAGGAATTGGATGGATGATGCAAGAAGGCGGCAAAAAAAAAGTAATGAGATAATTACTAAAATTTAATTTTTAGATGTACTTTGTTTCAAGGAATATTAGGCATGTTGAAATCATGTAATTATATCATCCAAAGACCCCTTATGTAGCTGACCCCTGTTGTGACAGCTGTAGTTTTAACTGAATTATCCATTTAAAAGAAATCAACTAAAAAGGGGACAAGCAAGGTGTATAATAGATCTAATGAACCATTAGCAGCTTGACATACCTCAAGCTAAGAAAATTTCAATCAGCTGAGTCACAGTTTTCAATTTTAGAAAAAACAGATAAAAAAGGAGAATGGAAAACTACCTGTATTTGTAAATGTAGTTGGATTATAACAAAGAACTAACAGCAAACAAAGATGTGAGGAACACTACACATTTTGGAAGCAATATCAACATAGTAAATTTGGAGGGAGGATTTTTAATAGCAAGACTGAAGACAGCCACTTCAACAACAAGAAACCTAATTATAGTAAAGAGGGACTGGAAACAATGCATCAAAAGCTGTTACAAAGGATTGTCTGAGCATTCCCTAACATGATGCCTAGAGCCAGGGAAAAACAGACATAACTGTATCTTGCTGTTATGGAAGCATTTAAAGAATGACTTTGCCCTTTTAGCAAAATAAATTAAAACCTGAATTTCAAACCCAAGAATCATGTGTTTTGCACAACTGTATTAACACCACACATGAAATACAATTTTCAAATGGACCCAAGTTCTTAAATCACTTAAGTCAGTTTAAAAAAACCCAAAAACTCAGACTTCTAAATCCCACTAATGTCCAGTGAGACTTCAGCACTGAGTTACTAATATGCTTTTGAAAATTATACTATCCATTCTCTCTAACAGTAGTTAATAAATTCATTTTAGCATTTGAATTAACTACTATCAGAAATTCAGCTATAAAACTGCCACGTTGCTGGAGTTGGAAGAGGAAGAAACTAACAGAATTTCATTACCAGCTCTTAAACTGGCATTCTTACTAGCCAGCCCATTTGTCAAGAGTGGCAGCAACCTGCAGATCTAAAGTTCCCTCAAAGACAATCTAGAAGCAGGCTATGAACACAGCAATATTATAGTTTCACCACTTCCTCTGACTGATCTATTTGCATGTTATTCTTGACTGATATCAGTCCTTTACCATACCTACAGCATACATTACACCTGATAAAGTTTATCTAATTAATCCAGTGTAAGCATATTGGTAGAGGGTAGTTATTTCAAATTTCACAATCAAATGCAATGATTTTAGCCATTCTTGTCAAGGAAACCAGCATTGTAAGAGAGACTTTTGTATTTATATAAAGCAGAAACAATTTCAAATCAATAGCAGATACTGTCAGGACATTTTTTATACGGCATGTCCCAATTTATTTTTTCTAATTGGAAAAGGCACATTTCTCTCTTCATCCAATTAGATTTCTGAAGAAAGCATTTTTTGACAAAATGCCGCTACAACTGGTTCTGCATGGACAAACCCGATGCCAAACAAAGCTTTATTGATTCCAGTGGGGCTGTGCCCTCAGGGATTTTTGCAGGTTTGAAGCTTGGTAATTACTTGAAAATCAGTACGGTAAGATTTCCTACCACACAAAAATTAAATGAGATGAAAACAGCATATCTGAAGTGGCTACCTTCTTTCATTTACAGGTGTCACAGCTAACTGTAACAACAAGTAAATTTGGAGCCATGATTTTCAAGCTGATGTTCCTTTACAAATCACTTTTCTCATCTCAGATGTTAGTTCAGCAAGAGATTAATCGGCATCTAACAAAATTGTTTTAATTTGTGTAACTTTGTTGAAGCATATCAGATTGAAAAGAACCTTCCCAGCCATAACAGGCTTTACATTGTTTTTTTTATTTTAATTTTTTGTGCAATAATAACCTGCTGCTGCACTTAGCTACTCACTATAACTACAACGCTGTAAGATGGGACTTCCTCTGTCCATACAGCTATAAGTCTAATTTATGTTCAAAATTCCAAGTCATTCGCATGAATAGCTTGTGCTTCTGGGAAAGACTAGACAGATGTGTAGGGCCTCCAGCCACTTCGGCACACAAGCCAGGAAGAGAGCAGATCTGGCCACCTGCAATTTAATTCTGCCTGTCAAAACCATTGGACGCCAAAACAAACTGAACACTTCAATTCAACACCATGTTTACTTAAAGCTGACTGAAGCATTAAACAGGCCTTCTTCCCCAGTTGTTTTTGTCTCCGCACCATTCTGTTTATGCACTCCCCATCCACAGCCCCACCCAGTCCCTGCACATCCTGGTCTGATCTCTCATGGCCCTATCCAGGCTAGTGATACCACAATGCACAGGGACGCCTGGGGATGGGGCAGCTATTTTCCTGTCCCTGTCCATTCACATCTCCAGGCGGTTTCGCTGGGCAGTGTCCACCAGCTCCTTGGACGCATCTACAAGCCAGTGGGTCCTGCCTGGGGGAATCTGCTTAGTGCCCCACACCTGCTTGGGCCTCTTGCTCTAAACCTCTCACCTTCACTTCTGTCCCTTTATATTTGTCCCAAGTGATCAGCACCATGCTCTCAGCAGCCCCCTCACCACGCAGACCTTGCAGCTCTGCAGGGTGGGCTCTGCCTGTGGAACAGCACATCACCGGGGGTGGTTGCATCTGCCTGGCACAGCGGAAGCCTGGCCCTACCCCTTCTTCATCCTGCTCTTAGGAAAAGGCCCCAGGCTAAATTACCACCCCCAGAAGCAACCACTGTCCCGAGGGCCGCACCGAGCCCCGGGCGCTCCTCACTTCAGCAAAGAACAAGGCAACGCAGGACCCGGCCCCGGCAGTACCTTAGTAGTGCGGATGTGCTCCATGCCTTCTACTCAGCTCCGACCCCGAGCCCACCGCTGCCGGCCCGGCTGCCGTCACCTGGAGACACTTCCGGGGGGAGCGGCCGGAGGAGGGGCCGGGGCGGAGCCAGCGCCCGAGCCCGCGCGGCGCCCCCTGCTGGCCGGAGGAGCGACTCCGCCTCCCCGCCCCCGCGGGGCCCGGGGAGCTCCCCTCAGGCCACGCCCGGACGCCGCGCACAGCAGGGGGCGGGGCCAGGGAGCGGCCCGCGGGAATTCCGTCCGCTGCGGCTTGCGAGCAGCAGCTACGGCCCGGAGCCGCCTCGCTCCGGGTCCTGCATATGTACACGTGTGTTGAGGCGTGCCTCCAATCTGCAACGTGGATGTATAGTCCGGCTTCTCAACCTTTTTAGATTGGAGGCACCCCTTAGACTTGAGGCACTTAGCCCTTAGTTTTCGCTCAGTTTTTGACCGCAGCCAACTAGGAATAGATCAATTTTTCTATTGCAAAGAACTCAGGAAGATCACAACAAGTCAGGGTGTTTTTAACGCTATGGATTTGAAAACTCTGTGTTTCTCCCCCGGGGAATTATGTTTGCAGAGCGAATAGTGCTAACATTGTATGGTACCCCATGGCACCCTTGAAAGGATCTCAAGGTACCCTAGGATGCCACAACACCCTGGCTGAGAGTCATTGATGCAGACGTAAAGATTATATAGCTATATTGAGATAGATAGAAACATTTGGACGCTTATCTTGCTGGGATCCTTCCACCCAACTGACTTCTCCCCCACCCCCTGGGGGTAGGGGGCTAGACCCAATGATCTTACGAGGTCCCTTCTAGCCCTAATGTCTATTAAATCTATGAGATAGACAGACAGACAGACATCTCTATATATTTATATAGATATACAGAGATAGACATAGATACATAAAATAAACAATATATGCATCTCTCCAAACAAATATATACAGCTATGGCCTTGATGTGCTGGAGGATGGTGAGGGAAAAGTCATAAATGAACTTCTCCAAAGAGCTTTTTAAGCTAAAGATGGGTATCATCAGAAGCCACCTTTCACTGTCTCTGGAAGAGGACATTGAGGCTGATAGGGGCTTCCCTCCTAAAAGTTTTCTTCTGTGCAGAGAAGTGTAGGAGTTTCTTCTGATGATCATCACAGTACTTTGGGGGGAAACCTATGCTCCACTGCATATTCTGTGAAAGTCCAGGGATTTTCAAGCAGAAGTGAACTACCAAAAATCACCCACAAGGTACTGTTTCATGAAAAGCCCCCAACTGAAATCCTGCTGTTCTATTCAGTTGAGCCAGGGCAACATGTCTCAGAATTCCTTCGTAGGGGTTTTCACTACTTCATTCGCAAAAACCTAGCTCAGCAACTAAACACATCAGCAACACTATGGTTGAAAATTTAACATCAAAGCTTATTACAGTGGAATTTCCTGATTATTACACATGGATTTTCCCTCTGAGAACCTTTATAAAATTGCACTTCAATTTAGCTGAGGTGCATATCTTAATGGTCCGTGGTATAATTCACTCTAGTGAAGTGCACTGTTCTAGATTACGACTACATCCAAACATGGGGATTGCTAACATACCAATCCTAATCCTAGTACAGGAAGGGCTTTAATATGAGGTAAGCATTTATTGTGTTGAGTTGCTGTGTAGTCATTGGTCAACTGAAAGACAATATTTGTGACATCATGACCCCCAGTGGGACAGTCAAATGAATCACAAAAGATGGAAGTGCCTTGAGGCATCATCATATCAACTAGGTTCAGGGAAACCTGAGAAAATGAATAATGCTTAAATGGTCATGGAGAAAACATAGAATTTTTTTTTTAAAGTTAACCGACTCATCTGGTTTTCATCAATAAGGCAGATAAGAACTACCTTCGCCAGTGCTCAAAGTGACTGGTTCACACCAGCTGCCATGGCAAAACAGAGGCGTAATTTGTATCTGGAACTTTTTGGTAGTACGGTCCTTCAGCCTGAAGTCATAAATAGGTAAGAAACTTCATTTCAAACTCCATTGTTGTCAAAAACCTAAAATACATTAAGGGCATTGGGAAAACATCATCATTCCACTTAAAAAACCATGGTATGTTCATATCTTGAATCCTATGTACAATTCTAGTCTCCATATTTCAACAAGGAAGTAATAGAATTAGAAAATGTACAAAGGGCAACCAAAATGATCTGGGGTATGGAGCAGTTGCCATACTAGAAAAGACTAACAAGGCTAGGGCTCTTCAGTTTGGAAAGGAGAAGGCTAAGTGAGGATATGATAGCGAGGTGCTCAACCCCCAGCCCACTGACTGGATCCAGTCTGCATGTCCATGTCATCCAGTCCACAGGGATCCCCATGAGTCCAGAAATTTGGCAGGGGGGACACAGTAGCAGTGTTAATTTCCTCTCCCCCACTATCAAACCCCTGGACCTGGGGGGAGCCCTATAGGACAGATAGTATGGCCCTGTGCACCAGGGTGAGGGACTGCATGGAGGTGATGCGAGGCCCAACCCAGGTGTGCAGGGCTAGGCAAAAGTGGTATGAGGCTGATCAGATGCACAGGGGGCCGACTAAGACAGTGAAGGGCCGCTCCAGGCATGCAGGGACCAGTTGAGGCAACAAAGGACCAATCTGGGCATAGAGGGGCTGGGCCAGCCAAGGCAGTGTGCAGCCAATCCAGGCATACAGGAGTTGGCTGGGGGTGGTACAGGGCTGAGCAGAGGCAGCGCAGGGCCCAATTGGGGCATGGGGCTGGGGCAGCATGGGACCCCATCATGGTGTGTGGGGCTCAAACTGGCTCATGGACTAGCCCCCTACACTGACCTGGCCTGTGGTCTATACAGTCATGAAGGCTGTGGATAGGGAACTGTTATCCACCAAGTCTCAGTATTCTAGAACTGAAGTTAGGAGATGGGTTTAAAGCTAACACAAGAGAAAGTACTTTTTTATGCTGCACATAGTTCATTTGTGGAACTCATTACCACAGGAGGCCATAGAGGAAGATAGTATAGCCAGGTTCAAAAAACGATTAGACAAATTCATTGATGATAAATCTATTAATAGCTAGTAAACAGATCAGTCAGAGATGCATCCTCTGGCACCATCTCTAAACCATTAATGGTGGATGCCAGGGAGGATAATGAACAGGGGATAGATCACTCTAGATATGCCCAATTCAGTGTTCTCCCTGCATAGCACCCACTCCTGCCACTGTCAGATAGACCTATTTTTTGTCAGGAAACATGGGTTTAGGCCCACCACAAAAAACTATAAGCCCTCCTTTAAAAGGGAGGCCACTAAATGCAACAACAGATTTCTCGGGACAAATAAGAAAACTTCCAGGAATTGAAGTGGGGGTTACAGGTTCAAAACAAGGGATCCACTGTTGAAGACAGAATACTAGGCTAGATAAACCATTGACCTGGCCCAGTATGGCACTTTTTATGTTTTTAGATCCCAAAACAGTGTGTAAATATTCAGGGAAACACTATCAAATTTAGATGTTGGACAGTATCTACCTTTGTCCATAGGTAGACTCACTTGCATTCCAATTACAGAGCTTCTCAAAACAGGTGCTTTTGGCACAAAGGAAAGCTCTCAAGCATGTGTATATGAATGTAAATAGAAGCAAATCAAACAACAGCTTAGCACAACAGCCTAAAACACCTGTCTTTGTACCACATGAGGACTTAAAAAATCAAGACCTACATGCTAGTATTTAATTGCTGTTGATAAACAGATGTCTTAGGATTCCATTTTGATATATGTTTAACTTTATATATTGAAGTCAATTTAACTATTTACCTGCAGAAAAACTAAGCACACATTTCTTCTTTCTGGCCCTGAACACATGCATTGCCCCAAGAGGCTATACTTGTTTTATACTACGTAGGGAGATAATCTTAAATTACCTTTAAGTAGCATTTGCATTGGAATTAAGTAGAGTTCTGGCCCCAAATCTGGCCTCTCTACCTTTTAAACATATGATTATTTCAGCCCAAGATAGGTAGTTCTGTATTTCTTTAGTATCTGTTCTCTGGGAGAGAAAAGGACAATTTGGGGGTTTTTGTGGGGTGGGAGGAAAGAGGAGGGATATCTTTTATTGGACCAACTGCCTTGTTGGAATAAAGTTAGACAAGTTTTGGAATGCAAAGCATTCTTCTGGTCTGAAGAGAAGCGAGCACAATGGATATTAAGAGCACCTACACTGCAGCGAGGCTGCTCTGATAGCGCACCAGAGCAGGCTCAATTGAGTATGCTGGAGCATAGTAATAACAAAGCGCTTTGGACAAGCTTTAGTTAAACGCGGGGATGCTGTTACACAAGATGTTCCAGGTGCTTTAACTGGAGCAGCTCTTAGAGCCACTGTAATTAAAGCTGCCCTCCCAGCACATGTATAAACACTGTAAAATTCTTTAGCTTGTGCCTTTCCATTCCAAGTGGTGGATTTTGGTATCTTCTATGTTATAGCATTCTTAGAGTAATATAGCTGCAGGGATTCAGGGGGAGGCAAGAATGTTTAAACTATTTCTGGCAGCAAACATCCTTTTTCTTTGGGTTTTTTTTTTAATGGAGCAATTTCATTGGTTGCGTGGTCTTTCTTTCCATGAGTGGCTTCTGCAATAATTCAATAGCATGGACTTCCCCATATATGTGAGTATATGTATGTGTGCGCACACGTATATGTGCCTATATACACACATAAATGTTTATCTGTATATACGTCCACATATACAAACACACATACATACATGTCTACATATGCATATGCATGTCTGTATGCATCAACACCTACATTTATATCTACGTGTGTATGCATATATATATACACACCCCCACACACGGTGATAGAGTCAGACACTGCACGACTCCGACCAACAACCCTATGCCTGTAAGGAGAGAGCAGCCGCGAGGCCACGACCCAGCCCGGCGCTGCGCCACGGGATCACGCCTAGTTCCCGCGCTGGTTCCAGCGGCTCCCGGCGCAAGCGCAGAAACACTCCCAACAACCGCGATCGGAGGGGCACAAGCACGTAGGGCGGAAGAAGGGCGCACGGCGGGACGTTGGCTCCACCCTCTGCAGCCTCGCGCACTTAGCCGGGTGGCAGGGGAGTGACGCAGTTGGTGCGACTGTAACTGGCCTGACTCTGCTGGTCTTCCGTGGTGCATTGCGGCAGGCGGTACGGGGCGCCGCAGGGGCCATTTTGCGCCGTTCGCGTTGCTACCTCGCGTGGAGCCCGCGTTCGGCAGTAATGCGGCGCTGAGGAGGCCGTGCTTCCCGGCCGCCGCCATGTCCGCTGGCTTCTCCTTCGGGGCCGGCACCTTGGGCTCCGCCACCGCCGCCGCCGCGGGCGCGGGGGGAGGCGGCGGCGGCGGAGGCTTCTCCTTCGGAGCTGCGGCGCCCAGGTACCGCGGGGCAGAGCCAGGGCGGCGGGCGCGGGGCCCGGCCTGGGTTGAGGGGTGCTCGGGCTGGCAGCGGACCGGCGCCGCTTCCTTCAACCCCGCGCTTCTATCCGTGCCTTGAGCCACCCCCTCTTGGCCCCGCTTTGGGGTAGTGCTGGCGTACGGAGATGGGGTAGGAGAGAGGGGCCGTCTGCCGCGGCTGCTCCCCACCCTCCCACGAAGGGACCCTGATAACGGGGCTGCGAGTGGGGTAATCCAGGCTTCGCGTCAGGATGGCATGAAAGTTTCATCCTTCTGAAACAATTGACGTCCCATCTTCTTTCTCCACAGCGAGGGGGGGCGGCCTGGCTAACGAGGGCGGCTGGTTACTTGAGGGGTGGGTTGGGTGCCCCAAACCATGGGAGTTGCTTATTATAAGGATAAACAGCGTCACATCACAATTGGCAATGTTCAGGCTGCTGTTCAAAGATGCAATGTCTGGCATTATATTAATGATGTACTGACCCATTTCCTGCTAACTGGCTTTGGCATCTGGTACTGCAGCTTACATTATGATTCAAATGTCAATTGATACATCGGGAAAAGTACTTGGCCATGTTAGTCTGAAGAAGGCAATTTTATTTCATAATGGCCTTCAGAAATAGAAATGAAAATGCACTTTAAACAAACTTGTATTGCACATCTATAGTTGTCACCCTCAAAACTGAAATTTTAAAACTTTTAAAATCCTCCTGCAGTTAGGTTTAGTGAAATCTATGCGGAGGGGGATTCACAATCATGATAGTATCCCACTGATATTTTGTGATACATAAAACCACTGTCCATAAACTCTCATATTTAATACCAAAGAGAAATCTAATGTATTTGATTTATGTTTATTGAATAAATTGTGAGTGCAGTTTACTGTAGTTACAGTACTGATCTTCCAAAAATGGAAGCCTGCTTTGCAAACTGTCCTAAAATTTTAAGCGTCTACCTCGGTGATGATAAACTGGTAGTTCGTTCACCCCTTCTGATGCCGTTTTATGGAAGTGAAATCTGATAGCATTACCTTACAGTTAAAGTGGAATGTGTTGCGGAGTAAGCATCAAGTAAATAAATAGATGAAATACCTACAGGTGCATACTTGAATTAGGTTGGTCGGAAAAATAATTGTTGCTAATAGTTGGCTAATTTTATAGCTCAACAGGGGGACTTAATTTTGGCACCTTGGGTTCCTCCACTGCTACAGCAACTACATCAGCTCCTTCAGTGGGTTTTGGAAGTGGACTTTTTGGATCAAAACCCTCGACCGGGTTTACACTAGGAGGTACTAATACAGGTAGGAAGTGCATGTTGATTTTATTCTTCAAAAACAAGAGAAACCTACTTTACATAACACTGAGTGCTTTATACAAACTTGCACAAAATACCAGGGCTAACGCATCATAAACAAGGATCTGGGTTTTCTGTTCATGATGGAAAAACTCAGTAAAACCTAGGCTGCCTCTGTGACCCAGTGGGTGGGAGCCCAGCCCCGATCTGCCCTGCTGCGCCGGGTACCACCTACTAGGCTGCAGGGGCCCCAGGGGCAGGGCAGCAGATTGGGGAATCCAAGCCTGGAGTGGGCAGTTTGCACCTCCCCCCTCCCCAACAGGCTGTACTCCTGCTGTGGGCTCCATACTCCACTCCCCACTGGGGTTGTAGCAGCAGCCGGTGTTTAGGTGCTGCTGTGGGGAGCAGGGTGCTGCAGACCTGGGTCCCTGGCCCTGTAGCCCTGGCAGCTGGGGGCCCCCTCCAACAGGGTTGCAGGGGTGAGGGGCTATGGGTGGTGAGTGAGGGGCAATGGCAGGGGCAGGATGCTGGCATATCAGGGCTGCTCAGTGCCACAAAGCAGTTGGGGGCAGGGACAGCCACAGGTGGACTTATGTCCTGGTGAGCTGAGGGGGCAGCGAGAACTCTGATTTTTTTTTTTTTTCCCCCCATGATAAAAAACAAAATCAAATGCCAAAATTCATAGGTATTTAGAATTTATTTTACTATAGTTATTGAGGTACTGGTAGGCTTCTAAATTGCTTTAAAATTGTGGGTAAACAGTGTGGCTGGGGCGGCTCCTTCTAGCTGCAGCCGCCGCTGCTCCCAGCTCTATGGTACCACTGCACGTGCAGCCCCAGCTGAGCAGGCTCAGTGGCAAGCTGCTAGGCAGAAACTGTTGCATGGCACAGGGGGAAAGCAACCCCTTTCCCTCACTGGTGCAGGACAGTTATTGGTGCAGCCACCTGGAGCCTGCACTGCACTGGGCTGCCCTGTGGCTGCTTTGCACTGTCACTGCTGCCCTGCTGGGCAGCCCAGAGGCAGTAGTGGTAGCAGAGCCGCAGGGCAACCTGGTAAGGTCCAGGCTCCAGGCAGGCTCCTGGTAGCGGCGAGGGGGAGGGGCTACTTTTCTCCTGCACTGAGCAACAGTTTCTGCCCAGCAGCCACTGCTGCTAAGCCTGGACAGGTGAGTCCAGAGCAGGCATGGGGCACACCAAGTCAGGGCTGCCTGTGTGGGTCTCTGCAAGTACTACGGGGCTGGAGCCAGCAGTAGTGGTAGCCAGAAGGAGCCATTCCAGCCCCACTGCGTGCCCCACGGCAGGACATGCCACGGCTGGATAGCACCTGAGCCAGGTGAGACCCTGGAACCTGCCTTGGGCTGGACAAAGCCCCTCTGGCCTGTATTTTGCCCACCCCTGATTTGGGAGTATCTGAAGACCCAGACTGAA
>NW_017728906.1:167963778-167996535 GCF_001723895.1 Crocodylus porosus | reverse complement strand
TTTACAGCAGGGAAAATAAATTCAAGACAAACCTCCAATATTTAGATTCTATATCTAGAGAATTATGACAAATTTGTACATTTTCCTTATGTGATTACCTGGGGGGGTGGGGAGGGGTTATATTCAAAGTAGTCTTATATTTGAGGAAACAAAGTAAGTGTATTTGTTTTGTGGAACTTTTGTCTGATTCCATGTATACATTCAGTTTATACAAACTGAAATTTTGTATTTTTTTGAAACACCTTTTTATTTATTTTTTTAAAGAAAGTTTTTACTCGTTTTCCAGAGCTTTCCTAAAATATGGATTTATTTATGTAGTTTCTTGTGTCTTACCTTTTGGATGTAGGAAGAGGCTACTCAATCTTGTGCAGTTTATATAGCCGGCAGCTGGGGATTAAGGTTACGCTACATTTTGACTTTAACAATATTCTTAACATCATTAAGGAATAAACAAAATGTTTTAAAGGGTATCTTAGTGTCATTTGCAGTATTTTTGAAGTCCTGCTAATTTAGCTTTTAATTTTAGTTTAACCTTTTCATTTAGATCTTGTAGTGCCAGAATGCTGATAAATTTTTTAAAACTTGAAGCATTTAAAATGTTTTAAAGTCAGCTTTTGCAATATACAATAGGAAATCTTAGTGACTTATACATTAGCTACACTGGTTTGGATGCTCTTTTCCACATGCTTACCTTACTTTAAAAAGCTTCCACTTACAAGGTGGTTTCACAATACCTTACATTTAAGAGGGTGGGGATTATCTGTCCCTGGATATTTGTTGTTTATTCCCCTTTGCCTCTCTTGAGCGATTCACTAGTTATTGTGTTCTTGAATAATTAAACTTTCTTGAATGCTGACATGGTATGGTTCTGTAATGACTACTCAGTAAAATTACATTTTTCTGGATGAGAAACTATAATTTGAGCTCTTGGATTCTTGAGTTGACTTTGAATGTTTTTATTTTCTCCATTGCACTGTAAAAGGCAGTGACTTTGGCCCCAGCCAGGTAGCAGAAGTGGTGGCAGCTCCCTTGCTGCTGCATGGTCTTCCCAGTGTTCGTTCCAGGCTGCACACTATGCTGTCTGTCCTACATTTCCTACCCCCCTGCAACATCCTGTTGTCTTCCCTGAACTCCCTCCCCTCCTGTCCCCGTCCCCCCCCAGCCCTCCTCACCTGGATCTGACCTAACCCTAGCAAGCTAGCAGTGGGGTTGCAGCCCCAGCCCAGTAGGAAACTACTGCGCCTCTAGCTGCAGCCCAGGGTTTTGAGCTGGAGCTACAACCGTTGCCTGCCCCAGATCAGTACTTGAATCCAAAATGAGAATTTTTGTTTCTCATATTGAATGGGGGATCTCTCATCTTAGATTGGAGCAAATATGGTAGTAACTGTTGGTTTTGTGTGACACACTGTTCTCTTTTAAATGTTACTGTATTTAAAATATGTACTGTTAAGTTTAGTATAGTTTTTACTAAGTATCACATGTTAGCATCTTTGAAGAATTACACACGCTAAAATTTCTGAACAATACGAGTTACCTGAATGGTGTTTTGGCCAGTTCTATCCGAAGGGTCCAGATAACTGAAAATGTATTTCAATTACAGCCTCTTAACAATATTTTTAACATATAAGAGTTATGAATATTGTTTAGAAGGCAGTTGTTCTTTACTAGGTGAGTTTAAGCTACTGGTATTGATCGTTGTGTGTTAAAAAGACTGCTTTGGGGTTTAGCTCATGGCTTTATGGCCAGTAAAATACTAAGGCAGTAATTTAATTCTCTATGTATAAAACTTATCAAAATATGGTTAAAATTGTTTTTCTTTTGTTCTGTTCTAATTTGTGCTTGTTTGCTTTTTGGCAGGAACAGCAACAACTATTGCTACAGGATTGACACTGGGTAAGAAACTAATTTATAAGCTAATTGTATTGTTTGGTGACAAATGGCAAATGGCAGGTGTTGCATTTAAGGCACATAGCAGGTGTTGCATTTAAAGCACAGTTGTGTTCATCATGCTGTAAATGGCAACATGCTACACATTCAGCCAAATTATAGCATTGTAAAATAACAAACCAGCCACAAAGATGTTCCACATATAATGTAGACAATCTCTATGGTTGATTTAAATTGAATATGTGGAATGTCACAAACCCTGAGCTTCCCTGGGCCTAAGCCAACAGTCAGCTGACTGTCAGCATTGTCCCACAACAGCTCTGAGTTTCAGTTGTGAGTTGGCATGGGGCAGCCCTGAGGTCTGAGGCATGGGCAGCCCTACCTGCTCACTGGGATCAATAAGGGACAGCCCTGGGTTCTGAACCAAGACCTGATACTGCTCCATGCCTGATCCCACTTCGTGTTGGCATCCCACATGAAGTATCCCTGGGTTTAGGATGTAGTCACCCCCTGCCTGATACCTGGGATTAGGGTTGAAGCAGCCCTAGAGCATGGGATACAACTGGTTCCTGTACCATCCCTGTAATGGGCCTAGAGACAGCCCCTGGTCTTCACCAAGGACCCAGGTCTACCCCACAGCCCAGGGGTCAGCAACCCCTGGCATGTGTGCTGAGCATGGCATGCAAGGCCATTTTGCTCGGCACACCCACCAGCTTGGGCTCGAAGCAGCTGCTGCCAGCCACGGAGCCCAGGCTGCTCCCAGCAGGCAGCTGGGAGGCTGCGAGCCCTGCTGCAAGCAGACTGGGCTCCGTAGGCTGGCTGCAGCCAGAAGGCCACAGACAGCTGCTCCGGGCTCCAGCATGTTGGTGCTCCGGCATCTTCCAAGGTAAACATTGTGGTTTTTTTCAGTACTCTGGCCAAAAAATGTTGCCTACCCCTGCGATAGCCGATACCCTATGCCCAATCCCATATTTGTAACCCGGTATTTTAAAACCGTGTGGGCAGCCCAGCTGGGTTGCATGCTTAATAATTAAAAGCCAAAACCGGGGGAAAGGGGGGCTCTCCCCAGTTTGAATCCCAGCATCCCAAGCCAGGCTGTGTGCCTGACATTTAAAAGCCCCCAGGGCTGGGAGCCTGAGACCACAGCCTCTCTCCCATCTTGGGGTCTTGATGCCCCAAGTTTTTAAACACCACGCATGCAGCCTATGTGGGTTGCATGGACAGCGTAGTTCCTAATTGCTGGGGTCCTAAGACTGCAAAGAGACTTTCTCCAGTTGTGGGTTCTGCTGCCACAGCCCCAACGTAGGCAGGCTGACTGGACTGCATGTGCAGTCTCTAGTTCCAGGGCTATCTCATGTCCCGCCTCGCATTGGGATTGGGCACAAGCTTAGTCCTAACTCTGGTTAGAGATCCTAGGGATGGGACAGGGAGCAGTTGTCTAGCAAGGACCAAGATGAAGCACCTGATTCCTGGCTAGGACCAGGGCAGAGCAAGCTGCTGGAGGCTCCCAATCCCAGCTGCCAACAGCTTTGCCCCTCCAAGTCCCTCTCCCAGCATATCCCTCAGTTCCTGCCATGGCTGCTCAAGCCACTGCCAGAGGAGCAGTGTGCAGGCAGTGCAGCTGAGGCTTCCCTCAGCCCCACCTGCAACATCCATTATGTCTGTGTGCAGTGTCCCTTGCCCCAGATTTCCTTACCCCTGTCCTGGATTTTTTTGTTTTTTACATCCCCTTTCTATAAATTTTGATAATTACCAATGGAAACATTTTTTCCATTGGTCTGTGAGTGAGTCATATTGCCATTTATTGATAAAAATCAAATCCTGCCAAACCTAAGTATAATATAAGGATTAAAAAGCTGTCTTCAGGGAAACACCTGTGTTTCTTTGCTAGGATTGCTCTTAGCGATGATCCTTTCCCTTACCAAGGTTGTTGTGCCTCTACTGATGCCTGAGATAGTAGCATCAGAGCTTGCCTTCTTCAGACTTGGCTGAAAATGCGTGTGTTAGGGACTCTGTTCCTGGAGAGGAGATGACCAAGAAAAGCCTGTTCTGGCAAAACCACAGCTGAGTTCAGGTGAAATAGGGTTAAACAAACCTATAAGAATAGAAATGGTAAGAGACCTGTTATGACCTTATTCTTCAACTAAGTATAGTGGAAGAAACCTGAAATGAGGCATAAATCAGGAACCCTCCCCCCCCCAGCGTGTGGACAGACTTCATGCCTCGTTCCTAACATGTATATTTTTAAATGGGATTTCTTCTGTTCTGGTAGTCATTGAACAATACCATTACCAATGTTGTCCTGTAGAAGTATGCAGTAGGTACCTAAAACGCAAAGTGAAGACTTCCTTATGCTCTGTAGTAAAGTAAATGTGTGTGTGTGTGTGTGCATGTGTATGTATGCAAGGGGATGATGGAGAGGCTGGAACCTGTACGCCTCTTCTGCTCCCTGATATATCAACAGCAGGGAAGGCAGGAAATTCTGGAATGTTTTCTCGGAGATACTAGAAAAAACAAAGTTTCAAAATGGAGCAATATTTCAGGAGATTTGTCTTTATTTATAGATTGTAAGAAAATACTTTTCCCATATGTACAACCTCAACAGATTGCAACCCTTTGCTTCTTATCAGTGTTTTTTCCCACTGTAGAAATTCAGTTGAGCCATTTTATAGTACTTTAGTTCAGGGTTAGGCAACTATTAGGGCCCATGGGCCCAAATTAGGGAGTTTTGGTGAGCTGTCACAGGCCAGGTCAGCACCCCCTTTCTCCTCCCCCCTGCCCCATCACCAAAACTCCCTAAATTGCCCCGTCCTGTCTACCTGGGCACGCATCCTACCCATGCAGGTCCCAGCTGGTCTCCATGGAGACCCCGGGATTGCAGAACAGTGACAGCGCAAGGACAGGCCCAGGGCAGAGCTATGATCCACTACCTGCACTTACCTACCTGCATAACCCGCACCTGGCACAGGGGCATGTAGGCAGCAGATCATGGTTGTGCTCTTTGCTCAGCCAGGAGGAGGCTACAGGCAAGCAGGGAATAGCGTCCAGGAGTGGTGCAGGTGGGCCCGGAGTTGGGATAGCAGGGCCCTGGCCCCACACTGTCACTGCCCTGTCATCGTGGTCCTGCTCTCCACCCGTCCTGCTCCCTACCTGTCCATGGCCCCATCCCAGCAGAGCACGGAACAGAGCCATGATCCGCTGTTCGCATATCAATGCGATGGGCACCAGTTCTGCAGGCAGGGGCTTGTGGGAAGTGGATCATAGCTCCACCCTGGGCCCCAGCCTTGTGATCCCAGGGTCTCTGTAGATCGGCTGAGACCTGTGGAGGCAAGTCCAGCCCCCAAGCTGCCCCAGCTCTGCTGCGTGCTGGTGGGTGGCAGAATCGGTCACATGTGCCACGGCCTCGGCTGCCCCCTGCGCCTGGGCAGGACCGAGGGAGTTCCTATAGGCTGGACAAAATCCCTCAGCAGGCTGCATCCAGCCCCTGGGCTGCATTTTGCCCACCCCGGCTTTAGTTCTATTAACAGTTCTTCAAAGAAGCTCATATTTATAGCTTTAAAATCAGCTAACCACATGACTTTGGTTTTTTTGGTCTTCAGCCCTGTGGCTGTTAAACATTGAGAGAGCATGCATTTACAGTAAAAAGAACTAGCTCGTTATGGTTTTTTGTTTTTTTTAAATCGGAGAGGATACAGTTTAACATAGATATACATTTTAGAGAAGGGCAAAACAGGTTAATGAAGATCATAGAGACTATGTAGTGTTACTATGAATCTAACAGTCCCTTCAAAGTTTTTTTCACAAGGCTTTTTGTGTAATCGGGGTTCATAAAAAATCAAATGTTTGTTTTTAAAAAAAAAGTGGATTTTTTGTTTAAAGCAGATTTTTTTTAAATTTAAATTGTTTTCCTTTTTAAAAACAGACCAGCTTAAAATGAAATTAATTTAACACACAATAGACTAAGGTACAGAGTTAAAGGCTAATTTTCTTCTGTATAAGAATGAGGAGGAAAATATCTAACTTCTGAGGTCAAGCTTTAAAAATATGGTATAACATTTAATGCATTAGGGGCTTGACCCTGCAAGAGAATTGAGGTGTATAGTACTGGGTACAAAGGATCAGCAGAATCATCACAGGTGTTGGAACCTGGCCTCTGACTCCAGCAGATGCCATGTGTACTCCTTAATCAGGATTATCCACTGAACCCACCTGGATGGTGTCAAACTCCTGTCTTACTCTCTGTACCTGAGCTCTGATTAGCTTGCTCTCAAATGATTAATTTCAGGGCTAGAGGTGAACCATTCAAACAGTACATGTTTGCTGAGGATGTTTTAAAGAGAGTCACACCACTAACCTGGTGAAAGTCACTAGCACGGCACCTGGAACCTGTTTGCTGGCAGTAGCCTCTTCTGCAGGTACAGAGAGAATATTTTCTTCATGTGGACTTGTTCATTCAAAGCTGAGAAATGGATCAGGAGTTGAAAAAGCAAGAAAATCTGTTCGTTCTCTTCCTGTCTGTGAATAGTAAGGGGGAGGAGGATGAGATATATGAGCTCTAGGAACTTGAGAGGAAGTAAACATTTTTAGAACAGCCTATTTAAAAAAAAAAAAAAAAAAAAGTCTCATTTTAAAGTGAATTGGGCAAGTAAGAACCTACGCTTAAATGACATTCATCTAGACATTTTAGAAAATCTTCCCCAAGGTGACCTGAAAAAAATGTTTTAACTTACTAACCACAGTTCATACTTCCCGTACTATAACAGTTGATACTAGTGTTTAATAAATTAGTTAATTGTAAATGTACACTATGTTCTGGATGCAGAAACTTGTTTATCAGAACATTAAAGTTTTGTTTAATAAATTTGAAGTTTTCTGTTTAAACTCGAGTCATCTTAATGCAGCTCGGTCCAAATATGAAAAAAAGTCAGTCATCCAATGAATAAAAACTACGCATTTCACCATTTTGTAGCATATTAAAATATGGGATTTCTAGTAATCCAAATATGTTAAGCTACATACATATTTTTATATGTGTATATATCTAGTTTGTGCACCTAGGAAATGTATGTACCGGATCTACTGTAAAACTGTGTGTAGTTGTAAATCACCATTGTAATTTTTATATCAACCAGTGAACATTCCTTTCATTAAAAAACCTAAAAAATATACAATGGGGAAAATTGATAAAAATGGCTTAAATTGGGCTTGATTTAAATCAGTCATTTAAATTGATCCACCTTGGTGTAAATACACTAAGGCTAAATTTCAGTCTTTGAGTTTGGCCTCATATCAACCTTTTGTACTTGCTTTAATGATGATAGTTATTGAGATCAGGATTTTTTGGGAATACCCAGAGAATGTTGGTTGTAGAATTGTAGAATGTCCACTTCCCACAAGCCCCTGCCGCTGCCTTCTCCTCCCGCACCTCTGCTGCCTCCTCCACCTCCTATATCATCTCCTAATTGAGTATGAAAATTTAAACATAAAGCCACTCTGTGAGGGATTGTGAAACCCACTCAAAAACAAAAAAAAAATTAAAGGCACTCCACATAGAATAAACTCAATTAGGACTGTGAGTCTTCCAGAAAATCTGAATGTGCCCAGTATTCCTGATATCCAAAGCACATGTTACAGCAATCAATTTATCACATACAGTTGCATAAACACACATGGGAAGAAATCAAGATATTTTTCTAGTGTGTGTGGTATTTGGGTATATAACTTGATCATTGTCCCATTTCTCAGCCAGTCTCTACATGATTTTATTGTCATTGTGCCAAGAATCATATATTGTGAACTAAAGGCAGATAATAGCTACTCTAGCCCTGGCTGAAGGGACTGCTTACTGACTTCCTCCTGCTACTGCTAATTTGTATAGAAGTAATACAGATGTAAGGAGACGAGTGCTATGATAAGGTACTACAGATGAATATCCACTATATGAACTTAGACACAACCATAAATGCTCCCACACAAAAGGGAGATATTTTGCATACTATTTCATCATGCTACTTATTAAAGCTGCTGACCCAGAGTTTAAAAAAGAACTGACTGAAGGAGTGTTGGATGGGGAATCCATTTCCACCTCCTGCATCATCACCTCTTCTACCATCTCCTCCCTCCTATTCCATCTCTCTCCTCCACCACCACCTCCTCCATCATCTCCCCCTCCCTGCCCCATCCTACTCTTCCCCCAACTCCTCTCCCACCTCATCTTCCAGTCCACCTTCTCCTCCATCATCTCTACCTTGTCCACCTTCTCCTCCTCCTCCTCCATCCCACCTCATCCTCCCCACCCTCTACCTCCTCCTCCATCATCATCTCCATCCCTCCCCCCGCAATAAGCTTATGAACATTATGTGCTCTTCAGTATAACTGAAACTGTGGAAAAATATTTCATTCAAATTTGGTTCAAATTGAATAACGTAAGACTTCTATTATGGCAGTTATAGGACACGTCTTCTATACCTAGTAAACTGCAAGTGTCTGGACTTGGGATTTCTAGTTATGAAGAGTAATTGTATTGTGTTGTTCATGTTGGGTGTTCTTTGTGATCTTGATCTTCGTTATTAAATTCACTCTTACAATCCATTGTGACCAATTTATGTCCACATAAAACTAAAGCATCTCAACAAAACTTAAAGCTTTCAGAAGGACAAACTAATTACGTATTTCATGACTAAGACATCCAAAAGAATGAGCTAGTCTTCCCTAGTCTGACAATTCTTAAAGAGGGGCAACATTTTTCTGGGCAGGCACATGTACATTTAAGAAATCTGCCATATCAAATTTTGGTCTCCTGTGTATTCTTTATTAAAATATTTCAGAGCAGGTAGGAGATTCATGCTTATTACTACACTAAGGTGGATTGTGTTGCAGGACCCACAGTAAATCTACTAGTGAATCTAATATCCTATGCTTATATTTCAATTTATATATTGCATTTCTCTCCCTGCCTGATTGCACTGATGCAATCCTGTTGTGGGATAGGGATAAAGGCAGGAAAACTTTGTAGTTGACTAAATTCCTTTCATTAAGTCGTAATGACCCCAAATCCAAACTGCCCTGATTTAAGGGAAGGATCACTAATCAAGAGAGGGGCAAATAACACAGTTCTTGTATTCAGCCATAGACAATCTATATTTAACATTTTACTAAAGTTAGGACACATCTGTCATGATAGAGGTCAGCTATCTCCCTCTTTAGTAAGAGAGGTATCCCTTGTCCAGTGATTGAAGAGAACAGGCAAATCTATAAATGAACTGAAGACCCATTGTCAGGTCCATGGACATTTTTTGAAGAGAGAAAATGTTGGTTTTAACTTGTGTAGAAGGGGTCAATAAGATGTGTATATGAAACAAACCAAAATGTGAGATGGTTATTCTTTCAAGGGCATTCTTGTGACTTTCCCATTAATATTTATAATGTGAAATACATTTTGAAGGTGAAAAAATTTGTTAGACCACAAAACAACTACTAAATGGGTTATTCTGAAAAAAAATCATATTGAAAATATTTTTTGAATAAAATGTCTGTCTTTCTTCTAGGAGCTCCTGCCACAACATCTGCCTCTACCACCGGTTTTAGTTTAGGATTCAACAAGCCTGCTGGTTCAGCCACACCATTTGCTCTGCCTATTACTTCTACCTCAGCAGGTGGCCTCTCACTTTCTTCTGCTCTGACATCAACTCCTGCAGCTGGTAAGGAAATTTTTGCATTTGTAACCGTGAACTTCACAAATGTTTTCGGAGAGCTGAGCATCATTAATGTTATGGTTAAGAGTCTTAACATAGATAAGCTGTTGGATGCTGCTATTATTTTAAGCACCATATTAAGGCTCAAAGTTTAAAAGATGAAGTGCTTTAAGTGGTAGTAATGGTTAATTTATGCTAGGGCTTCAAACTTTGATAGCAAGTTAGAGTTCTGTTGTTGTTAGGAAAATATTTTGCAAAACTTTTCCATGTAAGGGTCATTATAATATTCCAAACAGTTGTCTAGTATAGGTAGGAAAAATGTATGCCTCCATAAAGCTATCCCACAATTGACACACTGTTATAGGCACACTTCTGTTCCATTTGTGCAATGTACACAACAATATTTTCTGTTTGGTTTAATGAAAGCCAGCTCCAACAGCTTGCCACTCGCCACACAGGTATAAGCCAAAAGATGTGCACTGTATTTTCTAATGTTCTTGCTATAGTTAGCAAGGCACAGTGTTTCAGCTCCTTTATTCATTACTCATTCCAAAACTCCAAATCATCCCTTTTAGTAGAAGGTTTGAACCCCTAATGAGTAGTGCTTTGATGTCCACCATGAACTACTTGTCTTTGCACATACCTACAGAAAGATCAAAGTGTTATTGGCTACAGCAGCCTAGACCTAAATTCTGTTGCAGTTGTTCACCATGGTAGATGGTATTCTCAAAATTATGGCACAGTTTCAGAGGTTTGAAGTGTACAAACAGCATAATAGTCCCTGTTGTCAATTTTTATATTAAATTTAGGGTTGTTTTTTCCCCCTTTTTGAAGAATGGAAAGTTGATGTTTCTGAGCAGTTTTCTAGCTGTCTGTACGTCCTATAGTTTCTGTGTTATGCATACTTTCATTTCATTGCAGGTTCTAGTGGCTTTACATTAAATTTGGGTGGTACAACTGCCGCAACTACAACTGCACCTACAGGTCTGTCTCTAGGAGGAGCATTAGCTGGTTTGGGAGGTTCTCTGTTCCAGAATACAAGCACAGCAGCAACAGGTGAAGATAGTTTTATTAACCTATTTGCTTCCACTTTCCAGTACTGAAACATAGCATATGGGTAGGGCAAAACCTGACTTATTGCCCTATAAAAACTGTTGCAGTAGATTTAAGAGTACTACTGGCCTTGGCAGGTTATAAAATATCACAATGATATTATATCTGTGTTCTCTTCACCCTTAAACTGAATGAATTTTAGTAGCTCTTTATTAAAACCCAGAAGTACTTCTGTATAACTACTTGTCATGGTTGGCACAAGGAAGTCATTTGATCAGAAATGCAAAGGGAGGTGTTCTGTAAAGTAATATTCTTTGTGCTATGAAATAGCTTGAGACCTTTTGATTCAGATTAACTCCCTGTTTTTTCCTGTGACTTTTCTGACTGAATAATGCAAACCTTGGACCTCCTATATGGTAACTTTTTTCAGTTTCATCTGTTAGAGTGTAACTCCCTTCAGCCCATTGTTCATGGATATCACCAGGGAGAGAAATCTAAGGCACAGATAAATGTAACAATGCCAAATCTGTTACCAAATAAGCTGTTAAACTGCAACTTGGGTGTATGGGCTGCTCCCAAGTATAGCAAAGGTGTTGCAACTTTAACCCTGTTGTGTTTGGACTTATTTTTAGCTATTTAGCTAACTTGCATCACTACAAGATCATGCAGGTATCTTACAGTGTAACAGCTGATACACACTCGTTAGCAGCAGCTCTTCCTCCATTTTAAAACTGTTAAACATGTGCTTTTGTCAGTAACCATAGTGTGCGTGTTCCCTTCAAGCAGTTGTAGTAACACAAGAAGTTAAGTGTCTTGTAAATATTTTCCTGTTTTGTTGTTTTATATTCACCAAAGAAATCAGTGATCTTCAGTTTTGCACCTGTATATGAATATAGGGATACTATTTCTTTTTCTCCCTCCAGCTTCTAGCTACTGGGAGAAACCATGTAGAAAAGATGGTGAGAACTTTCTGGTAATACCTTCCTGTTCTCACTCCCCCATTAATTCCTATACTTTGTTACAAGAAGCTAAAGCAAGCACCTTTTACTGTGTGGACATAGTTTAAAATTAGTGTATTAACCATGAATGAAGCATTATGACGGAGCATGCATTGAAGATGCAACTGATTTAGGCGCATAAATGCTTTAGTTAGGTTTAAAATATTTTTAAAATATCATTTTCTTTTCTCCTTGTGCTATTTTGCTGGATAACTTGTAGTGAAACAAACCATGATGATCTACATAATTACTTATGCACAAAAATATTACAGCTTTAAAGATGTTTTAAGTGAAGTTGGGAATTACTAAAACAACTGTTTGGATTACTTCTAGGTCTTGGACAGAATGCTTTGAGTTTGAGTTTGGGGACAACAGCAGCTCCTTCAACTACTGTTAATGAAGGTCTTGGTGGCATAGATTTTAGTAGCTCTTCAGATAAAAAGAGTAAGTTGTGAATGCTGTCTTTCTGGAATTCAGAAAATGCATGTTAACATATTTCCCAAAAGAAATATCATTTTTAATTAATGCTTGCAAAAAAGGCATCAATTATTTTGGATAAGATCAGTTATTTTAAAAATAAATGTCTTTATCAGTTGTTTTAACAACTTAGTATTTTTTCAATTTCAATAAATAAACTGTTAATGTTAATTTCTCCACCTCTCACCATGGCAGATTCCAAACTAGAGGAAAACCTTGTTAATTCAGAATGGAGGGGACCAGGAAATAGCAACTTTGAAATAAGCAGTTTTGAAATAAATGTACCTGTGGTACATACAGACTCTGGTGCATAGGTATTAAATAGTATGTTAATAGAGAAGCCCAGTTGTATAATTACAGCTTTAGTTTAAAATAAAGAAAAAATATAGAATTGATGTACAGGCAGTCCTCAGACTTACGATATAATTCGTTCTTGAAAACCACATCTTAAGTTGAAACAGTGTAACTCAGAACCATTTTTCCTATAGGAACAATGTTATAAATGGGGCATTGGTTCCTGAACCAAGGCCTGATATCCTATTTTCACCAAAAATAACCCAGAATTTTGTACTCAATCAATTATAGATTAATAATATAGCTACATTAATGTATTTATATTGTAAATACCAATCATATTGATCTGAAAGGACTTCTTTGAGGTGACTTTGCTGGACTTTTTGAAGGGTTGTTGGCTGAAGTCTTTTCAGGAGTCTTGGCTGCAGGTTTTTCTGGAGTTTGCCTGTTTTCTTAAAGAAAGTGTCCAAGGAAGTTTGGACAGATATTCTCCAGGGAGATGGGCGACGCAGCGAATTTGTTCGCTGGTGTGGCATCGCATTGGATCAAGCATTGTACAGTTGAAACTAACATCAGAAAGTTGAAATGGTGTCAGTTTATAAACACCATAAGTGCTGTTCGTTGCAATTCGAATGTGTTAAGTCAAGGACTGCCTGTATTTTATCTTTTTGTAAAGTACTTCAGGTTTCACCACAGGTACTCCATAAACATACTTTTGAGGAACATTTTTGCACATGTTTATGCATAGTGCAAGCTAGGTGGCATGTTAGTCCAGAGCAGAAAGGTTCCTGATTTACAGTGTGGTTTGCAGGGCTGAGCCCCAGCAGAATCAACACCATGGCATTTCAAGCCATGGTGACTTCACAGCACAGCACAGCACAGCACAGCACTATGCAGTGCGTGTGTACTCCAGAAACACCACCCAACCCACAGAGGGATCTGTATGCTAATTACACCTGCCACTCATTCATGATTGGAACAGGGTGTTTTTGTCACACAAGTCCTGGCATCCTCCAAAAATTGATATGCAGACATGACACAGGGCTGCTTGGTCTGGCTCCACCCCACAGAGGACAGGGCCGCACCAGTTGCATTCAACAGGCCAAGCAAGGGACAACACAGCCTTTCATCTACATAGACGTTCGGTGATGTTAACAAGACATTTAAGGCTGGTGAAGAAAGAGGAAAATTTGCAAATGGGAAAGAAAGACACTGATCATCTGTGGCAGTGAAGAAGCCTAAATGTATTCCACGTAGTGGTTCACTATGACTTGAAAAAGAATTAGTGCTGAGGGGGACCGAATGCAGCGAGCATTGTCTTATTAAGAAGAGCTGTACTTAACATAGCCTTGTGATGGGTTCATGCAGGCATATTTGCACAGTACAGGCCTCAGCTGTCCTATGTGTATGCTCAGTACAGACTGCATTCAGTCACCGTTATAGCTGGTTCCCATGACTGAGCAAGTGCTGCTTCTGGCAGCAGTTTAATCGTAGGCAAAGTATTTAACAAGAGTTTCCTGGTCCAGGGGACCAGAAAATGGCTTTGAATTTCAAAGTAGTTGTATTTTGAATTATCCATACCATAACAAAACCTCCTTTTGGCTGAGGAGTGACAATAACTTTGAAGCATCCAGTACTTCAAATCATCCAATATTGACCTAAGAAGATTTTCCTTTAGTCCTTTTCATCTGTTTTCACTGTGGGTTTTCCTATGCAAGTATAGAGCCAGCACTTCTTTAGCTACAATCACTCAACAATGAAACACCTTTGCATGTGGTATTGGCTGCTGGAAGGAAACCTATGACCTCTGTTGTTTTTTTCTTTTTTTCGAACATGAGCTTCTGTTGCCTGAGCCAAAAGACACAGGCCGCTTACTTGCAAGGTTGTACCAGGTTTGCAAAGCTCAGCATATGCACCAGCCAGCTGGCAGAGTAGAAAAGAAGCCGTCTAGTAAATGGGGGTAAAAATATAAAGAAACAGTTTTTTGAAAATAATTATTTTCTATTTATTTTCTATTTTTATTGTAGTTAATTTTAAATATCATGGAAACAGTTCTAATTGTGTTGCTCTTTTTGTAGAAAAATGGCAAACTACACTTGCAGCAAAATTTAATTTAATATTCTCCTTCAAAGTTGTGTAGCTTCCTTAAAGATACAGTACTACGTCATCCTCTTAATGAAATTTTAAGTAAAGTTACTTGCAAAAGTGTTCTTTCATGGTCACAGTGCAATTTTACCAAAATATTTAAATAGTTTCTCAACACTTTTAATAATCCTTAATAAATATTTAATTTATTTCCAGTGCAGGTGCATCTACATACACAATTCATGCAAAGCATTAAACTCAGGTGCATATTGCACGAGCATTTATTGCTTCTGGGCATTACGTTTACACATGCAGCATGTTGCAGGATTGTAGCACGTTGAGCTGGGTAGAAACAGTCCTGGTTGGTACGGAGTCCGGGTAGGGAGAGGGTCAGCCAGCCAGCCTGGGGCTACTCCAATCCAGCTCAATGTGCTGTAGCCTGCAGGCATCCCCTGCACTAAAGCACCCTTATGCCCCAGCCAGCCCAGTCCCTGTCTACACATGTCTTCTAGCAAGGTACTTTACTCCACTGCAGGATAGTACTTGTATATAAAAATACTATCTTTGTATACACATACTATCCTGCGGCAGAATAAATTAGTTTACTCTGTCCTGACAATGTCACACAAGTAGATTCTGACGTTTTACTATGGATCTAATTAGCCAACTCCACAGTAAACATCTCATGTAGACATACCCAGTATCAGGGTAGCTAAACTACTTCTTCTCAGACTTCTAAAGAAGTAGCAATGCATTTCTGTCTGTTCACTGATACTATTTTATTACAGGCTCTTGATATTTTTAGAGCATAATTGAGGGTAGCGATTCCAGTGGCTAAAACTGTAGGGTATTATGTCAGAAACTACATGAAATCCACTCTTATGAGTCTTGTTTGAACTGTAGAGGTTTCAGACTGTTAAGGAGCCAGTGCTTTCATGTTGTTGGGATATACATTTTTCTTAAAAGAAAGGCTTTGCCAAAGGAGGTAATGGTACACTGGGAGCTTGGCAGAAGGTCTGTCTCCAGGGTACTTGCATAGCTCAGTTATTATAGATATGGAGCGTCTCAGGGTAGCTCTATCCTCATAACCGCCCTTAAAATAGAGAAGCATTAGCTTCATTTCACAGAGGTAATGATGTGCTAAAGGCCATCAAGAAAGGAACCCAGATGTGAAGACACTTAGAATCATTGTCCTGTCCCCAGAAGCAGAATTTATAGCCATGAGTTATGCACCACAGTGCATGGTGAAAGTTAAGTGCTCAGGACTGGAGTTTACAACTGTTAACCGGTTGAGATTTTTTAAAATTATTTTTATTTTTACTGCTTAATGCAAATGAATAAACTGTTCTCAGAGCAGGTACCAAAACACCAGCCAGAGGGGCACCCCATAGGTTCAGAAATTTGGGGGATGGCAACGTTAACTGCTGCTCTAACCCAGGGGTTCCCAACCTTTTTATACTGCAGACCGGCAAACTATCTAATTTCCGTATTTAAATTTAATTCCCATATATAAATTTAATTGCGGGGGGGAGGCGTAGGGTTGTGAGGATCAGATTGGGTTGTGCAGGAGAGAGAGCTGTGCAGGAGATGCCCTGGGGGGACCCTGCTGGGGCTGCCTGGGAAGGAGGGTTTTTGCTGCCTTTTTTTAGGAGCAAGCAGCAGAGCTACCGCCTCATCCCCCATCCTGGGCATTTCCCCTCCCTCATCCGCCCCCACTTCCAGCCGCAGGCGGGGCTGGGGGGTTTCTGCCTGGCCTGGGGCAGGCCCTGGTACATGGTGTGCATGCAGCACCGTGGCAGGAGCAGGACAGAGCATGGAGCTGACTGCCTCCCTCCCGGGCCTGCCCTGCTGCCCAGCTTTAACCCCAGACAGTGCACGTGATTGCTGCAGGGGAAGCCATGGCCCAGCAGCCAACATGCGGTGGCCTAGTACCAGGTTGCAGCCTAGTGTTTGGGAACCCCTGCTCTAACCTGTAGACTTTTAAACAAAAAGGTGGGGGCGGCACCATCATCTTTTTTGAAAGTGACTGTGGCTGTAGTTTGGGCTGTTTCTGGTCTGAACATGCCTAAGTGTAGGCGTGCCTAGTTGATGAATCACAGTTGGGTTTAGGATGACCAGTCCTGTCAAGATAGCAGTAGTTCTGTGCAAAATAGATCTCTAAGTTCTTAGTGAACTTCACTAATACACCAAGGCACTGAAGTGGTTAGTCAAGAGTTGTGAGGATCGTGCATTCAGAATTAGGTGCATGAATTTTGCCTGAGACCTGTTTCAGGAAACTTAAGTTTTTTTGAGTATATGGCCTTGGTCATTTGCTCAAGGGCACGTAACAAGCCTATAGTGGAGAATTGACCCTTAGTCTCCGGAATCACGCATCAATGCCTTGACTATTGAGCCATCCTTCCCATTAAGGAGATAATATATTTGTCTGTGAAGTGCCATGAGCCCCAGTGGTGCTGCATAAAAAATATATAAGGCATGGGCACAAACTGCTTTTTCCCTAGGCAAAGGAAGTAGGCTTTTCTCACATACCAGCTGCTCTGCAGTAACAGCCTATGTGTGTGTTTGCTTATTTGCTTGGTAAATGATAGCTAACTTGTAGGCATTTATTCCTCTTTCATTGATGGCTAAGCTGTCACAGGGTAGCCTTCATTTACCACAGGGCAAATATGTGCATGTAGGCATTTACCATAGGGCAGCTGAGATGTGGTGGGGCTGTCCCTCTTTCCTACCACCCCCACACACACACACACTTTCCCTCGCAGTAATTCCTTGTGTGCTCATGTCTGTAGACTGCAAGAAAGGAGAATAACACAGAATGAATGCAAGTAAATAAAAATCTTCTCCCAGGTTGGGTAGGCTTATCCTGAAGTTAAGCAAGCAGTAGCAGCCAGTTCATCTCTCAAAAAACTGTTTGAAGAACTAAGCAAAAAAGCTCAGAGTATCTATTTTCATATGAAATTGTCTGTGTCTTGTAGGTGACAAAACGGGAACAAGACAAGAGTAAGTATATTTTAGTTTTTTCATTCATATTCTACAGGTTATTAGAAAGTAATGAAGGTTTGTACTCCTTTATGTATTTTTATTTTGACATTTTTAGAAGTGTGTGTAATAAAGAAAGAATTAACTTTGATACACTGGTTATGGAAGTTGCCTGGGTTCTAATGACATATTGTTGGTCTCACCAAGACCAAGATAAGCTGGACATCACTTTAAATAGAAAACAGTTATGCAGCATTTGAAAGCAGAGAGAGAAATCACTGTCTTATAAACCTCAAAATGAAGTTCCAATATTTGTGATCTGTTATTAGCTAGAATCCAGGTTTACCTGATTTAAAAAAATCACAAATTCTCTGATTAAACGCCCCCCCCATATCTGTGATTAAAATGAAAGACCGCTCACTCCCCCATCACATCCCCTCTGGCCCTGCTGCTGCCCCTCACACCCCCCAGCCCTGCCAGAAGGAGCCCCTAGTAGCCAGGGCTATGGGGCCAGGGACCCAGGTCCACAGCCCCCTACCCCCAGCAGAGCGGAGCCTGGCTGCCACTGCCTGCGGCCTGCCTGCTGTGGGGTCAGTGAGGCAGGAGGGGCAGGGGGTACCTGTGCCTCCCACATCTGTGCATAAAGCAGGCTGCCTGCTGCAGGCTGAGGCTCCCAGCCCTGCTGCCCTCTCCCAGGGCCTCCGTAGCCCAGCACTGCAGGGCTCAGTGGGGCTGTGTAGGGCAGCTTGTTGCCACTGTGAGCTCTACACTGCCCTGGTGAAGCATCCACTGCCCATATGGCAGCAGTGAGGGATACAGCTCTGCACTGCCACCCCAGCTGTTGCCACATGCGCAGGAGACACATTGCCAGGGCAGCATGAAGTTTGCAGTGACAAGTAGCTTCCCCACACGGCCCCGCTGTGCCCTGCAGTGCCGGGTCACAGCTGCTGGGCGGCAAAGTCCCTAGGGGAGGGCAGCAGGGTGCGCATGCACTTGCCCCCACCCTGCACGTAGATATGGGGGGCACAGGTCCCCTGCGCCCCCCAGGATTGCGTGCAGTGGTGGGGAGCCAACGCCACTTCCTTTGCCGCCCAGACAAGCTGCCCATGGCCCCATCCCACTCCCTGCCAGGGCCCTGCGGTGGCCATGCATTGCAGCTCCAAGCCCCACACGCTGCCCAGCTGGACAGCAGCCCCAACCCTGCCCAACTCCCTCCCTCCTTATGGGGGCCTCAATCCCACCCTCCCATACTTACATACGGAACCTGCTCTCCAGGCATATACACTTACATACAGGAACCGCTACCTCCTTCCCCCGTGCTCAGCTTTTCCCCGGGCTCCTACAGGCTGGTGCTGAGCATAGGGAAAAGCGGCCCCTCACTCGCCCTGTGCCTGGAGCCCCGCGCTGCAGCTGCTTGCAGCCTGTGTGGGGCTGCCTGTGCCTGCTCCAGACAGCCCCGCATGGTCTGCAAGTCCCTGCAGCAGGCAGTGCCAGCTGTGGGGCAGGCGAGAGGCTTGTGCTCAGCACCAGCTTCTTCCCTGCTGGTGAGCAGGGGCTCAGGGCTGTGCGCTGCCTCCCACCTGTACCGTGGGGTGGGGGGCACAGGGCCTGCACCAGTGTCCCGGGGCCAGTGCCGGTGGGGCCTGCAGCAGGAGCGCAGGGTCCCGGCTGGCAGGGGCTCTATGAAGCCGGGCCAGCTCTCCCCACTCCCTGCTGATGCATCCCAGCCCGGCTCCACAGACTCCTGCCAGCCTGTGTCCTGCTTTGGGCTCCACTGGCCCTGGGACATTGGTCCCAAGATGGTGACCAGGGGACGGGGCACCTGTCAAGGGGCAGGGCTACCCATACGGCCCTCAACAGCCTGCCAAAACTGGGTAAGCAGTCCTCTGCCTGAAATAATTGGCGATCCTTGATATACGTGCATATGGTGCCCCCTGCCTGACCGCCTTCCTCCCACTTCCTCCTAGCCCCCTGCAGGCTGGCCAGAACTCTGCAAAACTGCAAAATACATGGGTTTCTTGCCTAAAATGAGGGTAAAAAGGAAAATCTGTGCTTTTCTCCATTTTCCTGTGGGGAAACAGAATACCTGGATACCTGATTATTAGTTATTTTGCAGTACCACCAACAATATACTAAATGCTTTAAAGTACTCTTAAGAAGAATGTATAACCTTAAATTGGCTTAGTTGATAGATATTTTTCATATAGACTGTGATCTGTAGTAGCAGTAACTTGAATTCAAATCAAGGAAATGGGACTCCTGTTTTCTATTCTTCACTCTACTGTTAAATTATTTATTCATATAATAGATAAAAACTTAAGGAGCAGAATTATTTTTTCACATCTTTCAGTTTTATTGATAACCCAAAGTTTGTTTATGTGTCTATAAGCATATATTGTATTTTGGCAGAGATAGCAAAGCGCTAAAGGATGAAAATCTACCTCCAATAATCTGCCAAGATGTAGAAAATCTCCAGTGAGTACTTTTTCCTTAAACCATTCAGGATAGCACAGCAGTTATAAACTTTTGCACCTTAAAGTAACAAATGCATTTTAATTATTCAAACAAAGAATTCTAGAGGGCTTATCTGAGGGTACAGTATAACCCATTTGAACAGTTTCTGTTCATAGCCTAGGTTTTGAATATCGGGCTAATGTTGCTGGTGAGACTAGTGTACAGTAATTCTATAAAAGATGAAATTATTGTGCAGTACTGATAGTTCAAGATATTACCAAAACTAATGGGTTTGGTTTTGGTTTTTTTTTAGTAAACTAATACTTTTTTAAGGTGTAGAACACTTGTATACTTCTGTTAAATTTCTACTTTATTTTTGCCTCAGGAAATTTGTGAAGGAACAAAAGCAAGTGCAGGAAGAAATTAGCAGAATGTCTTCAAAAGCAATGCTTAAAGTACAGGAAGACATTAAAGCTTTGAAACAGCTTTTATCTGTGGTTGCCAGTGGACTACAGAGAAATACTCTTAATATTGACAAGTTGAAAATGGAAACTGCCCAGGTACATTAATGAATATCAGGCTGTTGTTTTTTTTCTCTAGATCAGTGCTGCTTTAACATTTTGTCCCCACAGGCCAGATGAATGGGATGGGACCTAGTCAACAGGCCAGACTGGGCCGTGTACTACCTCCACTAGGCCCTATGCACCAGGTTTGGGGCCCCAAAGCCCCATGCCACCTCTGCTGCCCCCCCATGTCATAGGGTCAGGACTCTGGAGTTCCACGTGTCAGAATCAGGGCCACATGGCTCATGCCACCTCTGGCCCCATGTGCTGGGGTCAGGTCCCTGAAACCCAACACTACTTTGTGCCTTCCCCCATGTGCTCAGAGGCCCATCGTGCCAGAATCAGGACCCTGTGCTGCCTCCACCTGGCCCCACAAGCTGAGATCAGAGTCCCAAGGCACCATAATCGGGGTCTTACATGCTGGGAATAGAGCCCCATGTCTCCTCTGCATGACAAAATTAGGCCCCATGCTGCCTTGCTTGTGCAGGGCCACAGCCCAAAGGGCTCCCCTCATACCCATGGGGAGCCCTATGGGCTGGATCTGGTCTTCAGGCCAGGAGTTGAGCACCCCAATTTAAATAAAATTGGGTACCTTTTCTCATAGACCAAATGCCTTTCATTATTATGAATCAGTTTTTATTTATTAAACTTCTTAATTGTATGGTTACTAGTAAGCAATTGTTGTGATGGAAATTTAGATCACTCTTCACAAATCTAAAGCTCCTGTGAGAAGACCACTTGAGATAGAAATCCTGTGGTTATTACGTAAGCAAATTCAAAAGGTGTTAGGTGTGCAAATGTGATCCACACGATAAAACCAGAGATTTCAAATAGGAATCTGGAGTGCTAAAAACTTTCTGACCTGTTGTAGTCTTTCTGAGTTCTTTACAACAAAAGGATTGTTCTTTGTTTTCACTCATTTTTTGAATACAGAAAATTAATAGAATTTGTGTTTTCTGAAGGGGCCCTTGCATTTTAAAATGTCTTTAGATACTAATTGGTTAAAAGAGGCATAATAAAGTAGCTTGTTGCCAAAGACAGTTCATGACTTTCTGAACCATTTAGTCTCTAAGGGCTCCTATACACGTGCTCTGAGATTGGGAGGGGGGTGCATTTTAATTTGAGCAGTTCTTGGGAGCCACTCTAATTAAAATGCCCACAATATCTTGTGTATTCAGCATCCTGCATTTCAAAATGGTAGTGGGGACACCTTTTCTAAAGCTCATTCGAGAAGCTTTAGTTAAAGCACCCCACCACCATTTTGAAATGCAAGACACTGAATACATGAGACACTGCAGCACACTGGAGCATTCTGATTAAATCACTTCAGCAGACTCAATTGAGTCTGCTCTGACATGGTCAAACTAGAACATGTTGCAGCGTGTGTGAAAGTGCCCTAAGGTGCTGCTTTATCCTACCTTCTGCCTTACTTCAGACTAACACAGCTAACAACCTCTTCATTCCTGGTCCTTTCATAGAGTATTATATTTTACTCTAAAGAAGTAAAACAAGTAGAGGTGCACTGATATATCGGTCCATATTGGATTGGCCCCGATAAAAAGAAAATTGACATTATTGGCAATTGGCCTTTTTTGACCAGTTTAGCCGATTAATGTCACTGATAATAGCCACATGTATGCATGTAGCCGTAGCATGGATGCAGCCAGGAGTGCAGCCCAGCAGCGTGGGAGAGCAGCAACTGGCTGGTAAATCCGGATGGGGGGTAGGGGAACAGATCAAGGCCCCCACAGGGAGGGAGTGGGACTAGGTTGGGCTGAATGAGCTGCCTGGGGCTCCATTCCATGCCCTGCCCTGGCTGGGCAGCGCCTGCTCCAGCCCCACTCCTTCCCTCACCGTGGGAGCCTCAATCTGCCCCTCCTCCATGCCCCTTTCCCCCACAGACTTCCCAGCCAGATGCTGCTCTTGCAGTCTGACAGATTGATATCGGATCAGTATTGGCCACTATGGCTGGTTAATAATTGGCCATTGGTATCAGACAAAAAAATCTTTATTTGTGCACCCCTAAAAGCAGGAGCACCTTTGAGAAGTGTTGGTCGTTTTTTTTCCATAGAAGAATAGAATTAACATGTTTTTGCATCTCCTTCCATAAAGATATGTATGTTCAAATATTGGCTAGTCAATACAGCCAAGAAGGAACATGTGCCAAGCTAGAAGAGGATGTTCATAACAATATGTCAGGTATTGGAAGGTGCTAAACAGTTGAATGGAAGTGTGTAGGCTGTGATTACAGCACTTGGCAGCATTCATGAGGAATTCGGTCTAAGCACTTTAAATGCCTACTGAGTAGGTTACTTAAAGACAATGGCAATTTCTACTTCCTTGTTCATCCTTACTTTTAGGTATGCTTTTTCCATCCTCTCCCCTAACACTTATTCTTTGCTGCTGAGGATTAGAGAAAAAATATAATAAAAAATTCTTAGGCATCTTAGACACTGAAGTTTTTAGCTGTTGTATTTTGGTATACCATTTCCTGACCTTTGAAGGCCAAACTACCCTTCATGAAAGTAAGATTAATTGTATCCTTTCTCAATTGGCTGCGAGGTGTCTGGTACCACCTATCACCTTCCAGTCCAGGTTTAGAAAACCTCTGGTTAAGCATATTAAAATAAGCCAGGTCAAGAGTTTTAACACTAACAAAATCCTACTTGTGAAAACCACAAGGAAAGTGTCCTATAGGAAGAAAGAATTGCAGCTACTTTTTATTTGTGGAACCAATGTTTCTGTAGAACTTTAGCTGTTAATAATTTGTTTCATTTACCATTCTTTTTAGGAGCTAAAAAATGCAGAAATAGCACTAAGAACACAGAAAACTCCTCCTGGTCTTCAACATGAAAATACAGCCCCAGCGGAGTAAGTTATTGCATCTAACAGAAACTTGCGTTAATGTGTTTTTATTTTAAATATCGGTCTTATGGCCTTGTACGTGATAGTTTTATAGATAACTGTTAGTCATTTGATAAACATTAAAATCAGATGCCTCTTAATGTGTGATCCAATTTTTTTTATATTCATCTAGCTACTTCAGGATATTGGTTGAACAGTTTGAAATACAGCTGCAGCAATACAGGCAACAGATAGAAGAACTGGAGAATCATCTTGCCACACAAGCGAACAATTCACATATAACTCCACAAGGTAAAAAATTAAAATTTCAATGTCTTGCAGAATTCCTTAAATATTAAAGCATTTGTATGAAACATTGTAGATGATTTACCCTGTCATTATGGGAATTGCAAATGGATGTTGAAATCCCCCTACAGAGTAAAATTCAGGGACATATACCTTAGTCTGGACAATTCAGACAGTTTGAGGCCACTTGTGTCTAGTTGTACATACCAGATCCAAATCAGTACACACTTCAGGTAATTCAGCCTTGATACAGGGAACATCCTCTAAGGTCCTATGCAAATTTCACAGCTCTCTCACTTATCTGACTCTGTCCTAAGCAAACTGAGCAAAGCTCCTGGTAGATGGACAGATCTGAGTTGAGTGCATGATACAACAGAACCACTGTTATGCCTTAAAAATATGGCTCAAGATAGAGGGTTCTTTTCTATAATGATAGCAATTTTAGTAAAAGCTGACTTCGAATATTCAATTCCAGATTAATTTTGAGGGTATAGATAAGCATTCACAAATTCAAGAAAATTTGTTTCATTTAATTGTATTTTTTACTAGGTGTGATAAAACATGCTAGTCCAGCATGCTAAAATTCAGGTAGGTTAAATTTAAGTAAGGAAAAATTAGCAAAGATTTTAAAGAAGTTAAAATTGCTCTTATGTTCCTTTTTCCAAACTATTCTTTTCCAATTCTTCCCCATGTTCAGTTGTTAAGGTATAAGTCTAGCCATTAAAAACAATTTTATAGTTACCTTTTAAAGAAGATAACTGGATTGGATAAGTAACGGGGTTTTTTTGCTTTTATGACCAAAAAAAAAAAGCATTAGAAAAACATAATAGAGAAAGTGATCCTATACTTCTGGCACAAGTGGAGCTTATATTTTCTAAGTTCTATGACAATGATAACTTTTTTTTAAAATAAGGCATTACTTTACTCCCAGGGAATATTTTTGTTCCAAAAGGAAATAAACTGCTCTTGTAACTTGCTGCAAACTTACATAGACTTTAGAGCAGTACCGTATTTTCTCGCATGTAGTCCACGGGCTATATAAGTTTTTACAAACATGACGGATGAGTGCGGGCTATACAAGTGTGCGGGCTATGCAGAGCCTTTAGAACAGTCTTTAGTGAAAATTAGATTTAGGCTTGAAAAACACTCCTTGCTGAGGTGGGGGGCCGCACCGGCTGGGGGTGCTGCGGGCCAGGGCGGAGGACCCGAGCAAAGGACTTGTTGGGGGGAGCCCTGAGACGGGGGTCGAGGCATGGAGCAGACCCAACCCACAAGCCCTTGGCCCTGCTGCTGCCCATGCTGTGCCAGCCTGTCCCCAGTTGCGGGCTGATGTCATGGTGGCGGCGAGCAGTGGGGAGCAGGGCTGGCAGTGGGGAGCAGGGCTGCCTCCCCCCAGCTCGCAGCTCCTCATCCCTCCCCTCCCCTGCAGCAATTAGCACCACTTTTAGCTGGCTCCAGCTCCAGCTCCGGCGGCCGTGCCCAGCAGATCCTGTGCTGCCTCCCTCCCACCACATCCGGGAGCCCCACGCTCAACTCCACTCCTCTGCAGCCACGCAGCAGTGCCCGGCAGGGGCCGCCCAGTGCCAGAGCTCAGACGGGGCAGCCACGCTTGTGGCCATGTCTCGGTGGGGCAGCTGCAGGTAGGCAGTGAAAGCCTGGTCCCTGCGGCTGGGGCCAGCACCTCTTAGGCTTAGTAAGCTTAAAATTGCCCCCAGCACCGACGCTATCAGATGCAGGGAATACATGGGTGTGGTCTGTACACAGACTATTTTCCAAAAATACAATTTTCCGCGCATTATACATTGGTGCGGGTTATACCAGTGTGTGGGGTATATGCAAGAAAATACAGTAGTTCTCAATCTATTTGGACTCGGGGGACCCCTCAAAATGTCAGCTCATGATTTTCACTCCTTTTTTTGTGTATGGAAAAAATAATACAGCAGTTCTTCTGTTGTAAAGGACTTGCAAAGATCAACAGGTCAGCTTTGTTTTTGATCCCTATTGGAAATCTATGGATTTAATATTGTTAATCATGTGTAGGTGTTTACACATCTAACAGCACTAATATTGCTTGACATCCTGTGGCACCCTTAAAGGGATCTCCAGGCATCTCAGGATGTTGTAGCATCCTGGTTAAGAATCACTGCTTTACTTTAGAGCCTTTCTTTTCACTTTTCAATTTGTAATTTAAATCAGTGTCCTATTACAGTGAAACTATGAATTTATTTGCTGATTTACATCTTTTACAGATTTGTCTATGGCCATGCAGAAAATTTATCAGACATTTGTAGCTCTAGCTGCACAACTTCAATCAATACATGAAAATGTAAAGGTAGGGTATGCATTGAAAACATATTTTCAGTTTTGTTTCATAATTAAATAAGATGCAGACCATAATGTCAACATTTCTTTGACCCTTCCTCTTTTTCTTGTTCAACTGTGCATTAACCTATATTTTAAAAACTTTCTAAAGGTTATTTCTGTGAGTGAAAGAACTTTAAACCTTGTTAAATGACTGAGGTGTCTTGGCTTGAGCTCTTACCAAAATTGAAGCAACTGTTGTCATTATAGTCAGGGTTGCATAATAGTTTTCATTTTAGTTTTTTCAGGTACTCAGAACTTTTCTGAAATTTTCATCTTCTGGTCAGATGACGTTTTCCATGCTTGTTATTACTCTGGAAGGGCTCTTTCTTGACAAAATGCAAAGGATTTCTGAGGGTGAACAAATTGACAAGAAATAACACCTTTTCAGATATAAATCATTTTGTGACATATGACACTTGAATATTCTTGTAGACCATATTTTGACTTACCTCTTCTTCTAGCACTTTTGTTATGTCACTTGGGCACAAATTTATTCTTAAGAAAAAGTGCTAAAATAGCAGACCATTGGAAGACACTCTGTTTCCTTAAGGGCTAATAGATTTAAATGAAAGTGCAGCCTTAAGCAGGGTGTGCTTACTGTTTTCTGTAGTGATTAAAGTACTATTATTTCATAGCCTGTGCTTTTAGATTAATGTGTTTTCTGGTTGGTAAAGACCAACAAAGAAAATCCAGTGTTTTGCTGATTCCTGTTGGCTATGGACAGACATTATACATAAATTGGTTTAAGAGATAAGAAACTGGTTTAAACTTGTAACAGAACAGATATTCAGTGCACATAAACCAGTTTGAAAATGGCTGAAAGTGGTTTGAGAGAAACCTGGGCAGGGCTTTCTGCTCCACAGCAGAGTTTGGCCATGCCCCTCTGCTCCCTGGCTGGAACTGTGGGAGAGACTGCAAGTACAGCAGTGTCTGACTAGCTTCTTCCTGTCCCCCCCACCACCGCTCCCTGCTTAAAAACAGATTCTCCCCCCCCCGCCTTCTCCAACAGCACAGACGTAGCCAGCATGTGGTGTGCTAGCTAAGTATCTGTGTAAGGCAGGGGTTATCAACTGGGGGACTTGGAAAGGGGCTAGGGGATATATGTGAGCAGGTGGGGATGAAGCATCACCACCCAGTGCTGCCACCTTGGGGGGGCAACAGCTACACAGGCCACACAAGTGCCAGCCGGCGGGGAGGCAGGGAGTTCGCACGCTGCTGCCACCATTCACTGCCACATGCAAAACTGCCCACACTCCGTGTGTGGTTGCCGCTACCCCACACCCCCTCCCCCTCACCCCCTGTGCCAGAAGTGTACCTAGAAGGGGTACACTTCTTAAAAAAGATTCAAAACCCCTGGTGCAAGTCAAGAGAGGACAAAGGCAGACAGGGCCTTTTGGACCTAAAAGAAAAGTGTGAACTAATGAGAGAGGCTTTTGGTTTCTTAATGGGTTGATAAACACTGTAACTCCCTGCTGTGTAAGTAAATGCTGTGCAACTCCCTTGCTGGTCAGGAGCAGCAGGGAGGTATTAGGGAGGAATTGCCTCCCCCTAAGTGTTCTGCTGGGGCCTGGCCACACCTCCCTTCTCAGCTCAGCACTGTGGAAGGGAAGAGAGGACTGCTCTAGGGCTCCGTGGCTTCTAACCTGAGCCACTGCAGGCATGTGACTGCATTTCTTCAGTCCAGAGGGGCTGCGAGGGACTGCTTGGGGCTGAGGGAAGCAGAATGCAGGGGGCAGGAACTACCATGTGCATGTGTGTGCACACATGCCAAGCAGGGTAGTGGAGAAGCTCCCACAGTTCCCTCTAGGTAAGTCTGTGTGGTGGGGGCAGAAGAGGTCATGTGTCCCCTCTCTCTGCTTCCCACCCCCCCAGACTTCTGCATCCACAGCAGGGTGCAGGGCTGCAGCTGGGCTGGACCAGCTCCAGGCAGGATCCACCTCCATGGCCCAGTGGGTGAGACCTGATGCGGGAAGGAACATTGGGCCACCACAGCCACCAAGATGAGGTGCCCCCTGCCTGCCCAGCAGCAGCAGGAGGCACCAATCCGCACCACTGCCCATGAACAACTGGTGCCTCCTGAGACTGGGGGGGGTACCCTGGCAGTGAGTGGTGAGCAGGGACTGCCTGCAGCCACCGGTGGCAGCAAGTGGGAACTGCCCACTGGCAGCAGTGGGGGGTGGCAAGCAACAGACGTTTGGTGCCAGCCACTCTCAGGGGGGAGGGTGGTCAGGACTGTATTGCAGAGGAACAGAGTAGTAAGAAGAGAGTATTTATTTACTAGTATTCTGGGCTATATTTGTTGGTTGAGGGGCTGAAGCTTTTCTGCACTCAGTTTATTATAATTGTTTGGAGTGCATGCTTCATATTTAAATATTTTGAGCCAATTTATTTGCACATCTTCTGCCTAAATCTTATGTAATCTAATACATGCTTGGACCCAGTTCTAGTATACCATTAGCATAGATCTTGTCAGTCTGTTCGTTTAGAAAACTTACAGGTTTGGGAGGTCTCCGTTGGATATACTGAGGAGTTAGACATCTGCATCCCTCTTGAAATTCAGTCAGATTGTGATCAAAGGGGGAGGGGGCAGGTGGAATTCCCCAGATTACGTCTCCCAGGATTTTTCAACATTTGTATTGGAGCACTGCTACAATGGTCAAAAGATTTTTTCTCTGCTTCTTCAAAGCCGGTTTTTTTCTGAGTTAAACTGACACTATGTGGGTTACTAGGTACATTCTTGACCTGGTTTTTTTTTTTTTTTTTTTTGAACTGGTTGTATGCACCTTATACACAAATACCTCAGACCTAGAGTCGTGTTATCACCTACCCCCACAACTGAAACTCTTCCTGTCTCAAAGCAAGAAATAACAAGCAAATTGTTTCCAAAAACTTTGTAGGTGTAACTGAGTATAGACAAACCTTTTAGATAATTGGCTCTTGCATTTCACTGGAACACTGAAACCACAACCATCTCAAAAGTTAGCTAGGTCGGCAAGAGATGGAATTTCTTAGGAATCTGTCCTACCAACCTGGAACTCCTAGGAGATAACACTGAACAAAAATAACAATGCTTGTATGCTGAAATTGTAAAATTAGTGGTGTGGGTCTTTTGGGAGGTTTGGGGTGGTTTTTTTGTGGGGGGGGTTTCCAACTATCCTTCCTATAGTAGTATATAGTTTCTGCAAGACTAGAAGGTGAGGGGAGAATGAATGGTTTCTTTCACATTTCTGGTACGCGATGATGGGGTATTTTTCTTAAAAACTAGACAACTCAATTTGGTAAAATATCCAAAATAGTGGTGTCAGGCATCGTATTCTTCCTCTTGATTTTAAAATGAAAAGTTTTAGCTCTTGTGGTTGCACAGGTAACCTTCCAGTTTTAAGCTGATTCAGTACTGGTTTCCTGAGTCTGTAGACAGCTTGACACTGTTGCTTAAGTTACCTTTCCTTCTGATTTCTCCTGAGCATTAATCTGATTAGGCTTTGAAGCTTATATCCCAAATAGTGACACTTCACAAGTCAGCAGTAACTACCTAGTTTCTCATTTCTTGTACCAAAAGAAATAAGGTACTAGAGGGATTAAACTCCAGCAGGGCTGGGACATGGGATTTACTGTATTGAAAGAAGCAGGTATGGAAGGGGGACGGAACGGGACAAAAAGAAATATTGAGAAGGAAAGAGAAACAGTTATTAATAGTGAGGATATCTTCCATCAGAATTATGTTGAATAAATGACTAAGTCTTTCTACTATGTCTAGATTTTGTTCCATCATTGGGTCCAAATTCTAAGCTGGTGTAAATCAAGTGTCTGTGTGCTGACTTAAGTGATACTACACTAAATTACAGATCAGGGATCAGCATCCATTTTGCTAACAGCAGGCTGCAGCTTCCCATGCAGCTGCTGCTGTAGGCTGCTGATCCCCTATTGCCAACCCAGCTGTCCCTGCTTTGTGTGGATACTTCTCCCCAACCCCCCCAGTACAGCATGCACTGAAAATTTGCCAACAAAAAGTGTGGCAAGCAAGTTTGGAGTGCCTAATTTGGAAGTGGCTTTAGTAGGAAGGCAAGAAAGCAGCCTTCCACATGGAGAAGGAATGACTGGGGTGGCAGCAGAGGTGTCTGGCCTCCTGTTAATAAAAGTGCTGAATGTGAACCAGATTAGAAGTCTGTGTGCTGGCAGGGCATTAGCGTGCCATTGGTAAAACAGACTAGATCAGACTTTTGCAGGCTGAAGCTGACCTGTGGGCCATAGGTTGATAACCTTCCAGTATGTTTTGGTTTATGGAAAGCTTTTTATTGACAAAACTAGGGGATTTAATCTAGAGCAGTGGTCTTCAACCTTTTTTCATTTGTGGACCCCTAAAAAATTTCAAATAGAAGTGCTGACCCCTTTGAATGGTGTGGGTATTCACATACTTTTGATTGATTGTGGTCATCTTTCACAGATCACTTAGACCCCAGGGGTCCACAGACCAGGTTGAAAACCACTGATCTAGATAGATGTAGGCACATAGTCATAAATGTAAAACCTGTCCAACTGACTATAACTATGAAGGTTTTCATATTAGATGTACTAAACTGAAATGATTTTTCCCCTACTCCTTCAGATGCTCAAAGACCAGTACCTTGGGTACAGGAAAACTTTTCTGGGAGATGCCATTGATGTGTTTGAGGCAAGACGAACAGAAGTGAAGAAATGTCAGAGTGCCCAGCGTGTTACTACTGGACCGACCCCTTTCAGCAACATACCAAATGCAGCAGCCGTTGCCATGGCTGCAACACTTACTCAGCAGCAACAGCCTGCTACAGGTCTGAATGCATTCAAGTTTTAGATTATTAGTGTTACAACCATAGTAAAAACGTGTAAACTTTTATATAAGGTCTTCCTTTGTGTTAGCCTAAAAATCTAAAAATTGTGATGATCAAAGTTATCAATACATAGCTAATAGAAAATGCAGGGTAGACTTAGCAATAATCCATCAGATACATATTTAATCTTGTGAATTTACTTGTATTAGTGATATTTACTGTATTGCTCTAATTACCCCTTGGAATGTGAGTCTTTACTCTTAAATAATATTGCTGAATATCCGTAGTATAGCATCTCTCCAAAATTGTACGATTGTTTTCAAATCGGTGGGAGGAAAATTAATTCAAATGCATATTACATTTTCTTATGTAAAATGAATGATGCATTTTTTATATAGCACTTTGGCATTATAAAGTGAAAAATGCTACAGAACAGAAAGGATAGTGGAGCTTAAGTGTGTAGACTAGAAAGAAAGGATATTTAGCCCATTTCTTGTTTTTCTAACTTCTTTGGAAGGGTGATACTTCAGTAATTGTTTGGCCAACTGTTGTGAATGAATATGAGTGGAAAAGGTAGGGTGTTTGTAGGTATGGATGGTTGAGAGGGAGATGGAACAAAAATGGCAGAAGTATTAGGCCCTCTGCTAATGTAAGGTGAATGTGGGTAAGAAAGAAAGCCCTTCAGGTCCCACTTAGTAGATACTCAGTTGAACTGCACATCTTGTTATTGTACAAACCAGAATTTTCAAGGTTTGCTTGAAAGACGCTTACATTCATGTTTGAGCACTTTGATAGAAGTGGCATGATGTTTATTTTTGTAGATAACATGCACTTCCCAGTAATTTCAGTTAAACAAGGAGTTTTTGTTGTTTAATTTCAGGAATCCAACTTTGAAAAGTGCATATTCTACCATTCTGTTTCCTTCTGAAAGGTTCTTTAACAACTCAGACCTGTGTCCATCCTAATTTTTTAGCAGTAGTAGGATCTGACTAAACAGAGGACTAGGTTGCTTTACTTAGAGAGCCATTTAGGAATTATCCCTAGGAAATGCTCTCAAATAATGAGGCAGTCCTTTCCTTATATTTGTGGTCAAAAAAGGTGTCCCTTGTGATGAATGGGAGGTTGGGTCCAATGACATGAGTCAAAATTTTTAACAAAAATAAATTTGTGACTTTCTTGTATCTTAACCTTTCTTTAGTCCTCCAAGAGTTTTCTGTTGTGTTGTCCATCTGAAGTTCTGGAATCACTTTCTGAATGTGACCTCTACATTCAACTTTAAACACACAAAAGTATTATATTACTTCATATTTGGTTCTTTTAGTGAAGAGGGAAGTGGCAATTGTGTAGTCTTACAGTTCCTGTACCTCTTCATTCATTATTTTCCTAGTCTTGTCTTTCTTAAGACCCTTTACTTAGTGTTTTAGGGGACTAATTATATACAGATCTGTTGTACTACCTCAGATATCCCATTCAAAGTTTTAGCTGAATTTTGGTGAGAAGTTTAAACTTCCTCTTTTGGCCTAGAGGCAGGAGTTTCCAATTAACCTGCCACTTCAGTGAATCAATGTCATCATTCTACTGCTGTCAGTAAACTGCAGTTCTCACCCCTACCACTAAAAAGTGTGAAGTTGAGCTATATCAGCATGAGATGAAATGAATTGTATGCTGAAATTACCCTTCTTACTACTTCTTCAATAGTAAAGTCTCTGCTCATATGTTGTTCAGTATTTTATAAGTGCCAGGTAATGTGCCAAATATGGAAGCAGTTATGGTCTTGGATATAGATAAGATGAACCTGTCAAGATTTCACATGTGGCACCAAAATGTCAGTTTTAATGATGTCTAGTTATTGGTAAAAAAGTCAAAGACTATTGCTAGTTGCACACAGTTTTTACCTTCCCCCTCTGTAGACTGCGCTTTTGAGGGCATAAAGATAAGCAAACGTTTGAAC
>NW_017728906.1:167927908-167963678 GCF_001723895.1 Crocodylus porosus | reverse complement strand
ACTTTTTAAGTACTAGACAACTGGTAGAGGAAGAAAAACTTTTGTCTTGGCCCTATACTGCAATACTGTCCCAGTCTTACAAAAACTTTTGCTCATGCTTACCTCCTGTGTATCATGAGTAGTCTGATTAAGTTCAGTAAACTACTCTGTGCCTAATTTAAGTGATTCTAAGCTCTGCATTCTGAAGAGGGAGGATATAAGGGAATGGGGGGATCACAACAGGAAAAATGTAAGAAGGGTGTGTGATGAGTGTAGTGACGTGTGTATGTGTAATGTCTGATTGACTGTTTGCAGTGGGCTTTATTCTCTTGGTCTCTTCACAAAGATTAGAATAAAACAAGAAAATTAATCTGGGCTCTAAAATGTGATTTAAAATGTAATATACAGTACTTTAATATTAGGGGTTTTGGTATTATGTCTGTTTGAAAATATTATATGATGTTTACATGGTAAAGGCTATTTCCTTACAGTTAGTTTAGACTTAGTAAGATACTGTTCTTTCTCTGAAGTATAGCAGAGACCATAATTTATTTTTAATTCATATTCAGAAGTCAAGGTTTTAGTATTAATAAAACCATGCTTAAGCCTTGCCTGCACTAAACCTTTTTTACTTAATTTCCCACCATTACACTTGCTGCAGTTTTGTGGTTGGTAGTAAGAGTGGCTACACAAGAGCAGCAGCCAGGGGTTTAACTACTGCATCATTTGTGCTTGTCCTGAGTAGTCTTTAATAATGCAGTAGTAAAAATGGAAGGCAACCTCTTACATGTGTTTCCAGTGGTAAACGTAATGGTGAGAATTTAAGGGAAAATAAATCCTAGTGTAGTTACAGCCTTAGATGCAATCGGGTGGAGTTAATTTCCTCTTCTGTTGGTAAGACAAAGTTGGCTTAACCAAAGGAACACTTTTCTCCACCCCAGCCCCTCCCCAGAACAACCTGATTTAGCCAGGGAGAAGAGTTAGTCACAGTATGATTAAGATTTTGGCACTCTTAATTTAAATCATGCTTTGACTTAACAGGAAAGTGAAGTTAAATTAGATAATTTTAATAAAATTGTTACAGTAATTAAAACGTTTTATTGTGTAAGCTGAATTTGACATAGGTTAAAAATTATCAGTGTGTTACTCTGTTAGAATGAAATCTAATCTGTGACTAAATTTGATCATGTTATGTCTGAAACAGTTATATGGTAAAATTTGTAAAATGTCGCTACATAAAAAAAATTTCAGATGTCACTTTGGTAGGGAATCATGTCTAACTGGGCTCTTAGTAGTGAGTCTTTATTTATTAAACTAAAATGCTCTACAGGGCAATAAATAGCAGGTTTTAAAATATTATTAAAGAATTATTTAAAGGACTTGCCTCATAACTTATAGCCAAAGGTCGTAAGTTTGCTAGTACTTTTGGCATGAAGGATCTTTATCTCTAGTTTTTTTTGCTACTGAAAATTATGTACATTTACCTAAGAATAGGATTTATAAATAATGGCAATGCCTACAGAATTTTATGGTACAAAATCAACAAGTATGTCATATGCCTGTTCAGTGAAAAACTTGTCAGATTTAGGTATGAGATCCTGTTTTATATAACTTAAATATAGGTGTTTTAGAATAATACTGTTTTACTAATCTAAAAAGCATGTTGCATTTGAAAATAAGCTTGGCTTGGAGGACTGTGGTGTCTTCATTCTATTCTAAGGTCTTCCACCAACAGTGCCTCCCATCAGGATAGAAAAGAAATGCACTCCCTTTTAGAGAGAAGGAACTGGACACATTTTTCTGACTTTTTAGTTTGTTAAATGTCTGACTGACTGTTTTTTTCTTTTGGGATTTTTTAAATTTCCTTTATACTGATAACATTTTTTAAAGGAGCTGCTAGCTAGATATTTCAGTATTTAATTTAAACTGGATGTAGGAAAATTAGTTGGGAATTAATCCAATATATTATTTTTAAAATACTTTAAGGGCCTTAGCTGGTGTGAAATACAGTGCATGCTTGTTATTTGGAAGAATAACAGGACTTGGATTTCCCAAAAAGCTACTATTCACAGGCTGAAAATTCACAACTTTAGTTGCCCTCACAATCTTAGCTTAAACACTACTTTGAGTACACGGACCTCATTCTGCTTGTATCTCTTAAGGGCTTAGGTATATTCCTTGCAAAAGTGTTACCATTTAATATACAGTGCCTTTCACTTGATTCAAACATTGATTCTTCATTTAACTTTCTCAGGTTCAAAAGCCAGATAATTATACTGAAAATACTGTCAACTTTTTTTTTTTTTTTGCAATCATTGGAGGTGATGATTGTGGGTTATAAAAATTTGTTAATCCAATAAGGCAAAAATTCTGAATGAGAATAGAGCCCAAAGAAGATAATGAAATGAAATGTATTTTAAAGCTATTTTATTCTTAAAACAGTGTTGGAAAGAAATGAGCACTAGCATATGTCACATTCTGTATTATGGTGTTTCCATTTTAAATTACAGGATTATTGACTTGGATTAAGAGGTAGGCACTGTATTTTATGTTGAAAAACCCTTCAAGGTTCAAACTAATGCACTGATCGCTGTGCTTGAAAAAGACAGGAATATGAAGATTGTACTGTGAAAACTGTCACATCATTTTCTTAAATTATTTATCAGAATTAACGAGTTTTAGATTTTTTTGTAATGTGTTAGCTAAAACGAGGGGCTAGTAAGCTGATTCTGCCCCCTCCCCCCCACCTCCTCCCCAAGAAATACAAACTAAGGCTATATATTTTATCTTGGTAGACTCTAAATGGATTTTTGACAGTCCTGCATTTTAGTATTAGCATGCAGGGAAACCGCTGTCAGTGTTTTTTAGATGATGGGACAGACTTCTGAATTTGAAATTTTGAATGTATCTAATTGGTGAAGGTACACAAAACTGTGCCTTTGTAAATGTTTATTTAAACAGGTGGTTTTGAATAGCTTACGTTCTGGAATGGTGTAATGTAGCAGAGCTTAAGAACGCAGTTATTACTTTGTGTGGAAAAGTTTGAATTGTCATGTTACTGTGTAATTGACTTGCTTTAAAATGAACAATAAATTTAATAAAATAAAGCCATTGTCTTGTTTTTTATCTACTTAGTGTTCATTTAAATTTGGAAAAAATACTCAAACCAAGTAGCTTTGAAGGTTTCTAGTTATTAAATATATTCTGTCTTGGTAACATGATGGTTTAGTCATGTTAGTGTCAGTTCTTGTTTTTTAATTGGACTTGACACTAACAATGACTTCATGGTTTTAAGTTTCTCCCTTTCCTTCTCTGCTTTCATTTAAAATAAGTAGCACAATACTTTCACCTCTAAAAGTAGTCCTTGCAAAATTGTAATTAATAGTATAAATTTTTCTGTGATGAAATTGATTGGAATGAATGAATGAAAAAAATAGATGTACACACACTATGATACTGTAGTTTTCAGTAGATGCATTGTATGTTGTGTTCAGCATTTTCTTAGATTTACCAGGTGGACATAGAGGCAGCTTGGGGAAGAATTTTCATGAGGTAAAGTTTGGGGGCTCTAATGGAATTTGTTAAAAAGCAATGATGTTCTTTTATCAAATAATTACATAAAGGTTCTCTTTATCATGAAAGAGTAAGGCAAGTTTGTTTTCATTTTTTTCATACCAGGGCCACAGCCATCTCTGGGAGTTAGTTTTGGAACACCATTCGGCTCAGGTATTGGCACTGGCTTGCAATCAAGTGGCTTAGGTTCTTCAAGCCTTGGAGGTACACTTTAACTTTTTTAATATTTCATTTAATTACTATACAGCACATCTGAATTTTAAAAAAAAATCTTAAACTTTACTAAGAGGATAATCTGTTTCCAAGCTACATCTTCAGTATAGCAAAAAATGTTTTTTGTTTCCAAACTCCTTGATGCCTGGTCGAGAGGCTGAGGAAGATGAGCCACAAAAGTTAGATCTAAGTTTGATATGGCTTGTAGACCTTAAGGTGAAAGGAAGAGGGACATAACATAAACATGTTGGAGGTCAGATTTTTTTTAAACCATAGTACATCATCTGACTTTTTGTTAATAGGTATTTGAATTCAGCTGTAATTTAGTTATGATTTTTAGCCTTAAGACCTATGTCTCATTCAGTTCAGATTTGAAATTTACATTCTGTTGTTTGTCGTTAACTTTGTATGAGAAATTTCACCAGTGCTTGCCCAAATTCTAAATCTAGAAATTCTTTATATCTTCTCATGACATGAGTTTAATAAGGCAAACTATTAGAAAAAATACCCATTTTGCACTTATTTTAGGAACTTGTTTGTGAAATTATAATTAAGCTTTTCTCTTGGCTTTCCAGTACAAAACTGAGCTTTATGAAATATGCGTCTCCACAAATCTGTGAACATTTGTTATCAACTGGATTGTAAATATGACAAGAGAACTCATGGTTTATGGGACCTGTAGACCTGTGGGATACCTGCTCCGACACGGTTAATTACAGTACATCAGAGGAAATGTGCTAACTAGCATGCTTCTGTAGCCTCGGCATATCATGTATTCAATGTCCCCATGCTTCAAAATGGTGTCGGGGTGCTTTACCTAAAGTATGTTGAACAAGCTTTACTTAAAGTGCCCCTGCTGCCATTTGGAAACACGGAACACTGAATACACGAGACACTGTGGCGATTTAGTAAGAGCTGCTCTCAGGAGCCAGCTGTATTGCATCCTAAACAAATCTGAACTGTAATCTCAAATTGTAAACTCTTTTAGAATACTCAAATTCCTGCAATATTCATTGCAATCACATGACTAAAGCGTGCCTTATATGCCTAAAACAAGAAAAATAACTAAACTACATAGTGGCTTAAAAGAAGTCTTATAGGAAGCACTTCCCATAATGTTTTTGGGTTTTATAAAAACACAGGGGAAGGCCATTTCCCTCCCCCAAAGAGTTTTTATAATTTGTTCAGAATATTCTTTAGATGTATAAATTACAGAAGCTTATTGCTAGCAAATTTATGACACTTAAACTCTGTTTAGATATTTGAAGCCTTTGATTTTGGGATGGAGGGGTTGGTAATACTTAAGGAGGCACTTTTCCCCTATTTTTTGTATATCAAGCTGTAAAATCCTGATTTCTTTTATGTGAGTGCAATATATGGGATTATGACAGATCATGAAGAATAATTTTAATGGCAAAATCCTGATACAGTCTGGGGGAGAGGAGAAGCAAAAGTTCTCCTTGAAACAAAACAAACACTTCAAAAATTCAGAAATTTTAAATCGAGATGCATTTAAAAAGACATTTTTAATTGCATACTCTTCAAAATGCATTTTTTTGAGGGACCTTGCTCCCCATCTTTTATGGATGGCAGTCATGTTAGAAGATTAACGGGTGATTTCTGTACTTCTGATGTGGAAATTGTCTGCTTCTTCACAATTTAGAAGTTTGTTGTGATGGCCCAGATGCCTTCCTATGTCATTCAGAACTCTTTTAAAAACTGGGTTGGACAAGAAATTGGGACGTATACTACAGCGAACGCTTTTTTATATTCATGCAACATGTGACATTGTGCATAGCTGTACAATTTATTATTCATATTTATCACATGTAAATTATTTTCTCTTTCTGATTGTTAAATATTTTTGTTTTGAGGTTATCAAACCTACCAAACTCCCCCTAATGTTTCCTAACCTGTACCTCTTTTTCTCAACCTACAGATACCTTATCTCTCTTCCCTGTATAATTTGAAATATTGGCCTATATTAATAACCTTGGATCCTAAACAAATCTGAACTGTAATCTCAAATTGTAAATATTTTTAAAATAGTCAAATTGCTGCAGTATTTGTTGCAATCACATGACTAAAGAATACATTCCAACTGACCTTTTACTATCAAGTTACATTTCCATTAAGTGCTTCTAGTAAAATGTTAGTTTTTCATTAAGAACTTGATATGATATGGTCATAAAACTAAATTTGACCAAATTAGTTTAATATAAGTATTACTTTTCTTGTTACAATGCTCAAACTGTAAGAGCAGCAGAGACTTCTAATATTAAAAATTAGAGAGTTCTAGCTCATATTTTTGATCTCGGGCAAAGTTTTTTGTGCAGTGCAAGAGGGCTTATTTCTATTTGACTTGTATTGGAATCTAAGGACTTACCATACAGAATAGTCAGGTTTTAAGCCAAAGCATTTCCATTCCGAGTTTGGGAGTCATTTACTAAATTTGTTTTAAAACTATGTTTTGGTTCAAAAAGTAGGACTATTTTCTGATGTAGACAAAATCTAACCTTACTGGAGCCAAGTTCCTAGGCTAGTCATGTAACTTTAAAAAAAATTGATATAAGTTTTATCCATTGGTATGATATTACATGATGGACTGACATCATATCACTGAAATTCCCCTTTTTAATAGTAAATAGAATAACATGGTTATGAACGCAAACATTTCCATTTAACTGTAGTTATTTACTGTTCAGTAAGATCATGTGACTTTACAGTTAAGTGAGATCATTCAGTATCTCATTTGTAAATTAAATTTACTAATAGCTTAACTTTCTCAATTGCTTTTCTGTTCATGGATTTCTGTTTTCATGCAGAAATTAGTGCATGTCGCATTTAGAAAGTTTCAGAAGCAATATAAATTTACTGAATAATAAGTTTTATGCAAGTAACTTTAAAACAAATTAAATCCTAAAAGCTTAATACTTTAAATTGCTGTGTCTTCGTTACCAGTTCTTTTACATTACATTTCTTTACTACTATCCTAATAGGATTTGGAAGTAGTTCTGCTTTTGGAAGCAATGCTACAGGCTCATCATCATTTGGATTTGGAGCTACAAATAAACCCTCAGGAAGTCTTAGCGCAGGTTTGTTTTTAACTGAATTCCAATTTGTTTTTCTTAAATACAGGTGCATAATTTAACTTCAGGTATCACAAATCTTACAACGCATTTTAAAATAATAATTGCAATAAGGATCCAATGCTTTAAGTTTCGTTTCCAGTATAACTGTTTGAAATATTTTCTCAAAAAATTAATATTAGGAAAAGTTTTAAAATACAATCCTGATTTTTATACTGTTCCCCTAAAGGAAATGGGAATTGTCCCATGGAATGGCATCTCCCATTTAGAAAATCAGATTGACTTGCATATTGAACTACCTTTCTTCTATTTCATACTGTTATTTTGACAATTTCCTACTTGCAGCTCATTCCATTCTTGATATGCTTTGTTTTACTAATTTCGTAATGATAAAATCAATACAGGCTCTTAATCCAAATTTCCCACATTTTTTGTACTTGAAATTTGGGTATGTATTCTGCAGTTGGAAACCATATCTAATTTTCTAATTATTTTATATAAGCCAGTTCAGAAAGGGATTAGACAAATTCATGGAGGAGTGGTCTATTTGGAGAAGAGTTGGGATTGTATCCTTTTGATATCCCTAAACCAACGGTGGTTGATGCCAGGAAGGGCATGACAGTAAATGACTTGCTCTAGACATGCCTTTTATATATTCTTTCTGAAGTATGTACTGCTTGCTACAATCAGAGACAGAATACATGGATCATTGGTTTGACCAGGATGGCACTACATATGCTTTTAATAGGCTTTAGTTGGATGTGGGGTTTATTTTTTCCTCCACTGTTTATTTAATAGAAACTTAAAGATGATCATCTTCCAGGGTGAGTTTTAAAAATGTGCTTATTATTTTTGTCTAAGTACAATGCATTAAGAATGAATGATTTCCAGTAACACTGAAGAAATAGGTTGTTGGTTTTCCAAATGGAACTCTAACTCATTTATTTTTACCAAATGCTCCATGTGTTAATTTTTGCCACCTGTCTTGATTAATCCAGAATTAATCTTTTGAATAAGGCACAAACAGTATTTAATTTTTGAACAGTAAATTACAAAATTGAAATAAGCTAATGCTCATGGATGCATAACATCCTGGTGCACTACATATCATATCTCTAGTAGAATCTGCAAAATTCGAACTCCAGTGTTCTTTACGTTTGGTAACTAATGTAACATTTTTAATGTCGGCGATAAAGTAAAAACAATTAAAATATTTTAAAATGATCTTTTAGGTTCTTGCCTTGTGAGTTGAAATACATTTATTAATTGATGTTTCCTGTATTAGTGCTATCCAGTTTAAATTTAAATTTTATGAAATGTGAAACTTAATCTTTTGTCTACAAAGTTTAATCTCCCTAGATTTGGAAAGAATATATAAAATAAAGGTATAGAAAGCTAAAGCAATGTAATATTTTAAGGTTGGTTTGTTTGTTTACTGTATACTAAAATCCTGATTCAGGCACTTCGAAACTTGTGAAGCAAGTAGTTTTAAATTGGAACCTGGATAAAGTGGTACACTAATCAGTTACACTGTTGTTCAGCTTTCATTATGTTCTATGTGGGAGATAGTAAGGATTACATAATTCCAGGTAATTTTGATAGCCTATAAATAAATTGACCCTTTCCCCATTTGCATTCCTGTCACATGGCCTCTGAATTGAATGTGGTTTAAAAAAATATACCACATCTTATGTATTAATTCTTTTTTTCTGGTATTGTTACAGCAGCGCTAAACGGAAACCATTGTTTTGTAGTATCTTGCAATACTTTGGTAATGACAATTTCAGCAGCCTTTTGTTTATCAGATGATAGGGTTGCTTGCATATATTACTCTGAACTTCTTTCTGGTGTTACCTGTACCTCCCTAGGCTTCCTGACTGACAACCAACTTTAGACTTTTTAATATACTATCTATTAGTTGAATTATTTTTAATTGTAGGATTTATATTCTTTCAGAATGAAAATATAGGTGTTCCCTAGCTAGTTCTTTCCTTACTTTTTTTTAAACATATGCTTCTTGTTGTTCCAATGATTACTGATATTAACTAAAAGGTAGGCAGGTCAGAATGTTAGCTAGTTAATGTTAATTCCCTGTAAGCTCCCCTTCACTCCTCTTACGTTTTGTACCATTATCTTTGCTTAAAATGGCAGATTCAAGACCCTGGGGCTTCAAGTCCTGTCCATGCCACAGTGGTTTCATTTTACTTGATGGCAGCCATGGCTGCTATTTGGGTTTTGTGGTGGGTCAGTTTGTTTGTTTTTGTTTTGATGACACTGCTGTTTCATACACCATTCTTTTAAACTAAAAGATCTAGGGACACTTAGCTAAAGTTACATATCACTCAGTTAATGAGAGAGACTTCCACGTTAAGAAATAACTTCCATTTTGGAGGTTGACCCTTCTCCTAGTTGGCAGATCTCCCCCTATGTGCAGCACTCACAGTTGGTAGTAGCTGTACTAGTGGTGCAGCACTATTGGACAAGGACTTGGGACCATCAAAGACTACCCTGCCACTGAAGACCACTACCACTAAGCAAGATAAAGGTGACTGCCTCTCACAAGAAGGGGAAGCTTAAACAATAACACTTTTCCCAGAAGTGAAGTGGCTCAGATCTGACTTAATGAAAAGGCACAGGGTACCTATTGATACTGGAGTTGTTTTGAGATGACTATAGCTTTAATAATCCTAGCCAACATAACGTGAGAGAAGCATAGCTATACCTCTAGAATTGCCCATGATATCAGTGTCACTATGTTTGGTGCTGGAATGCTTCTTTGACCCCTTGGTACACCAGTCTGCTTTAAGATCCATACTATCTGTGTTAGAAGTTGTATTGTCATCTTCACTGGGGGGGATCTTTTCCTCACAGTATAAGAGGGAGTGTTCACTTTGGTCATGTAGTTAAGAAGCCCTCTCCTGACCAACCAGGAATACTTATTTCTGAGCCTGGACTCATTCATCTTGGGTGTTGGACCAGTGTGGTCTGTCTTATCAGAGTCAGTCTTAACCATATATTCACCTTGCTCCTGCTGGACATCCCAGTGATATCTGTTTCAGGTGTTTGTGGCGACCAAGTTAGTTGGTCACGGTCTGGGCCGACACAATTGAGCAAGTGGGGGCTAGCGGCAGAAAGTCAGGCGGTTAATACTCGTATGGTTGCAAAAAGACTTTTATTTTTCTTTTACTTACGCCACCAGGTAATATGTAGCGCAGGTCAAGCTTGGTTACAAAGACAGTTGTGACACGAACCAATCAATAGCTAGTAGACGGAGACGAACAAGTTGTTGGTCGGAGCGAATTCGAGCATGCGAGGGTGGGGTACACTGGGAGATAGCGGTGGCGGAGAAATGATCACAAGTGGCCAGCCTGTGAGGTAGCTCTGGGCTCGTGTGAGCCGGGTTTCTGTGAGAGCTGGTTTCTGCCTTGGGCGGAAACCCGCTGACTTAAATACTTTTCGAGTAGCCAATCATACAGTCCCCTTTGTGGAATGTTCTAGTCTGGTTACGTAATGACTGTCTGCTTAGTGTATGACTGGGCATGCATGCTCTGCCAATTTGAATACCTCACTCAATTACGTACTGACCGCGTGTGTGTGGCATGCTTGGACATGCGCACTTGTTTTAGGGGCTTTCCACTTGCATGCTCACACTAGTTTCTTTTAACTCTGTTATCAGCATCCTTTTCAATTCCGGCTCAGACATGCCCCCTTGCTGGTAACACAAGGGTTAAAACTCGTCTTCATCCTCTACATCATCTTGGTTGGACAGGCGGGTATATACAAAAACAGAAAGCATCAGTAATTTTCGTTTAAAAAATTGAAAGACACAACAAACTATGGAAATTATTACAACAAGGATAAATAAAAGGACAACAGTGGAGTGAGCAAGTTTAACAACCATGGTGAGGCATCCCAACCTAACCACTTAAGCAGTCTGGATAACCAACCTTGTCTAATGCCGGAGATGGCATTGACATCTTTAGCAATCTTCCGGATTTTGGTAATTTGGTTTTGAAGGGGAAGAGAAATGTTGGGAATGGCAATACAACACATGCCGCATGACAAGTTTAAATACTGACAAAGGCCTCCATGTTGGATAAGCAGGGCATCTAGGGAAAGGCAGTTTTGTATGGTCATTTGGGAAGTCGCCTGTAATTGTTGGTCTAACAAGTCAAGGCTGGTCGCAGTGCGATTGGCAAGAAGTTCAACCTGCTTGGCAAATTGGGCAATAGCTATTTGGGCTTTGGCAATTCCAAGGCCCCAAACGAAGAACACTTCGAGGGCCCAGCTAAGGCCTTGGGCAACTCTTTCCCCATACGTGAGTGAACTCCATACTGGGGTGGTGGAGCGAGTGCGGCGGTAGAGGGAGCAGTCAGGGCTTGTAAGGGCGGACAAAAAGAAACAGAGCTTAAAAAACATTGTAAACCAGAAAGTGTGGCAGGTAAGGTGGTATACAGTCGTCCGTCTGAACATGCCCAGACGAGGCCGAATGGCGCAGGTGTGGTGAGCTCTGAACATGTGCTGGAAAACTGAAAGGCTTGTCTAGCTCATTCGGGCGGGCCGGACTATCTAAAGGGGAAGGTGACACCATGGCAGGCAGCACTTAACAACACTGCTTGTAAAATAGGATAATAAAACCCGAACCAGGAGTTATTTCCAAAGGGTCCTGGGCAGGTTAAGTCAATGGCTAGGGAAGTGTTCCAACGGACTAAAGGAGTGGGCTTAATAAGGGGGGAAAGGGTGACTCCGGGTGTGGTTTTTAGCACCGCGGGGTATAAGTGCAAGGTACCAAGGTGGGGTGATCGAGTGGGGGTCCCAGGTGAGTGACATGTCTGGGCGGGACCAGTCAATACCCTATGGGTTGATTCCCCAGGGAATGGTGGAACAATCATAATAGGCTGGCCCTTCCTTACTTGTATTGTGAGTGGGTGGCATAGTGGTGTTGGAAAGATTAGCAAGGGGAAAGTTTTTCCATGTATAACTTATTAAATAAGAGGTACCGCCCTGCAGTGGTATGGTAATATTAACAGTGTTCAAACTGTTAGAAATTTGGATAAACCAATTCGAGACATTAAATGGCGAGAGATATTGAATAAGAACTGATCGTCAACTGATAGGGGGATTCGGAGACATGCAGTTAGGCCATCTCCCATCTTACCGTCTCCCGAGGCAATGGCCCAAAGTGATAATAGGTATACAACTGTATTGTCTGGATGACTGGGCTCGGCAACCAGCGCAACAGGCTGCGGGGTGAGGGTAAACATGACTAACACATAACCAAAGACAAAGTCACAAAAGTATTAGCTGGTATCATCTCAGTCCCCTTTCGGGTCTGCTGTTGCCTCCACTCAGAGGTGAGTAGCGTCTGCTATCGCTTCTGATGAAATCATGACAATGGAGGGGGGGTGGCGGTACCCTCCTTTGACTGCTGCTGGAACTGGTAGGTGACTGTCACACACTCCGGACCACCATGACCCGTGGGTGACGATTTCGCGGATCAGGCAGGGTAACCCAAATGAGTTCTGTCGGGTAGAATTTTGGTTTCCATGGTGTCATAGCTCGTACACCTCTTTCATTCCAGAGTTCCTTTCCTGCGTTGAGGGTTGTTAGGACTTCATGGTTTAATTTTGTCCAATTTTTATAACTCCCGTGTGCTTTGAGACAGAGGGCTTCTTTGTATAATCCAACTGCTCTCTCGACGACTCCGTTGGACTGTGGATGGTATGGAAGGTGGGGGTCCCAATCAATGTTATGGAGTCTTACAAACTTATCTATGGCTGTGGAGGTGAAGGGTGGTCCACCATCAGATTAGATAGTGCTTGAAACCTGCCATGCGGCGAATGCACTCGACAATGCAGTTATTACTGCTGCGGCATGTATTTTTCTTAAGGGTATTACTGCGAGTTGGCACGTGCTGAGATCAATAATGGTTGGTCCTTTGTTTGGAGGTTTTGCCTCCTGGTAGGGACCTAACAGGTTGACTTGCCAAGTCTTTCCGGGAACGAAGGTTTGTGGGTCCAGCACACCTTGGAGACTGGTCGTAGAATGGCACTTTTCTTTTGAGCAGGCTTCACAGGCTTGAGTTACTCATTCCCAATCTGCGCGAGATCCGTATGTTGGTTTTCCCTCTGACTTTTGGCACCATCGTGAGTGGCAAGCTCAGGGGCCCGGGTGGCCCCAATTTTCATGAAGCCAAGATAGGTAGGGGTCTGCACACACTCCGAGGTTGGTGCCCTCAACAGTCAGAACACAGTCAGTGCGGAGCGGGTCCTCTAGGAGTTTGTCAATAGTTTTATGGACTGGATCAGTTGATGCGACGTGAGATCTTGTATGTTTTATAAGTGGTAGCATGGTGAAAGTGGACAGCATCTCCCATATTTCTTCCCAGGTGTCTGTGTGTTTGGTGGGTGAGGCGGTGCCCATTGCTACTTTATCAATGAATTGAGAGTCCACCGCCATGATGGGGACGGGTAGGGTCCCATCGTGTTTTTCGAGACAGTGGCGGATCATGTTTCTGAACCTGAGGAGTTCGTTCTTTTGCGTGGAGGCGCATCCTGCCCACATTTTTGCTTCGTGGCAGGGTTTACGATAATATCCGAAGCCTCCTCCATCACGAGTTGTCCCGTCTGATGCCATCCAGGCAGGGGCAGTGGTACCGTACAGAATAGGTTTAGTTGGTGTGGTTTCCGTCGGGGCGAGGGTCTCCAGTAACCTTCCGTACTGTTGTTTCTTCCCGTCCCATGATGGCTCTGTTGTCCACGTAGCTCCAAATTCTTACTTCTTTACTTTTTGGATTCTCCTTATAAAACCGCTGTAGGCTGTTGTTTATGGCACTGGTGGCTAGTGCTGGTGCGTTGCAATACCCTTGTGGGCAGACGTTCTGTTTAAATATTTGTCCTCCTATGCACATGTTGAGGACTCCGTCTTTGTCGTTGATTGGGAGTGAGAAGAACATATCTTTAAGGTCAAGAGTAGTGCCTGCCCATGCACAAGCTTGGTACTGTGCCATTTCTTGGGTGCACTGGAGTAGTGTGCAAGGGGTTGCCTGGGACAGGGTGGTACAGCGTTTGTTTACCTCACGGTAATCTACGACCAGGCACACTTCATTTGGTTTTCCAGGCTTTGGGATTCCCCATCCGGGTGACAGGCGTGTGCTTGCTTGGATTGGTGCGATGCAGTACTGTTGGACTAGACGTGCTAGCAGGGTGCCGAGGGAGTCATGAAGGTGCGCTTTTGTGGGATGGGTGTATATCGCCACATTGAGATGTTTCGCAGTGTTGGCTGGTGTCAATCTTCTCCCGCTATAGTGATTGGTAGGGCTTCTAAGACCTGATGTTTGAGGTTGAGGACTCGAATGCCAGGTATACCTAGGAGGTTGATGCCCCCTATCTCTGCGCCGAGATACTTATTGTGATTACTAACGAGGAATTGTACTTTGTTCGTAGTGGTAATGGCATTAAGGCCTTGAATCATCATGGTTTTTCCGTTTTTCTTGTGGGGTATTGATTGTTTAATGACATTTACTTGAGCCTCAGTATCAAGTAGGAATTTTATTGGTACTGTACTATGTGGTTGGTTGGGGTTCCGTATGATGATGGTAGCATACGGACGAGGATCAGGATCATTGAGTTGTGGAGCGCTGCCAGCTGAGCCGCCAGTGACTACTCGTTTTTTGCCTTGCTGCTGGGTTCAATAAACCCAAGTGTTTGGGCTAGGAATCTTTGCCCTTCATCCCCAAGTGGTCTGAGCTGGGCCTTAGTTAAGCCGGAATTGTTGAGCAGGAACCCAAACATTGCCCGTTCTGCTGGAGTGCGTTGCGGTGGTGGACCGCGGGCTTGAGGTCACTGGTTGACCCAGCTAGGGCGAGTGGGAGTGTATTCAGCTGGGCAGGCTGCTGAGGTGTTCGATCCTTCATCAGTGACAGGGAGCACTGCTTCTTGGGTTTTGGTTTTCATTGCCCCCTGGAGTCAGCCCATCTGGCCTAGTACATGTGCTACAGGGCCATTTACTGATGGGCTTAGTAGCAGTCTGGCTGTTAGGTTCCGGGTTCCCCCGTAGACTTCAGTAGTGGCTTCCACTGCTTCAAGCAGGCAGGGCACGTTTCCTGGGTTCATGGCAAAGCAGTGGGGCTAGACCCCTTGTGCTTGGGCCAGTGTGAGGTTCAAAGCCTGTTGAGCCAGATTCCAGGCAGCGTAGGATGTTCCAAGTATCACGTACACTAGGGAGCTTGCATCCGAGTGGCCTGGTGCACCTTCGTGCCAGGTGTGTATCTTCCATCGCAGGGCCTCAACCACTAAGGCTGGGAGTGGTATGGGCCAACGGTTGTTTGTGAGTACAGGAACAGGGTCTACCACTTTCCCTTTACTCCAGGCGGTATTGCGTACTAGTTGCATTGCTTCATCTTGGTCTATAGTTTCGCTTCCTGCCTCTGTGACTAAGCGCCGAGCCAGACAATCGGAGTTTCTTCAGGTTTGATACCGGTTTCTCTTCTTAGGTCGCTCATTTCAGCCCGAGTGCGTGTGGTAACAGTGATCTGTGTCCCTTGGCCCTGCGGGCCCATCACACGCTTGCACACTGAAATAGGCAATGCCGTTGTGAGATCGGGATACAGTTGTGGTGGTGGAGTGTCTGGCGGCAGTGCGAACGTGCCTTTTTCTGCAGCCGTCCCTGTTTTGCTTTCAGTTTCGCCAGCCTCTTTGGTCTCCGCCTCCTCTAGGCATGCCTGCCTGTACAGTGGTGGTGACGGTGTGGGCGGTGCTGCAGGAGGAGGTGGGCTCCAGGTGGGCGGTGTTGGCGTACTTTTTTCTCTGGGGTTTCCTGCCTCAGTTAAGTTCCCTTTTTTGTCGGCGCTATCTTGAGATGGTGGTGCGGCTGCATGGTCTGCAGCAGCTTGGACAGCAGTTTCTAACTGAACCTCCAAGTTTGCATTTTCTCATAACAGGCCGGTAACGGTGCGGAACAGGACATTAATTATCTTTCCCTTGTCCCATCTGCCACTTTGTGGCGGTTCACCTGTCGGACTCCCAAGCTCTCACGGAGCTGGGTCAGTACCTCCTGCCCTCTGGAGCCTTGTGGGAGGTTTGGACAATTAAACTTGTCTGCGGGTGTACTCTCGCCTCCCTCCCGTACATGCCGGATGCATCAGCTAAACTCTTGGGTGGGACTGGGGTTTATCGCACTCGTGGGCTTCACGCGGCTGAGGGACAGGGAGCCTATCTCTTCCCGGGGGCAGTAGACGACTTTGGGACACCTCATCACACACCCGAAGGAGCTTGGGGCTAGCTGGATGGCGCATTCCTTCCCGCCAGCTTTTTTCCCTCAGAGGGAAACATACCTGGTTACTGTGGCCGGGGTCAGGCCGGCCACTTGGTGGCAAGCGATATGTGCCCACATATCGTCCAAGTCAGTCATTGGACATTCCCCACTATGCCACGGGCAGTAGCGGATCAGCTCTGACTCCATCTTGCCTCCCCTGGATCCTGTTCGTGACGTCATGTGGCGACCAAGTTGGTTGGTCACGGTCTGAGCCAACATGATCGAGCAGGTGAGGGCTAGCAGCAGAGTCAGGCGGTTAATACGCATATGGTTGCAAAAAGACTTTTATTTTTCTTTTACTTACGCCACCAGGTAATAGTGTAGCGTAGGTCAGGCTTGGTTACGACGACAGCTGTGAAACGAATCAATCGATAGCTAGTAGATGGAGACGAACGAGTTGTTGGTCGGAGCGAATTCAAGCATGCAAGGGTGGGGTACACTGGGAGATAGCGGTGGCGGAGAAACGATCACAAGTGGCCAGCCTGTGAGGTAGCTCTGGGCTCGTGTGAGCCGGGTTTCTGTGAGAGCTGGTTTCTGCCTTGGGTGGAAACGCGCTGACTTAAATACTTTTCGAGTAGCCAGTCATCATTGTGGAATGTTCTAGTCTGATTACGTAATGACTGTCTGCTTAGTGCATGACTGGGCATGCGTGCTCTGCCAATTTGAAGACCTCACTCAATTACGTACTGACTGCGTGTGTGTGGCATGCTTGGACATGTGCACTTGTTTTAGGGGCTTTCCACTTGCATGCCCGCACTAGGTTCTTTTAACTCTGTGTTATCAGCATCCTTTTCAATTCCGGCTCAGACAGTGTCAAGTTGTCAGTCTCCATCCTATCACTGGAAAATATAAAGCTCATGTTTTCCTTTTGCATCAGTTGCTAAACCGATGTCTACAAACAGGAAGGAGTAAGGATAGTTTGCAGATGTGAAGCAAAAAGTTTTAGAGCTTCCAGAGCAATGTCTTTCATCCTATATGAGACTGTTGCCATCTTCTCTCAATGACAGTCTTCTCTTTGGCTCCTGTGCTATGTCCAGATGCTCTTTTAGAGCCTTCCAGGCACTGTTCTCTCTCACAGAGACTCAAAATAGAGCTTAACAGTTGCCTCTCACAAGTATTTCATGCGCCCATCCAATATCAAGTTTGTTGGTGGCTTCTGTGGCTAATAAGATAATTCAGCAGTTTTTAAAGTATGCTATAAGACAAGGAACTGAAGCAATTAGATTTCGTTGTGCAGAAAAAAAGAACTTCCATGTCAGAATCACTCCAACTATGATTAACTACCTATAAAGTCTTTGGGTAAAATATCCTCCTTTCTGGGCTGAGCCCCTCAGGACTCCAGAGAAGAGTTGAAAGCCGTCAAAGCAGAAACTTACCTGGAATGGTGTAGTCAGGGACAGTCCTGCCTTGAGCACAGGGTTTGACTAGATGATGTCCTGAGATACCTTCTAATCCTAATTTTAATTCTATGCCAGCTAGGGAGAGAGACCTCTTAACCAGCAGTTATGCACGCATTGGCCACTGCAGCAACTATGCACAGAGCCTTGTGGTTGCAGGCCTTCAGCATTTCTCAGGAGTGCAGAACACTGTTGTGTACCTGCCCCATGAGGGTGCAGATTAGTCGGCACATACAGATGATGTATTCCATTCCTTGAAGGACTTCTAGGTCAAGCTTTACCCATTGTGCACCTATAGCTTAGCCCTGAATTGCACACAAGCTTTGTAAATTCTAACCAAATTATCATAGGAAAGGAGGGTTGGAAAGAACCTCAAAAGGTCATGTAGTCCAGCCCCCTACTGAAGGCAGGGAGATGATAGCAGTCTTCAAAAAGCTGAAGTACCGCCACAAACAAGGAAAACACCTTTTCTCTTTTCCATGCAGAGAGTGGGACACAGATCAATGACTTGAAGTTACAGCAAAGTAGGTTTAGACTGGATATCGGGGATTTTTTTTCTGTTGTTAGAACTGTGTGGTAGTGGAGTAGACTGCCTAAGGAAGTTGTGGAATCTCCATCATTGGAGGTGTTCAAGAAGAGGTTGGATAAGCATTGGCCAGGGATGATCTAGGAGCAGTTATACCTGTGTTCTGCTATGGGCATTTCCCATGTTTCTGGGCTGTCTTGGCAGTTGCATGAGGCTGGGAAGGAATTTTTCCCCTCCTGCTGCTGCATGTATGTTGGAGTGTGCGGGAAGGGTGTTTTGCCCTCCTTGGAAGCATTGGGGAGTTGGCTGTACCCAAGACTGGGGTTTTGCCAGCGTTTCTTCTAGGGCTGAAACATGGAGATTCCAGACAGACTGCTGTACTTGGGGTCAGGAAAGAATTTTACCCTATGGCCAGATTGGCATGTACTGGGGCGGCGGGGGGTGGGGCGGTTGCATTACTTTGTAGCACGGGGTGTGGCCCCCTTCCTTGAATCTCTCAAGTATATAACAGTCTTTGCAGCAGTAGGATGTTTGCTGTCATGGTCCCCCTCCTTTATCTGTGGCAGTTTAGCATGTTATCTCTTGTGGTTATGTCAAGTTTGACTCTGTATTTTCGTGAATAGGTTAGACATTGGGTTTGGATAGATGGGGATGATCCTGCCTCAGGCAGGGGGTTGGACTAGATAATCTCTGGAGGTCCCTTCCAGCCCTACTTTTCTATGATTTTAAGGCAGGAGTGTCCCTGACTAAATCATCCCAGCCGGGTAGGTGTCTGTCTAACCTGCTCTTGAAAACTTACACAGATGGAGATACCAGGTTCTCTTGGTAATCAGTTCCAATGCTTGACCACTCTGTCAGAAAGTTCCTCCTGATCTCCAACCTAAATTTCCCCTGTTGAAACTTGAGGCCACTGCTTTTAGTCTTGTCTCCTACAAGCAATGGCATCAGCTTTCAGTAGGGGAAATTTAGGTTGGAGATTATTCTGTGGAATGAATGTTTTCACATTCAGTTTAAAGGAATTGCTATATATATAGATATATCTATATAGATAGATTTATCTATCTATGTATATCTATCTATATGCTATATATATCTATATGCTTTTTTTTTTTTTTTTTTTTTTTACTGTAGCAAAATTCTCTGGACTATTGAGATTTTTTTTCCCAAAAGCAGTCTCTTCACAGATACTGTGTCTTCTACTGTGATTCACAGAAGTTTAGGGCTGGAAGGGACCTCATGAGCTTCAAAGGGCTTTTTTAAACATCTAAAACTTAGCAAGGATTACGTTAGGGCCTGTCTCGTACATTAGGAAGACATGACAGTGTTGTCTAGTCTATAGGGCACAAGACTAGGAACTCTGTTTCCAGCTCTGCACTGACCAGTCCAAATCATTTTCACCTCTCATGTTTCTGCTTCTCCTTCACCCCTTGTTTGTCTTGTCTATTTAGATTGTAAGCATTTAGCACAAGCACTATCTCTGTTTATATAATGCCTTGCATAGAAGAGCCCCAGTCTCAGTTGAGCTAAACAAATTAGCTATTGTTAGTAACCTATAGGTCTACAGTACTTCAGCGTATCACCTACTGCAGCAGGTCTAAAATATATTGGTAGTGTGCCATAATATTTTGGATTCACATTAATATCTTCAGAGTAGGGCAGCTACTAATAATTAATTAGTTTTCATTCATATAGTGGAGGGGAAATGTCTGAAATTATTTAAGTTTGACCTCTGACTTAAAATTTTCCCTCCTTTACAAGGCTTTGGCAGCTCGAGTACATCTGGGTTCAACTTCAGCAATCCTGGCATCACAGCATCAGCTGGTCTGACATTCGGGGTGTCTCATCCTGCAACTGCAGGGTTTGGGACAGGAGGGCAACTTCTTCAGTTGAAGAAACCTCCAGCTGGAAACAAGAGAGGGAAAAGATAAACGTGCTGTTGGGAAAGGGGAAGCAAATCAACTTTGATCCTAAAAATCTATTTTTCTAAATCGATGCAGTAAATAAATTGCATCCTAGGAGATTTATAAAATTTTGCTACTTTTCCCTATTCTGGAATATGAAATGTAATCATAATGAACAGTTATTTTCCTGTGAATAGAAACCCATTTATGTATTTTTATTTTTGTTCCTAGTTTTAGAAATGTTCTATACTGCATTATTAAAGAATCTTGGAAAACCATGTATTTAACCTAATGTTAGTAGCAGAATATTTTTTGTTAATGAGCTTTATATACCATATGAATATATGCATATTTGTTTTTTGTACAGATAAACTATATTCTAGTACAGATGCTAGAGTTCATATCTTTTGTTCCTGGATATGGCCTTTAAATCTACTTCAGGGTCTTTCTTTGTGTATATGGATGTAAATATATACAGTACAGTGCGCACACTTGTGTGTATGTATGTGTATATATAATAAAAACAGGTGCAAACTTTGCCCCATGAAAAATCTACAATTTTTCTTTTCTTTGGGTATACCTTTTCCATGTTCTAGGTTCCCATCTCCCATTGCTCCTGAGAATATCAAATAGTGGTCCCAGGCTGCAATATCTTTACAGCCTTTTAAAAAGTTGAAATGTATACTACTGTGTAACTATAGCAAATAATACTCCATTGCCTGTTTTGTCTTCAGCATCTTCCTTTCCCCATTTAGCACCCAACTCCAAAGAAGAATCTGGAGAGCCTTTTGGACAAAGGTGTTCCACAGATAATGTTCCTAAACTGATCTCTCCTGGGTTTAGCAGCAATTCTGGTTCTGCTGTGATACAGGAGCAAATTCAAGATTAAGAGACTGACTTGGAGGCAGAGAGCTGTGAATGTGATGGTCTCTTTCTCTACCATTAGAGTAGAGTAAGAGTAGCCACTCTTACTTAAAACCATAATTTAACCATTCCAAAACAGAGTTGATTCACTAGCCGAAAGGCTGCTAGTTGGGGCTGTTAGCATTGACTGCAGAAGGAGTTGCTTACATGCCCTTTGCACCATAGATAGCACAATAAATAGCTGCTAAGGAATAGAGCAAAACATTGTAATTTGAGGGCTAAGCTATTGCAAAAGTAGAACTAGGAGGAGTCTCTGTATTATGGCATCTGATACGTTGGGCTGCATCTCCAACTCTGCACGCTCTAGAAAAGAGCAGGAAAAAAACTTGCGGGGATACTGCCTTATGCGAGAGATGCCAAATCAGTCTGATTTTTGCAAATCAGGATATCAGGTGGAATGTGTGTGTGGAATTTTGCAGATCTGTTGCTTTTTATAGGGAAGATGTTTTGTGTATATAACATGCATCAAGTGAACATTCAGAATCACTTGCATCCAGGCACCTTTTTTTCTAAAAACAGATACACTGCATAAAAAATTTCTAGTATGAAGTCAGTTGCTTTCAATTGTAAGTGTTGTTGAGAACCATTTTGTATGTTCTGGAAATGATGTCTGCACACAGCAGTGATTGGCCTTTGACAAATGTACAGCTTTCTGTTTCTTTTATGTTCAGAAATAAGGGAGTCCATTTTGAGCACAGAACTTTCCACTTTTGTACATCTGTGTTATTGCATCTCTAATGTGAGCGTTTTCTTTGGGAGGGAATGGATAGTGTGTGTGTGTGTGTGTGTGTGTGTGTTAAGACTGACAAATTAAAAGCTTAAAATTCATTTAAACTTCAATCTTTTTTAAACCTTGCATTGGGCTGCAGTCCAAACCCTAATGTTTGTATTTCTTTGTTACTCCTTTTTTTTAAATAGTTAAACTTTAAAATGTTGAACCACTGGACTTTCTTGTAATGTATTAATTTGTTAAACTGGGTTTTTAAATGTGCTGTTTGTCCATGTGTGCAACCTATCATTGTGCAAATAAAAACTGAATGCTGTGATCCTTGCAACAAGTATTTGCCTGTTTACAGAATCCCCCGTCACCAGAGTTCTTTGTATCACTTTGACAAGGCAGTAGTTTTTTTAAACAAGGCAATTAATTGTCCTTTGTCAGCTGCATAAATAAGCAAAATATCTACCAGTATTGCATATGGAAAAACAAAACAAAAAATAATCAACTCATGTTTAGAACCATTGTTGGAGAACTGGTTCACATCAGTAACATAGCTGTTAAAATGTCCTTTTTGTAAGTGAAGAAAGGAAATAACGTATTTTGCAGTCAAAAGACAACTCACAATTTTGAAATATTTATTTTTAGCCCCAAAAGATTATTGCTGCTTTCTGTTGTAGCTGTGCTCTCCATGGACCACCACAGCTGTAACTGTTTCTGCTTGTAATAAGTTCTCTAGTTCTCGTTTGAAAAAAATTATCTAGTAGGACTGTAATATAAATAAATGTAATGCTTGGCTAAGGTGCTACAAATGTTGCCAACATATTACCCAATAAGTAGTTGTGCTTAAGTGTTGTTATATAAAATTTTAACATTACAATTTTTTTTTCCATTTCCATTCTCAACCAGGATGCCACAGCACCCTAGGGTGCCTTCAGATCCTTTCAAGGGTGCCTCAGGATGCTCTGCAATGGTAGTACTATTAGGTGTGCAAACATGATTTGCAATTTGCAAAATAAACCTAGAGATTTCAAATAAGAGTTCATCATGTTTAAAAACATTCTGACCTGTCAGTCTGAGTTTTTTGCAACAGGCTTGTTCTATTATTTTTCTGTAGTCATCAAACAAGCAAAAACTAAGTGTTGACAATTTCCAAGGGGTGCCTAGAGTCTAGAAAGACTGAGACTGATCTGGAAATTAAGGCATTTGCCTTGACAGTAAATCCCCACTTTGTTTTTTTTTATAGAGTGTGTATTCCACACTCACCACAGTTTAAGAGCCAGCCTATCCTCTCTTCTAAAGCTCCAGTTCAAATCCTTTCCTTTTGTGAACTTGCCATACTCGATAGGCTCCAGTATGCTTTTGCAGCACAAAGCTAGAAGAATGTTACTACTTCTGATTCTAAGGTTTGGGATGACATAGCCACGAGAAATGGTACTAGAACCTGAAAACTTATTTATTCCTCTCAGCCATATATAGTGGTCAAATTAGATATCACCACCACAAATCCTTGTTACTATTAATTCTTCTTTTAATCCAACATAGGGTCACTCTTCTAAATTTAATACTTAATAAATGCTGTTTAGATGCTGAATTTTCCCTTACAGTACAGAAGAGTATGGGTAAGCCAAATAAAATCTGATGTGCCAGAGGATTTGTAATGATACTTTGGAACTAGGATCTGGAACCAACTTCCAAGGGAAGTGGTGCTGGCTCCTACCCTGGGGGTCTTTAGGAGGAGGCTTGATGTTTACCTAGCTGGGGTCATTGGAGCCCAGTTTTCTCTCCTGCCCAGGGCAGGGGGTCGGACTTGAAGATCTACAAGGTCCCTTCTGACCCTACTTCTATGATTCTATGAAGTGTAGAATTATTTTAGCCATTATCTTTCATCTCAGCTACAGAAATGTTCAGTATAAATCATAGTTAAGTAACAAGAATTTATAGGAAGTTGGTTCCAGGACAAGGGCACACTGAATTAAAGCTTGGAATCTATGAAGACATGCATTTAGGCTTTCTAACAAGGTAAAAAATGGTAGTCTCCTGCCACCTAGTGAAAGCAGCATTCAGCAGCAAGGCTGTTGGAAGTCTGGGACACAGATGACATTAAGCAGCCCCAAAGGGCAGTATTGGTCACATTGGCTTCTGTCTTCAGGTAATTTGTATTGTTTCTTGAAGTAGTATTTGTAATACAGCAAAATCGTGTTTATTTATATTTACTATAAAATATTGGATCCATTTACTTGATGTCTTTCCCCCGCCCCCAAATGCAATATTCAACCTTTCTAGTCTATCACAATTACACCAATGGGCTGAGAGAAAAAAATATTTGTGCAGTGTAATTTAAAAGGCTTTTATAAAATACCACTCACAATTTTAAGTGAGTTACAGGTCTGGGCTTCTAGTATCTTGCTCTTGTATCACTTAGATGCTCTTTTTTGAAATGTAGCCTTTTCATTAAAACTTGGTTTATCATTAGATAGTTTTAATAATGTTTTGAAAGACTGAACTCTAGGTTGCCTTTAGTGTGTTGGTTTTTATTATGTAAATCTAGTTTCACAGTATTAGCTTTTGGATTCTGAGTGGGTTTTTTTCCCCCTTCCCCCTCAGGGATCAGTTTCTATCATGGTATGTAGCGGGGGTGCTCAACTTCTGGCCCGCAGGCCAAGTGCAGCCCACAAACCCTTGGAGTCTAGCCTGCAGGGCTCCCCAGGGGTCAGGAAATTTGGCAGCAGGGGCAGTTAATACTGCCACCCTGCCAAAATCCCAAGCTCAAAGCAACAGGTTCAAGCTGGGCCACCACCCTTCCCTTTCCTGGCCAGATTAGAACCAGGCTACTCCCCCTTCCCTCTGCATGGCTGTGCTGGGGCCAGGCTCTGCCCTCTTCTCCCTGTGGGGCTGGACCACACCCTTTCTCCTACCTGGGGAAGGGGCTGGGCCATATTTCCTCCCCATGGGGTAGGACTGGGCCATGCCCACTTCCCCTCCACCCTGCCCAGTTGAGGCCAGGCCATGCTCCCTTACTCCTGCATAGCCAGATGGGGCATCCTAGCAAGCATTCTGGGTCCACCAAGCAGCTGTGGCCCATGGAGGAACCGGGCACTACCCATCCAGCCAAAAAGGTTGAGCACCACTGGGTTGTAGCATTAGCATTATGTATATCCCCATTAAGATAAATGAGAAACATGGGCAACTGATGCCTCCCTTGCCCCTCTCCCTGCCCCCCCCAGTGGCCAGTTAGTGACCGGGGGGGTCCCCCTCTGCAACCACTTGCACTGACCCAGAAGTGCCAGGGGTATGCCTGGAAGTGCCAACAGCGTTTCTGGCACCCCCATTCCCTGGTGCCCAGTGGTACTCTCGGGGAGCACCAGCATTCCCACCTTCCTGTTGCCTAAGCGGGAAACACTGGCTGTCAAAGGGTGCACCAGCACTCTCGGGGGTGCACATGTACCCCTATGCCCCCCCAAACATCACCACTGATGAGAAACTTGCATGGAAATTTTGACAGTAACCAGGGTTCTGGATACCTTAATGACAGATGAGCTACTATTCTTATGAACTTCTAGGACTTGATCTCAGAGTCTGAATTATTTTCCTTTCTCTTTTCACCTCAGGTGTCAGAGTACAGCACTTACTTGGACAGCACAAGCACAGCAACATCCTAGAAAATAGTGAACTTGCATCCAAATTCCAGTTCTGATGAGGGCTATTATTTACCAACTGTACAAGAAACTGTGTACATTAGTGTCTGTATGTTTTAGTACAACACATTTGGGATAACAAGACCTGCCTTTTGAGTTGAGTATTCTTTACAGTTGCTTATAAAAGCAAGGTAGGCTGCTTTAGATGTCAATGACCATAGTCTAGTATTAACACTGAGTGAAGAGGGAAATAAACAAAGTGTCGACAAATTTAAAAATCAAATCACTATTACATAAAAATACTGAGGAATAGTCTGTACCGTGCAGATCATTTGAACTGATATGTATATTGACTAAAAGTTACAAACCTAGGTGCTTGTAGGTAGGTAGGTCTTTAGCTCTAGTTAGGTACCTAAATCAAACCTGCCTGACTTCAGAGGTACCGAGTGCTTCGATCTGCTACTAGCCTCAGTGTCTGAAACTCAAGTTACCTCTACTTCATTGTCTACCTTTAGAGCTAGAAATTTAATCTGAGGCGCTCAGGTTTGAAAGCGCTGGCCACTAAAGTCAACATCCAAACTCCTTTTATGTTCTGCTGAGGGATCCTTATTAAAGCTGCTAAGGTTTCTAAGCACTGATGCACGTATTTTGTGTTTCCAATCCTTACCACAATAGACAGTATACCCATGGATGGATCCATATGAACAGCTACTTGCTGAACTCAAATGGATTAACAGCAGCTAAGTTTGGGGTTGGAGGATTGAAAGAGGGGACCACAAGAGTCTGCTGTCTCACATCCAGTTAGTCAGGGCTAGAGCATTTTTAACTTATTGTTCTGTTTTGAGGTAGTAAAGTCATTTTCAATAGCTATGTTTGATTTAGAACCAAAAGGTTAGCAGCTACTGAAATGAGAACAAAATGGGGTTGTCAGTAAAGTTGCAGATTGTCATTAAAAACATTTTCTTGAGTTGGCAGCCCTGTCACTAGTTCTGATGTCACTGGCTCCTGTACGCTATTTTTTGTCTATTCATGAAATAAAGAAGTGCTACAGAAATTAGGCATGTTTTTACTTATCTGCCTTATATCCCCTAATAAAATCAGCATTAGCCAGTTAAACTGCATGGATTGGCAGTACCCAGGCCAACAGAGCTCAGTAGCTAATTAGCCATCCTGTAGATCAGGATGGGCAGTTATTTTGGCTGGAGGGCCACTTAATGAGTTTTAGGGAAATGTCAAGGGCTGCGTATCTCTCTCTCTCTCTCTCTCTCTCTCTCTCTCTCTCTCTCTCTCCCCCAACTTCCACAGCCTGCTGGAGCTGTAGTTCACCACAGCATCTGCTATGGACAAAGCCAGCAGGTTTCCAGACCCCTACCATGGAGCCTGCCACTGGTGTCCACAGCTGATGCCCACCTGGCGCAGCAGTGGCTCCTGCCTGGATTCATAGCTGATGCCACCAGCAGGTTCTAGGCAGAAGCTTCCACTGCACTGGGTGCGTGGCAGCATCGGCTGTGGATGCTGCTGGCAGGTTTTGCATCTGGGTTTCTGAACCTACCAGTAGCTGCCCACCTGGTGTAGGAGAAGCCCCACCCATGTCCACAGCTGATGCCTGAAGCTGCTGGGCAGAAGTAGTGCTGCCCACCCAGCACCAAGTGGCAGCTGAAGCCACTGGCCACATCCAGTTAGTTGGCAGTTGTCCACCCATGGACTGGATCAAATTTGTTAGCAGATCAGATCTAGCCTGCAGTCTGTATTTGCCTGCCCCTGCAATAGACCTACTAAATGTGATGTCCATTGTGGTGGTCTGGGGCTGCTTATTGATAGACATTGTTTCATAATATGATGCAGTACAAAATATTGCCTTAGGATTGAATGTTCTGATGCAAGCAGTGGCCAGACACTCAGCTTCATTTTTTTCGTGGCCCTGTCTCAGTGTTATAAGGATTCAGATTCTGATCTTATCTTTCCCAAGGTAACTGTAACAGGGGGCCTCCATTGGCCTGCCCACCTGTTTCTGGGCCAACCGCCTGCCTCACCTGCCATGCCGTGTTGTTTCTTAATTGGTTCCAATTATGTGGGAGGCTGTCCATTCTTGTCCTGATGATAGGAGGCGCTATCTGCAGCTCTGATCCTTCCCTACACCACAGCCAAGCCTCGCAGATGGCATCTAGGTGACACCATGCTCCCAGCCTACAACCAGACCAAGCATAGCCCTCATTGTCAGGACTCAGACACACGCATTCATACCGCCCCCCCTCACTAGGGCCTCTCGCACTCCACCCTCTCTCACACGGTCTCTTTCACGCATTGACAACTTACACTGCCTTGCTCCCTGTCAGAGTAGCCCCTTTGGCCATAGGCTTTATCTAGCATGCACTTTGGGTGGCAGACGTACTGTCTTTTGGTCCTCTCCTACAACCCTCACCAGGGTAGTGGCCAGCCACTTACCTGATGGGCCAAGCTTGCCCTGTCCCCCCCACACAAGCACACTTTAAGGCTTAACCCTTAAAGTGGCAGGCACCAACAGCCCTGCCCCAGTAGCCTTGAAAGTGTAAAGATTAAAAATTACTGTATTTTTGTTGATGTTCTTTCTTAATTTACTGGCAAGCAATCAGAGCATCTTTCCTATAATAGCACAAAGACCAATGTTGCATTCCCTCTGGAATGTTCATTGAGGGTGATGAGCGACGTCAAGAAAAGTCCAAAAATCACCATCCATATAAACCCTTACTGAGGGTCTAAACTCATTAGAGACCGCCATTTTTTTTCTCTGAAAATTCCCCAGGTACCTGCAGTTCTAACTTTAGTGCATGCTCAGAATTGCTGTGATCTGAGTAGCTACTGCAAATCCTATTTTGAGTCGAGAAACTGCAAACTGGTGCCTCAGTCCCTGTACGGATGCAATCTGACCCTTGATTCAGATGCTGAAGCTCCAGCGAAGGATGAGAATTCACACATACCTTTATGCTTAGCATGTCCTGTTGGATTCATCTGGGCAGCTCCCTGCTTAGCATGCAGGTTTTTGGCCTGCCCTTAACTCTTCCCATGCACTGTATTGGGAGCCTGCAGAGTGGGTTCAGTTGTACCTCACTTTTGGATCTTACCACAGGAGCACCAACTGGGGACTTTTAAGTCCCTGAAGCAGGTAAGAATTCCTTCCTTCCCTTACCTTTCTGCACAGCAATACTTCCCCTCTCCTCCTATTCCTTCTTCCCCTGCCCACTGCTGCCTCTGTCCCCCATTTCCACATATAGCCTGGAGGTGGGGGGAGCTCTAGAGCAGCTCCTGGCCCACCCCAGCCAGGGACAATGGCAGGGGCTGAGTTCCCCCTCCCAGCCTGAAACCTCTAGGAGTTCTCTGCCAGCCTGGGAGTAGGCACAGGGACAGGTATCCCATCTGTTGCTGCTGCCGTTTAACCCTGGCTACTCATGCAGCCTGGCTAGAGCAGGGCAGGGGTGGAGCTCCCTGCCACCCCCAGTTCAGCCAGGGACAGTGGCAGTGGTGGGCAGGGTAGAGTGTGAAAGGGAAGGGAGGTGAGGTGTTGCCAAGCATGGAGGGGAAGGAAGGGGTGCTGAAAGCTGGGGGCAGGGCAGGGAATCTTACCTGATTCCAGGTTTTAAAATAATCCCTGCTGCTGCATCTGCAGTGGGGGGGGAGCTGGGCACAGATAGTGCAGGAGCAGCAACCAGTGCTGCATGGTGGCTGCAGCAGCCCCTTTACAAAATGCTGGATCTGCCCATGGGAGACCGAGCATCAAAGGCAGGGTTCTGAGTCCCTACAACTTAGGCATTACAGTCCCTCACTTATGGTCATCTGTGTCATTTTTTGGATGTGGCCTTGTAAGAATTGGCCCCTAATGAATAATTCCTTCCCTTTTCTAATGGAGTATACAGTGCCCATATCCTTTATTTGGACTGATTAGAATAATTTGATAGATCAATAGAGCAGAGATAGTCAAGGATTTGGCAGGGGCAGCTCTCCCACTTTGAAAATATCTGAACTCTGCTTGCTTGTTCTGCTATAACAGGAGTATGCTGTCTCTGCTGTTCTGGCAAGCTCCTTAAATCAATGCATTGGGACTTGGTAGTGAAGCATGTAACTATGAGCTTTATTGATCATGTCTGCAATGTTTGAGTATTCACACAACACTAACAAACTCCCAAAGCCCTGTCCCAGCATGCACTAGGTTTAGTGCAGAAGTGGAAACTAGTCTCTGGGGGAGCAGTCCGTTCCTTATTTGTTCTACAGTCATCCTCATGCAGCTGGAGAGATGTCCCCAATAATTGACAAAGAACATTGTCCTGTCACCTCACTCTCTCCAACGTATCTTAACTCCCTTATCTGTCACACTAGTGCATTACCAAGCCAGACTTCAGATACTGGAGGTGTCTGCATTTATTGTGATAATGTGATGCCAGCGCTAACTACGAGTATTGTTCTTGTATTGCACATGTACAGTCAATGACCTGTGATTGTAGAAGCTATTAGCATATTTATGTGCTGTGTGCCACTGTAGCCCCTAAAGATACATAAGCACCATCTTTGGGAAAACAATTATTTGTTCTCACTCCACACTGCAAAATTTTAGAACCTTTTGACTTTTTTTCTAAAATAGTTCTATGAATTAAAATTTAACTTGTTTGTAGCCAATTTGAAATAATCAAGTCCTAAAATGCAAGAAAAAATTCAGTTTTATTTAACAATGTATTTATTTCAAATATAGCTGTAAACAGACGAAACCCATGCTCGACTTACTAAAATAGTACAGCTGTGACCCCCTAACGCCACAGTAGCACTTGGAGCGTATCTGGGCATAGAATACATTCTTTCATTCAAGCAGTACAACACCCCACATATGAATGCTGTTACATCAGTGCAAAAGACACCTTACATTATAATTATTTTCATACTGGAGAAGGAGGATAAGCTATAGCCATATTAGGCACCAATATTCCAGTGTAACCATTCCTACTTGAGGGGCTGTAATGTCTCTTAAATCAGTCCTTAGCAAGAATATGCTTCCTATAATCTTCACATAGGGGGCAGCAAGTCATTGTGAAATCAGCATGCAAGTGCAGTGCAGCAACTGTGCAAAGTGGCATCTATCTACATTTGGTGCAGAAAACCTTGTAACAGTCTGCTCAGTTTACAGGTAAATTAAAAACTTTCTGACTCCATCCCTAGAAAATTAAAGTCAAACAGGATGCTTTCTGATTCATGCATCATCAACAGTATTCAGCAAAAGCAATCTAGTTAAAAATTATTTTGATCAATATTAATCTGGAAGAAAACCAAGCTGTTGTGTTAAACCCTGCCCTGGGGTTTAAATTGTCCAAATAATAATAATGTAGTAATTATTGCTACCTGTCTCATGAAAACAGTAGTGGGTGACAGCTGTCAGGATAGATTTTTAAAACACATTTTCTAGAATTGTAATATGGTTATTCTCTAAACAGGATAGAAGCAGTGACGTTATGTAAAATGAATTTGTTTGAACCAAAAGACATGTTGGCTTTTCAAGGCTTCTGCTTGTTAAAAGAACGAGAAATCAAGGAAGATGGGACAGGGCACTGCCACCTATTTTGAGAGATGTTATACTAAGCAGCACATTGACAATTTGTGAGCGAGAGTATCAGGGAGAATGGAGCATTGCTAGCAACTATGTCATATTGATTAGCACAACCATGCACTATCTCCTAGGGACCATACTGTTAGGTTGTTGTTGTATTTATCCTAGAAGACGTTCTCAGACAAGATGAGAATATAAGAACCAAGACACACAGCCATCTCCCTGGCTATGCTAAACAACTTCTAAAAACAAATATGATTCAAGTTCTATCACATTTGTCCTATCTTTCTCTTCTCTTCTTATTGCCTAATGAGAGTCTGCTTTAGCCAGCCAGGAGACACACACTTCTCTGTAACTTCACTGTGACCAGTTTACCAAGCTAAAAACAATTGTTGTATAATGTACCCTGGGCTTTCCTATTACAAAACTGCAGATTGACTCTGCTCAAGCAGCCACAAAAATGGTGTGGTGTCTAAATTATGCACTTCCATTTTGGTCTGAAAAGGATTCTTTGACACCTAGACCGAACGTTGTCCAGCTTCTAAGTGGCCGTGGGCGATTGGGGACCGGAGGGATATTGCATACTTTCATACATGCTCAGAAGTGATCTTCTAGATCAAGAACTATGTCTAAGCCTTGCCTAAGGTATGGACCAGAGGTACCCGAAGTCCCTGATCTGCAATGACTTTGATCTAGCTACATGGTACTAGTACTGAGACTGATGGTAGCCAGGCTGCCAATTCACTACATGCAAAGCCACCATTATACCAACAGTAAAAATAGTCTGCTCTGAAATGACTGTAAAAGCAGCATCACCTTACTCAATGGATTGGCTTCATATGTGTATTTAGAATAATTTCTGCTTATACTGTATTGCTACAAAGCAGTTCAGTTCGTTTATTACAGCTAACACTGCAGGGCCAGCTGACCTAAAGGAGGCTGAGCTGCGTTGGAAGAACTGAATCCTGCTTTTCTAACATTATGCCTATTAATTAATCCAATTTGTTACCATTCTTAATGACACAATGCTAACACAATAATTTGGCTACAAGACTGCATTGCTAAAGACTCAAGTTTCTCTTCCTGTACACAACAAAACAAGGTAATACACTCTTTAATATTTATTAAATGCACCTACAAAAAGAAGCAGTGACAGATTCTAGCCCAAGGCTCCTTGTCTGTGCATGCAAAGTTGTGCCCTGACATGTGCACTCAACTGGTTCAGACACTCCATGAATCTAGCTGCATTCTCACTTTAGTGCAACAGAATGCAGGTTCACGGTGCTATAAAAACTAACATTTCTTCTAAATTTGCACAATGCTTACATTACTGTGTGGACTCCAAGCTATTGCTATTGCAGTTTAGAATATTGGAGGAGGCAAAGTAGATAATCCTTTTTTTTCATATCAGTTTCAGCAATACAAAGTTTAATTTCTCTTAACCTCATTGAAAGGCTTTTGAACAAACACAGAAAACTATTTAAGTACAGTACATGGGCTCTTTAAATGAAAACGGAATTAAACCTAATATTTGGTTTCCTGCAAGACGGACTTCAGCTTGGGCAGGACAAAGAAAAATTTTTACCAAGCCAAAGTCTACAGAAAAGTGTGAGCTAGGTCTGGGGAATACTGCAAAAGAAAAAGTAAAATGAAGATGAAATGGATCATTATTGAAACACTGATCCTTATAAGATTTTTTATATAACATAATTATATGACATCTTTGCCCTTTTAAAACTTTTGCTCATTCCAATGTAGCCAGCATGTTTGTATTTAGAACAGGAGTGAGAGAGGCCCAACTATGGGAACTATAAATGCTTACGCCCTAATATAGTGACTTAGCTTACACTGAAGTAGATTTAATTGATATTATGACATTAATGGGAATTAGTGGCCTAATAAGAGGTAGCTGGAAATAATATGTTAAAAGTTACTTTGTGCCTCTGTATCTCTTTTCATATGTAAGACTTTCCTTAAAAGATGCACACAATTTATTTATTCAGGAAACATGGGTCATCAAGCGATAGTAGGAGAGCCAACTTCATACTCTTCATTATCAAAGTGCTTTAGAATCATCATAGTTTAATCTCACCAACTTCCTGATGCTGCAAGTAGCATCTTTCTCCCTAGACTTACAAACAGAAGCTGGGACAGACTGGTTTTGGGCCTGAACACGTAGAGCCGTAAGCACTCATGTTTAGACCCAAGAACAAGACTGCTGGAAGAGTTAGATTTGAAACACAAAAGTTCCTCGTGCTTTTGGTGCATCTTCAGGCTATTACACCACTACAAAATAATTTGAAGCTGGGAAATATTGATTAGTCTCCAATGACTGGTGATGTTCAACATGAACGTGCAAAGATTTATTGAATAGCCTGATAAAAAGTAGGCTACTGTGGAAGAATTACATCACAGATCTACAAAGAGGTACATCCTACTGAAACTCAGTGCAACAAACCTGCTTACAGTGGGACTAAGGAGAGGTGTTGCTATTCTTACTAAGAAGCTATCATTTCAATTTATGTTAAAGATGATGGACTTGGAGGAAGATTTTAAATGAATTCAGAGATTTGACAGATGCCATTCTCTCACTCCAGGCTGTCAAAAAGACACTGCCACCAGTTACTGATAGGAACCCTGAGGTCTTGCATCCCTCTCTAGACAGTTCACCTTCCCTTTCTGTGCCCCAAGGCTAGTTATTTTGCATCAGCTCCACTCTGGTCTTTAGCACGCAGTTGTCTTGGGTAATGCATGCACTGACTGATATGGACTGCATGTATAAAAAGAAAGCAATATCTTTCACTGGAGAATAGAAATACTAAAGATTTATTAAAAGCTACAGGTATGTGCTAATCAGTCTTTGAGATGGAACTCGCAACCCTCATTATTTAAATCCACTCACATTTCTTATTCACCTGTACAATTTTAATGCAGCATGTTTGCTATGGATGACCATGGAGCCTGGCCCACAGATACTGCAATTCTGCCTTTCAGTAACTAAAACTAATAACAATAACTAAAACTCCTTTACAATGTTGACTAATTAGAATTCAAAATACCCCTGTGAGGTAAGGTAAAGGATGGGATGCGGATCACATCTGCAGCCACCTCTGCACTGCAGTGACTTCCGGAGTGGGACACAGTTATTTAATGGCATGCAACTAGGGCATGAGGAAGAATACTACCACCTACTCAAACTTCAGCAGGAATACAGGCAGGCAGGATGTAAATTCCAGCTCAGATAATAGACCAGAACGCTTGAATGAACACCCCTCTGGGAGCATGCGTGTGAACTGAGTGTAAGCAGAGAACTGAAGAATTAAAAAAGGGACTAAAGTGAAGAAGGTAAAAAACCTAGGGTATTTTACTTACTAGTTAAAGATGAAAATGTTAATTGCAAGGGTGACAAGAAAGGGGAAGAGCAGAAAAAAATCATCTTGGAAAAATGCATAGACTTGTTTAATCATTTTTATTACCGAACCACAGGAAACTGACAATTATCACAGCTGATTTCTTTTTCTTCTTGTAAAGGAAACATTTTTACTTAAACTGTCATCATCTCATAAGCACACTATAGTTTGGTAGTATCCATGCCAATTTTCTAACAAACGAAAGAATTTACTTCATGGAATATTGTGTTTTCTGATATACTACCAACTATGCAATCCCAGTCTCTTGAGGGTTGTTCTTATTTAAACATATAGTGGTTTTGTCATTAATTCCTGCAAAGTCACTGATGACTTTTAACTTTGCAATTAGAAGATAAAATAACAAATATGTTACCGTATTATTTAAATCCATATAATTTTGTTAACAAGGAAAATGAAACTTGTTCTACAGCATCATCATAAGAAGAAATACCTTCTGGGAGTATAGAAACTAACAGAAGGAAAAGGAGATTTCTGCTTTCTGGTGCTCTTTTGTATAACTGAAAAAAATCATTATTAAATTAACTATTAGTTGTAGTAATTCTTTAAGAATGGCTACATCTCAAATATAAAGTGCATGTTGTAACTTTTGGCTGCGTATGTTCATTGTGTCTTAAAGTGTCACCTGTTCATTTGTGTCAGCTTACATACCATGGCATAGTGTTTAGGTGCAAAACTTCCAGGGTGGAGGAGCCTCCCCCCCTCCCCCCACGACATGCTTAGAAAATAGGTGGCATGTTTCTTTCTGAATCAGTGCTGGACAAATATCCCTGCATCGTTTCATAAGCTATTGTGCCGTTGGAGATTCTGCCATCTTGCTAACGGGACATAAAACTGGCATTGTGCCTCCTCTTGTCCAGAAATGTCAAGGCTTTCCCCTGCCCCAGGAATGAGCGTTAGCCTCAAGTTTGACAGCAGACTTCCCATGCTTTCTCTGCTTAAATTTTCATGTGGCTTCAGCCCTCTTAGGACTGGACCTCAAGAATAATACCATGAAGTAGCAGGCAGCATCTTACACCTTGCAGCAGTGCCACTGATTTTTAAGAAGTGTTCTGTGTACCCAGAGATGAAAAAGGATCACACTCAGCAGCAATGGTCCTGATGAAGATATTCAAGTTTACTGAGGAAATAACTGTGCAGGTAGAGAAAGTTACAGGCCACCACGCGTGTTCTCATACAGATACCTCTCTGCTTTGTTTTTAAATACATCCATGGAGATTAAGGTAATGAAACCCCAAAGGCTGAACAGTCTTAAGCAGCAGAAACTGAAGGTGGTGCCTGCCAAAGGCAGGTGGGTACAAACACACATGGGCACCAACCTACACGGAGGAGGCTCCTGCGCATCAGGCTGGCTCAGTCAGGGTGGGACACAGGCACGGGCAAACCAGGAGGCTGCCTGTGGCTTGGGCAGAAACAGGGCCTGAAAATGGTATTTTAAAAATTATTATTATTATCATTATCTCTAGTGAAGGGGGGCTTGATACTAAAAGTTCACCCAGAGCCCGG
>NW_017728906.1:167910184-167927087 GCF_001723895.1 Crocodylus porosus | reverse complement strand
CAAGGACGGCGCGGCAGGTAGGCGGCTCCGCGCGGCACCGCGCCGGGCCTGTCGTGCTGCATCCCCCCCGGGGCGTTTCGTAGTCCTCATCCTGCACCGTGGCCAGCCGAGAAGTGGGACAAAAGGGGGTGGCCTGAACTGAACTGGAAATGAAACAGGGCCGGGGAGCTTATTGCTTGGTTGGAGATATATATATATATTTACAAGCCCCAAAAAAGCAGACCCTTTTCCTCCAACTCCTCCCCCTCCTCCTCCCCAGGGCCGCATCCAGGCACCGGACAATAAATAAATCCCAACCGCGTCAAACAGAGGCAGCGGACGCTGCGGTCCAGTCCGCCTGTTGCCTGTCTGTCTCGAAACCAGAAAGAAGGAGCAGCATTAAGTTGCTGTCACTGAGTCTGCCCCAACCGTAGGAGAGCCCTTCATTCAGACTGCACGGATGGCACAGCCTTTGACTTTCTTTTTTTCTGGATTTGCTCCTTGGAAGTTGGCCTGCATGTGTGTTTGTTTTTTTTTCCTTTTTTTTTTTTTTTGTGTGTGTTCTCTATGACCCTGCTCCTCAGTCTCAGCTAAGTTGTCAGACAGATACAACAGCAGAGCACTTCATCAGCTTTTCAGCCTTGCTAGCGCTTGCAGTTTAAAAAAAAAGGGGGGGGGGACAATTCTGAAAGGGACCAGTTGTTTCAGGAAAAATAACTTGAGCAGGCTGACATTTCCAAATGACTTCTAGCCAGCACTACTCCCAATTGTATAAATTCTCCAGTCCTCCAATGCTGCTTCTTAAGACTGTATTTATAAAGATTGAATTTCAAGGGTAAACCTGAGCCTTTCTGCTGCTGTTTGGAAAAAGCCTCAGTGGCACCCAGCATATTTTGCTGCTGTACACAAGTACTGAACACTAGAACTAGCCTGAAGTGATGTTATAATTGGGACAGACTTACTCTCAGAAAACTTGTGTAGCGCAGTCTGTAGCAAGTGTATGCACCTGCTAAAGAATGACTGTACTTGCCAAGTGCAGATAAACACAATTTTTATTTGGAAAATTTTTGTTTAAAAAAAAAAAGTGTTGAAAAGTAAATGGGGCTTAACTGTGGCCTTTGGCTTAATAATGATGCACATGTAAGTGACTATTAGGTAATCCAGGAATATTGATATTCCAGCTTCAGTAACCATATGACTCCCACTTACCATTGTTAGAACAAGGCATTTTTCCCCTAAAACTCACTGTGCAGACTTATTTATGGCTCACCATGTAGAGCTGCAACTATTCCTTGTAAATGTACTTGTTAAACTTCAAGAACCAAAGTCTTGCCCCCTTGACCTTGTATCCAGCACATCTCATTAGTAATAGCTCTATTAGTGTTGGTTGCCATGGTCAGGTAATGCCATCTCATGGGTTAGGAACACTTTTTGAACCTTGAGGCTGTCAGTCATGTTACAGTGCTGAGGCCAAGGCATGTTGTTTGCAATTTCCATAAGAACCTAAAGGAGATGGGTCCCTCTATTACTGTAGTGTATAAACACCTCAGTCTTCAGTTGGAGTGTTTATCCTTACAAACCCCTCCGTGAAGGGCAGTGCTATTATCTCCTTTTCGCAGATGAAGAACTGAAGCAGAGAGCCGATGGCTCAGACCCTTAAAAGGGACGTAAGTCCATTTCTGTCTCTTTAGGCACCCACATCCACTATTTAGGTGCTTCTGACACCCTCAAAACCACCTAAAGCCAAGGTCTTCGTGTATGGTTGACTTGCACTAAACCTGAGCACTAACGCCACGCTGGAGCTCTAGTTCACATCAGAGCCTCAAATGGGCGTCTCACTAGGGGTTGCCTTGCCTACCCACTATTGACCCGATCCTGTAGGCACACAGAGCACAGCTGAAATGAAACGGAACTTGTGTAGGAATGGGAACTTGTAAATGTCCATTTCTATAAGAACTTGAACACACATCCCACATAACTATCCTAACAGGGGATTAAATTTAGTAATGCAAAACAGAACTGCTCCAACAGGGGAGGAGGGAGAGAGACATGCTGCAAAGCAGTCAACAACCACTGGTTAGAGCCTTCCCTGAGGCTGTAAAGGTACAAGTCCAAATCTACTCTGAACGAGGGAAATGGATCTTCCCCACTGCAGGGAAATGCTGGAAGCAGTGGAATCTCAGCTGTTCTAGGTAGTGGATTTCTCTTAGTTTTTCCACAGATGTTTAAATTTGGTTTTCCCCCTGAATTCCAGAAGACTGTTCACAGCTCAGGATCCCAAGAGGGAGATGCTGATCCTTGGTTTGGTCAGCCCTGTAGGCATGTAAGCCATGCGCCCTTCCTCTGGACTTCACTTTTGGCCAGCTTATGCAGCCCTCCACTCAGGTGGTTATTGGTGGCCCTTTACTTTTACAACTGATTTTTCCTGAGCATTGTATGGAGGGGCTGAGTCTTCCACTAGATAGCGGGATGCCCTAGAGCTGCACCTTGCAAGCCTTTGGTACTTCTGAAGCTCTGGCGCAAGCATCTTACTTAAGGTCACAAGGAAAATCCAGGGTGGAGCAGAGAATTGAGCCCTGGTCTCCCAAGTCTTCAACTGGTATCCTAACTTTAGTAACCCTTTCTCTCTGGTCATCTGATTCACTTACTTTTGAAAATCTCAACTTTAGTTTTGGTAGTAACTTCATCTTGGTCCTCTCATACTTAAAATAACTGGGAAATGTATAGACTCCAGATTCCTCTCTACCTGAAAAAACTTGACTATATATGTCTGAACTACTTGTTCCATAACTGAATGATACAAGCAGTGAATCCTCATATTCTTTTGCATCACTTTGTTTGTGAGGTTTGGCCTTTGTTGTATCTCCTAATAATACACTATTTTGTTTCTTTTGTAGTGCCCATCTATGTGCCATTCCTTATAGTTGGATCTGTTTTTGTTGCCTTTATCATCTTGGGATCTCTAGTAGCAGCTTGCTGCTGCAGATGCTTGCGACCCAAGCAGGAACCACAACAGAGCCGAGCTCCTGGTGGTAACCGGCTGATGGAGACAATTCCCATGATCCCAAGTGCCAGCACCTCCCGTGGTTCCTCGTCTCGTCAGTCAAGTACTGCTGCCAGCTCCAGTTCCAGTGCCAATTCAGGTGCCAGGCCTCCCCCTACGAGGTCACAGACCAACTGCTGTTTGCCAGAAGGGACCATGAATAATGTATATGTCAACATGCCTACTAATTTCTCAGTACTAAACTGTCAGCAGGCTACCCAGATTGTGCCACACCAAGGGCAGTATCTGCACCCACAGTATGTAGGTTATGCTGTTCAACATGACTCTATGCCTCTAACCCCAGTGCCACCTTTTCTGGATGGTCTACAAAGTGGATACAGGCAGATTCAATCTCCTTATCCTCCTACGAATAGCGAACAGAAGATGTACCCAGCAGTGACTGTGTAACTTCGAAAAAACAAACAGATTGTATTACCAAAACTGAGCAGAGGAGACCATACTTTTGGAATGGATCTTACAGAACATTTGTAAATAATTTTGAAAGGCTCATGCATGTCAGACAGTGTTTATAAACCATCTCTTTTGAATGGGTTCAGTTGCCAAAAACTGTAGGACAATATCTTCGAAGTAACGTTTCCAGATACTTTCATTCCAATGCATGATTTACAGCGGCAAAGGATTGTGCTGAAGATGCATATGCATTTCAGATAAAACTGTGAGAGAGAGATGCCTGAGCCATCAAGTGCCCTTCAGGTATGACATGGTCAGAAGTATTTGCCTAATTCACAAAGAGTTTTGTCACATTGTACAAGGCCATAGTACTTAAGAAATCTTCCTTCTCTTCCTGTTTTCCAGCTCCTTAACAGCATTTCACAGATTGCTTTACAGACAATCACAATAACAATGGAAGAAACAGTGCAATCATTGTAAGTTAGTAGTTAGACCGAGTTCTGTAATTTTTTACGCACCAGAGATTTGAGGTGAGTTGTTGCATTATACTCATCTTGTGAAAAACCATTTTTGCTGCCCCTTATATTTATGTAGGAATTGGAGCTGAATGTTTTGCAGATTTCTAACTTGGAAACCATTCATGATTTGACTTACATTCAAGAACCAGTAGTCATCTGCACAAACTTTGTTGATCTCTGAACTTTTAATAAAAACTGGATAGAAGGGTTTTGCTCTTACTGGCATGTCAGCAAAACCTTTGATCTTGCTGTCATCCTATTCATTTCAAGTTTGAACTGTGTTTACAGAGAGAGGTCATGTTGTATCTTCAAATATGACCAGAAATCCCACTTCCTGTGAAACAGTAAACCTGTGTGAATGTGCACAAATTGGCCAAACCCAGGTTTTGCTGTGGGTTTGAATCCCATTCCCTCATGGTTGAATTAAATTACATTCTCACCCAAATCTCTGAAATGCCAACCAGTTCTGTTGCTGAAAAACAGTCACTCCAAACTCAACTTGGGAGGGTTTGCACAGCTAAAACTGAAGACAGTTTTTAGAGAGACTTTTTTTTTTTTTTTGGTATCGAAAGTAAAAACAAAAGAACCCCCTCCAAACATTCACTAAATTCTAAAAGCTCTTCATGTTGTATAACTTCAGGATAAATAAAATATAATTTTAGCATGATATAAAAATCTTTGGGAGTAGTTTAAATCCTCAAGAAGGTAGCCGGTTGCAGAGTGTGACTTTGCACTAAAACTATTGATTATTCCATCTGTAATAAATCAGATGAGTTTCTCCCAAGTTGAAAGAAACAACAAATACAAAAAATAGTAACATGCATTTCATGCTGCTTTAAAACAATTGAACAATAACTCTAAAATAATCTGTGCATAACAATCACATATTTGGAATGACACTGGTAGAGAGGACATACAGGAAAATACTGTAACAGACTAGAGTTTATAAAAAAAAAAAAATTTCTTATTGTCTAATGCTGTATCTGTATCAGTATGTAGCAGTAAATGGGATATTACCATTTTGTTTTACAATTATACTTAAGTGGATTCTGTGACAAGTCTAACAATTTATTTATAAATGTGCCCCCCACACACTTTTGTTTTCTTTTTTTTACAAAATAAAGAGATGTCCTTGACCACTGACATAGGAAAATATCTTAATAATAGCACAGTAAGCTTAGCCTTTCTAAAAGGTTGACTTTCTTTTGATGAGAAAAGATTAGGTATGATCTTGGGAAGTGCAGAGCACCTCCTGCTAAACTCTTGAGGTATAGATGATAAAAAAGATTTAGGTAGAGCTCTACTCAGCATTGCAAGGCCTGTCGAGCAGATTTTTTAGAAGTATTTAGGCTCCTAAAGATCCAAATAGACACCTACTGGGATTTTTAAAACATCATTGATATCTGTCTCCTATTCCTAAACAGAGTTAGGTACTCAGATGATTTTTTTTGAAAGTCCCTAGGTAACAAGATTTAGTCACATGTCCATATGTGCCTTAAGGTGTTTTTCCTAATGCACATTAAGTTTAGTACCTCAAATGTAAGGTACTAAATAAATGCACATTAAGCTACCTTAATGCACAGTACTGAAAGTGCATGTTTTGTAAGTGACACTTAATGCACAGTAGTCTATTTTACTGTGCATTAGCATAATTGCACGGTTTTTTTACATGACACTTTAATGTGCAGTAAAATAGGCTACTGCACATTAAAGCACACATGTAGACATGCCCTTTGTCAGTTAACTCACTTTGGCCTTGCAATGATGAATGCAGCAGCATTTACATACCTCTAAAAATCTGAGCCTGAATCATTGTAAGTTACCCTTTAACTACTGTTAACGTAAAAAAAAAAAAGTTTCCTCAAAATCAGGACTAGCAGTTCTTATCTGGAAGACAGGCTCATAAAGTGATGTTAGTTTCTTCAACTGTGAATAATGTTAGCTCTCTCTTTCTCCCAGAATGCACTGCATTCATTGCACATGCCCTGTAAAGACACCTTCTCTGACTTACAAAATTCAGGTGAATCTCTTTGTACATTGTTTACTTGTTAAAAATATGAATAAGTTAAATTTATGTATGTAGAAAGTAACTGACAACTGAAGGGGGGAAGGGACCCTTGAGTTGTAATAAAAAGAAGTTTGTGAACTGTGATGTTTTATATGTCATGTATAACGTAAAACCAATGTTAACATTTGATATAGTTTTTAAACCTCTGAAAGGGCACTCAACTTAAAGTGTTTCTTACAAGTGAAGAAAAAAACCCTCTTGTTTCTTAATAAATATTTTACGGTGTGATTTTGTTGTTGTTGTTCAATCTCTGTCAAACTAATTAAATGTTCTTCAGTTACTGACAATTTTCTTGATGAAGTTTTCTAAGAACATACCCAAATAACTGAATTCTGTACATTGAGGTAAGGAACACATTTAGAACCCTCTAATTTGATTTAAAATAATGAAAAAAAGACCCTACGGGACTAGAAATGGCAACTTTTCCTCCTGCTGTATTATATATGTCACCTTAAACCCCAAAATATAGCAGTGAAGAAGGGTGGCATAATCTGGGACTCTAAGTCTGAGAGCATGATAAATGATGGATGCCAGATGAATTATAAACCAAATGAGAGCGTTTGTGCTTTCAATTACCATATTTTCTTGTATACAACAGACCCCAAATAAAACATGCACTTTGTTTCTCGATGGCAGAACATAGAAATAAAAGATTATTTCAGGCATGGCTAACTATGATGCAAAGTCTGGCTGTGAGGATAGAGTCCCGAGGAAGTATGGCATTACAAGAGAGAGTCTGGGTGGGACAGCAGGAACTTCCTAGTGCCAGCTGCCTCATCCAGATCATCTCCTCAGATGCCACACTTCCTGGACATTTTCAGGAGGACTTATTCCTTATGTCACACAAGGTTAGTCCCCATATCCTTGCAAAGGCAGTAGCAAGACAGTTCGGGGTTTTTTTTACTTGTTTTTTATATAAGCTCCTGCAACTTGTTTCCACATCACAAGCCTTATCAAAATATTGTACAGCTCATTTGCTGTTTCAGGCACAAACCAATAACTATGGTTCTTTGCTAACACAGGACTCTGCCCCTTCGCAACTCCCCCTCCGGCAATTTTGGGAAGGGGAGGGGCTGATTTTGGGGGCAAAGATGTGTGCTGTGTGAGAGAAAATATGATATTTGAAAATTCAGTGCTCTCACTAGGGCACTGATTCAACAAGATAATAAAGTATGTGAATATTTCCACTGCTTTCAAGAGGTTTGATAATGCTTGAAAGTTAAACGTGGAGTGCAGAACACCTGCAAAACTTGAGGTGCAGAGTACCTTGATGAATTGGGGCATAGGCTGCTTTTCATGGAAAGCTACTATATGCTAGCTGCCAGCCACATCCAAATTACTATCGTAGCAGAGGGCCAGCTCCTCTAGTTACAGGTAAAAACCCATTTCTGTTTAAAGGCCTTTTTTTTTTTTTTTAAACTCCAAAAGTCTATTTAGGTTGCCTAGCATATTGGCATGCCTCATGGAGGTTCATCATAGAATTAATGAACCAAAATGGGGAGGGGGCATGCTTTGAATATGTGGTTCTTGGGATAAAGCCTCCTTTTAACCCCTTCAAAGAAGCTGTTTTTCTTAAAATTGACCCCCTTTTTTGTTTAAATCCATGCATCTTGGGAATCACACCATGGCTTTAATTACTTTGAAAACGGCTTCTGCTCTGAATATTGGACCTCAGGTAGGACATAGTATTCCTCTCAGAGATTTGAAAGTGGTGTTCAGAAAGACTTTGGCTCAGGATAGGTGGCCATTCACGAGGCAAGTAAGTAATAGAACAGTACTCTGAGCCAGAAGGATTACATTCAGCTAGTACTGAGCTCATGTGAGGCCAGCTAGCCTGCCAGTGCTCACGGTATCTTATGGGGAAGTGTGCTCCACTGAATACGATGTTCAGCCGGACTCAGATTTGAATCCAGTTCTTGTTTCCATAACCTGCTTATGTCAAAGGTTGGGGGGGGTTTATTACCTATTTATTTTTCCATTGGGGGAGTGGAATCTCACTAGCAGAAAGCTCAGAGGGGCTCAAACTATTAAAACAAAAGAAAATAAAAGTTATGTGAGCTATCTTGAATAAGCTTTGCTTTTCTGAGCCAGATTTCTGAACCCTCTACCTGCTACCAAAAAATGAGCACAGACTGGTAGGAGGGGTTGGGGGCAAAAGGTTGGCCCTGAAGGTAATCTAACTTGATCTTTCTGAAAAGCAGGAAATACAAGCATAATATGTTCATCACCCTGAGTGTGATGGGAGACTTGGCTGTAGTCAGTGGAGACAGCTGGCATGGAGTGAGGAATGAGAGCTAGACCTCATGTTTGGGAGGCCTGGATAAAAGTGGTACAAGGATAGCATAGTGGGGCTGTGAAGCCTGGCTTTCTGCATATAGCAGGAGTGACCCTCCAGTAAGTGATAGCTCTGTTACCAGTATATAAGTATATGGCAGCACAGAGTGCCAGAGGGCACAGACCTACTTTGCACCTGCCACCTGGAATCAGGAGAGGTGTCAATATTTTGGGCCATGGTTCATGACTGTGGTTTCTCTCAGGGGTCCTGTTTAGCAACTCCCACCTCCCAGACATTTCAATACTCAACTTAATCCTCAGTTCCAGTGGTAGTGTCCAGTTGCAGTGGAGTGGGGCTACCATGTCAGAATTACGAAGTATCTGTTACCTTTATCCTTACCTATAGACATCAGCACTAGTTAACCGTACACCTGTATACATGATAAATAAGGAGGCTAAGTGGATCTATGCCCTTAACCAGCACTTATCTAGGTCCAAAACTAGATCCTCAAAGCCCTAATTCAGCTCCCATGTAACTGTGGCAACACTGACATTTTCTGAAGGTCCCCAGATGCCTGAATTTTTGGACATGCCTATCCAAAAAACTTGGCATTCTTAGTTTATCTCATCCTGTAGGTGATCTCAGAGCAGACTCAGAGGATGGTGCTCCAAAAAAATGCTGCCAGAACAGAAGCTGCCATTGCCACTCTCACCCCTCTTTTTAATCCAATAATTTAGCACTTTACCCACAAAATGAATCATCTAAATTAAATTCCTGCCCCTTCCCATACGTACCACCACAAGCTATAGTGTACCTTTTTTAGGGCACAGGTAGTAATCAGCAGCTGTAGAGCAAAGTAGAACGACGCAGATCATGATCAATGATCAGCTCTATGACAGAAGAGTAAAGGAGCTGGGATACATTTATGGAGGGGATAGGATGACAGAAAAGAGAGCTGTGGCTTTTCAGGTAGGGTGTGTGAGTATGGAGTTGCAGGCTGTCTCCAGGTTGTGGAGCAAAGTGGATACTCTTTGGCTTTCTAGTAGTGTAACAAGGGGTAGGTGAGCAGGGCATCAGCCCTAGGCACCACGATGGCAGCCTCCCCCCCCAGCACAGTCCATGTCATGACAACAGCAGCAGTCCCACACCTCCTTGTAGCATCTGGGCAGGCAAACCACACTGTGGCAGCAGCAGCCAGGGACTTTGAAACTGCAGGGCAAGAGAGAGACCCTCACCCTCCTCCTTCCTCCTCTGCCCTTGGCACCCTCCCCTCCTCACTCCCCCTCTCTCTCCAAACCTTGCTAGGTAGGCCTCTGGGTTTTCCCCATGCTTCTGGGATTTGCCGGTTGTCATGTGAAGCTGAGAAGGACTCTTTCCCCTCCTGTTGCTACAGGCCATCAAGGGTTTTGTTGTTGCTGGTTGGTTTTTCACCTTCTTCAGAAGCGTTGGGTGTTGGCTGCAGCCAGGGCTGGGCGCTGTGACTGGGGCAGGCTAGTGGTCCTGTTAGGACTAAATAACCCTGTTAAATGGCAAACGTGATTCACAAGATAAGCCCAGAGATTTCAAATAGGAAGCTGCAGAGTTAAAAATATTCTGACCCGTTGTGGTCTCTCTCAGTTTGCAGCAGCAGAACTGCTCTATTATTTTTCTGTAATCAAAAAAAAGAGTAACAACCAAGAGCTAGCATTTTCCAAGGGGTATCTTGAGTCTAATGAGGGGTGCCTGAGTCTAAGAAGATAGGGAACCACTGGTTTAAAGATTTTTTTTAAGGCTCCAATCATATTTATTAGCTAAGCATTAATCTCTAACATGTCATGGTAAAATGTTGTTTTTCCCACTTCCTTCTGAACTGAACTGATGTTTTTCACTTATCAGTGACCCTTATTTTAGTTGAAATATTTCACTTAAGTGAAACGAAACTCCTTTGTGACTGAGTGGCACAGTTCAAGAATATTTTGTGTTTTAGCACACTGGCACTCCCGTGTCTGAGGCTGAAACTCAGATTTTGAATTCCAATGTTTGCTAATCCCTTCAGTTTCCAGATGTTGGTTACACTGGCATGGACATTATTGACATTTCTGATGAGAAAGCAAGGCAGACTTTCTGCTGGAAGCAAGGGAGGAAAAAAATGAATTAATAGGAAATTGGGTCTCATCAACTCTACATGCTCATGTCTCAGAAATAGGAAAGAACAGTCTGGGGAAATTTACAGTCTTAGTTGGTTGTATTTAGAGCATACCTAAAAATGTAACGATATCTGGAACACTTAGGAAATCAAAAGAACAGGGTAAACACATGGTGTTATATACACTGGAGAAGGAGGAATTGTTTCATGTTTTATAGACAGATTCACATTAGGTGAATGGCACCCCCAAAAAGGCAGGTCATATTTTCTATCAGTTGTTTTCCAGTGGGAAATTGGACATTAAACTAAAAACAATTCACAAAATCCATGCTTTGTGTGGAAAGTTTGTCACAGAAAACCCAAACAGCCTACAACAATTACAACCAAAAACCAAAACATTTTTTGTTTTTCAGCCAATTTTTTTTTTTTTACCAATTTAATCTCTGCTGAAAAATAAGGTGTTTCTCCCCACCCTACCACAACCCCACTGAAACATTTAGACAGAAATGTTTTAGGATCAAAAATTTTGGTGGGTAAATTCCTCCACTGCCATGTTTGACTATCTGTCAAAGACAGCAAGGTAGAGCCTGATGAATATTTCAGTTATTTTTCTGATGAGCCCTTAGAATCTTACCTTGCCGTTAATAAAGAAGCGATAGCAGGGCAGATCAGGAAAATGCTTTCTGAGTAAGGTGGGGTGAGAACGCAAATCACAAAACCTTCTCCCGAGACAGCTAGGGGAGGTAGCTGTGCTTTTAAAAGTGGTGGGTTGAGTTTGTTTACAGGGCATTAGATATTTATGTAGCATGGGATTGTGGGTTTTTTAAATAGCAATGCCCCAAAACAGCCCTTTTTGCAACAGGGTAATTTGAAAGGATTGAGGATACCAAAGGCTATCTTTCAGGAGCTGATGTGGTAAATGTTAATTTACTTATGTATTGGATATTATCTATGTGCAAATCCTCCCCCACTGTCACACACTACTCTCTCCCTCTATATTTAAATGCTTAGCAGAAGTAATGTCATAACCAGGGATGCAAACAAAAATGCATTTTGCCTTTCGGGGACTATTTCTTCAACAGTGAATCACTCAAATCTAGACACAATCAAGTCCACATTACTCTGATACTCAGATCAAGAACTAACCGTCGGTCTATTCTCGAATATGCTCCCGTCCAGTTCTCATGAAAGTCAGTGGAAAGACTCCTATGTGACTGGATTGGGTCCACTGTACAGAGAAAGAGGACTCAATGTCCTGAAAGGCTGAAACATCAGCTTCTACCTTCGTATGTTGCTAGTGAAAGTCTTGCCTTACAGTAGTTTTGTCGCTTCCTTTCCTTTTTTGGTTGAAAAAAGATATATGAATAGCTCTTAAAATCTAGCAACTCTTCTAAATTAATCACATATTGTGTACATATATTTCCATTCCTACACAGGCATAAAAACGGAGGCAGAAAGGCTTTCTTAAGTAATCTTGTCCATCTGCCAGCCGATGCAGAATTGCTCCCTACAGTGTATTATGAAGCACGTGATTCCACCTAGGTTTGAGTGACTCACTGCTGAAGAAATATTCCCTGAAATGCATTTTTGTTTCCTCAGTTTCATCCCATTACTTGGTTTCACCTTCTTAGACCATCTTGAACAATTCCTCTCCTTTCCTCAGTATTTGCCCCTTTTGGATTTATGTTCTCACTTAATTGTAGCTGCATAGGTTTAGTGCTTTCAATCCTTTCTTTGTAAATACTTAGTTATGTATGTTGCGTCTCTCTGAAACACTCTGTAATTTGACCTTATTCTGTGAGAACAAAGATACTGGGTCCTAAAAACAGTGTTCTTGATGCAGTGTGTGTGAGCATAGTGTGTATGTGTGTGTGCGCGCGCGCACACACACACACGTGCACAAAGATGTGTGTTTATTGTATATATATATCTATATGGAAAGGCTATTGTTTGGCCCATAACATGCAACCTCTGACTGTGCAGCTTCAAATTGTGTTGGCTGTTTTATCCCACTGCATCCCTTTGCAAATTAATATTCTATTACTTTGGTATATTAATCACTTCCCATGGTGAGTCTTAAACCATTTTGCAGATGTTACTGAATAGATTTTATAACACCTCAGGGTACAAATAAACATTAGCACAAACCAAACTTCTGAATGGAACAACTGGGGCTGCGACACATGCAGCTTTCCTCACACAACACAACAACGACAGGAAAGTTTCAGCCACCTAACGGGATATATACTTCATTCTGCCGTAAACTTGCCCACACCTTACCATTACCACAACTACCACAATGCACAGCACACTCCAGATTCTGCTTTTCCCTTTGGTCTTTCTGCACACACTATTTCACTAGATTATTTTTTCCATGGCTTGTCATGGTGGATATCTGCTGTAGCGGTTAAAGCCAATTGAAATTAAAGTCCAGTTAAAGCTATGTGCCAAAGGGCAATTAGAAGAAGTGTTGGAAGCCTGGCATCCCTAAGTGTAGGGTGAGAAAGTCACAAAGTCCTGGATATTACTGTTGTAGGCTTTTTTTAACGCTTGACTGGCAATGGTGCTTCCGTGTTTTAACAAGGAAGCAGCCTGGGAATGATTTAATCCATCAGCTGCTTTGTTCAGGTAGATCTGACAGAAAAAATATAGCACTTAATGTGCACTAAGCAACCCCTGCCAATCAACCAGGCTTGCATGTGCCCAGCCCCTTGTCAATCAATCAATCAGACTTGTATACTACCCCACTCAAAGCTTACATGGGCACCCAGCCTCAATTAATCAGGTGCAAAGGCCTCTAAACTTTCAGATAAGATATGAACAGCAGTCGAAAGTTACCCTAAAATTAACATTAAAAGAAAAAACACTCTGCTTTGCATCAGGTCTAAGGACTTCCGGTACAGACAGAAACAACAATTTTTGCCCAGTCTGGCCGCAGAAAGCAATTTATAGCTGTAACCAAACAAGTGCATGGCTGCAAACAGCTTCAAAAAGGCTCGATCAAGTGAAAATCTGACCCATCATTGCATGAGGTATCAGATAAAGATGTTTCAAAATGTAGTGGCTATTGTAACTTGTGTCTGGGAGCTCCTAGCCTGTCACTGTTTTCAGAATGGGAGGGGGGAAAGGGAGAGAAGGGAGTTCAGTCTGGGGTGTTTATCAGCTCTACCTGGAGGGTGGGACAGGTATATTGGAGCCCCCCCAGAGGTGGGGGGGGGCTCCCATTCACCTACCCCACCCTTCAGGGACAGTTGGGGACCCCCAAGAATGAGCTCTCTCCATTGCCTTCCCCCTTCCCATTCCGAAAACAGTGAGTACTGGCAGAGAGCCCTGGCCATTGCTATGGGAACCTGGCTGCAGGCTCTCAGCTGGCAGCTATTACACTTGATCTTAGCCCAGAAGCCTATTACCTCCCACCTAGAACCAACAGTGAACTTCTGTTTGGTCTGGGGTAATGTTGTAACTCAGAATGCTTTGCAAAAATTGCTCTGAGTTACAACAGCTGAGTGCAGCTGGGAGCTGCACTTCTGTCTGCTCAAGATCTCTCAAGAGTTGTGCAAAGGTGTTTTAAGTGACACAAGAGTGAAAGGAAGAACAAGACTGAAAGGAAGTAGGTCTGGCAAACACGAACCTGAGTTGAAGCCCAAAGAAAATGAGTAGCTGTTGGAAATCCATTAGGAGAAATCAAACAAAAGCTACATAAAAACAAATTCAAGATATGGAGGAAAAAAACAAAACATACATGAAATTTCACACCAATTAGCAAGCTTCCATTAGAGAAAAGAGATAACTGATGTTCCAGTTTGAAACCTAGCCTCAAATGCAGTTCTGGAGTTGTCACTTGGCACCTCTCTAATTTTTAGGGGAAGATGAGGCTCAGGGAGATTAGGTACATTGCTTAAGATTTGTACACGAAGCCTGCAGAAGAGTCCGAAATAAGCCACATCTTGAATCCCAGGCCTGCACCTGACCCTCAGCACCACCCACACTCTCAGGGGACCGGATTGGCTGTTCACACTCAATTTTCCTGTAGGTTTTCTTCCCCAGAATTTCTGCTTTCCAAGTTTCTTCCTCCCACTGAATAGCTGTTATGAAAATATTCCCCATATGTATTCACTTGTATTTTTCCAAGCTGAATCCCATTTTATTATTTCCTGCTTGTATTTCTTACTTCTCTGTAGGTCTCTGTATTATTTCTGTGTCCTCAATGGGGTTTGCAACATTTCTCTGTTTAGGATCACTTGCAAACTGAATTGATGTAGTGTTTGACTCCCTCTCCAGATCACTATTATTCCATGCCTTATGAAACTAGATCTGCCACCCAGTCACTGTGGTACCTGCCCTCCCTCAGATAACTAGGCATGCTGCCATTGAACATGGTGACTGTGTATAATCCTTCATCCTGCGTTCAATCCATGTGACAGGCCTTCTGCCCAAGTAACACGGAATTAATTCAGTGGGAGGTGCTGAGTGCTGGAACTAGCTATATTACAACATGAGCAAGGAGAGGTAGCCATGTTAGTCTGAAGTTAGGCAGAATGACATTAACCGTGACCCAACACATACCAAATCACAGCCATTCCTATACTGATGTGTTACAGTCATTTTTGTAGTGCCAGCAGGCCAGGCAGAGTGACACCTTATAGACTTAACTCATCTAGAGAGCAACGAGATTCTGCATGTTCCAGCCTACTTCACTGGATGCTACTGATGAAATAGGCTGTGGCCTATGAAAACTCATTCCTCTCTGGATGAGTTAATCTATAATGTGCTACGCTGCCTGACCTTCTACCTAAATTACAACGACTAACTGCACATGTATGGGGAAGGCCATTGCAAAGTAGTAAGGTCCATGATTTGGTGTATGTTGGCTCATGGTTAATGCCATTTAGGGAAGTGTCATCCCCGAACCAAGCAATGGCTGCAGCCCTGAACCAGGAGATAAGCTCATCTTTTACTGGCATCTGTTTACATGATAGCATGGCTGTAGCATGAATAGGCTCACCCTTGCTAGCTAAAGTGACCAACTTCTGGAGAGCAAAATCCTGAGGCAAAGTCCTGGATACTCCATAAACATCTAGAACTGGAAGCAATCTGCATCATGCCTGGTTCTAGTTACAGTAGGTGCTGCAGTGCAGCACTGTGGGCATGTACTACTAAATGGCAGAGCTATTTAGAAAACTTGCAATGTTGCCTGAGTGAGGCTTTGGCAAGACACCTTGAAAAGTAGAGCCAGACATTGTGCAGCTGCACTCAGACTCAGCTTTGCTCCTCAGCCCTGATGATTACTACATGTATATGGTACTGTACCCAGGCAAGTTAGTGCTGGTGAGAGGCAGAAGGAATGAATCTGGGCCTCCTGAGTTAATACCCCTGAAATTAGGGCACTCCTGGAAAATTGGGGATTGGTGGTTGCTGTAAGGCTAACTTGATAGCATGGTAACAGGGAGTCTGAGCTAGGAACCAGAATATGCATCACACTGCCAGGCAGGCTAGTCATAATTTTCATAGACATTAGGGCTGGAAGGGACTTTGTAAGATCATCAGGTCCAGCCCCTCCCCAAGGGCCAGGAAGTCAACTAGGGTCAAAGGGTCCCAGCAAGATAAGCATCCAAATGTTTCTTAAAAGTGTCCAAAGTAGGTACTTGCACCACCTCTGGGAGGAGCCTTGGCCTTGGGGGCTTGGACAGTAAAGAAGTTTTTCCTTATGTCCAGCCTAAAATGGCCTTGCAGGAGTTTGTGATCATTGGACCTTGTTATTCCTTGGGGTGCTCTGGTGAACAAGTGTTCTCCCAGATCCTGATGCATACCCCTTAGGTACTTATAGGCTGTCACCAAGTCACCCCTGAGCTTGTGCTTCTCCAGTACATAAAGGGTGTGCATCAGGATCTGGTCCTCTGCTTGCTGAGCCCTGACACCAAACCTTCACTGCTACTTTTACACCTGCTAGTCAAATTAAAACTACTGCCAGAGGCTTACATGAACTACAGTCACACCTGTGGTTGCACTGTTGAGGACCCTGAGTGGCTCCTGAGTGCCACCAGGGGTGAAGGAAGCTGTTAGAAGGGCAGCCCTCCCTCTGCCCCAGCTCTTCAACATCTGGCGCAGTAACACAGGCCAGCAAGCACATGCACAACTCTGAGCCCTCCTAAATTTAAGGGAACAGAAGGTAGCACACATGGGTTAAATTCCCTTCCTCAGCCATCTTTATATGCCCTGCAGGCTAGATTGAAAGACAGAAAGCCTCAGAAAGCAGCAGAGGTGCCCATTCTGAAAGCTCCCCCACCCCCACATTAGCACCAGCTTCTTTCTACTCCTGTAGGGAGCATCAACAGCCTGGTCCCATCAGGTTTATAGCAGCATTGGCATTAGTAACTTCATTCCATTGTAGGACTTTTAAAAAATTTATATATATATCTCCAGTACATAAAGGATGGAGAGACAGAGAGAGAGAGAGAGAGAGTTTTATACATATATATATATA
>NW_017728906.1:167852939-167910084 GCF_001723895.1 Crocodylus porosus | reverse complement strand
ATCATAAACTTTCCATCGCACATCCTAAACCACATTAAGAAGCCCGCGCTCCCATTACAATAAATGCATCCACTCCCCTGAACCCTCGTGGACCTACCCTCTACCTTTCTTTAGGCCAAATGCAGATCCTTAGTCCAAGCCCTGCTTGAGGGCTTACATTCTCAGGTAATTCACCGTCTTTGTCTATGTCGCTGTCACTTCTGCTGCTGATCCCATTGTAGTCCTTCTCGCTGTCTCTAGGTCCAGTTGCACCTCTGTCCTCTTCGTTCTCCCTGTCCACTTCCCCTCCTAGTGGGGTCTTCGAACCTGTGCCAGGTGTTGCTTTTCCAGGTGGAGTTGGCTGCATCTTCTCACAGATTTCATAGACATTTGGGCTGGAAGGGACCTCGGAAGATCATTGAATCCAGCCCCCTGCCCAAAGGGCAGGAAGTCAGCTGGGGTCATCTCTGTAGGACTCCAGAGGAAGTGACATGGTACTGTACCAGTGGCCTAAAGAAAGCATGTCATTACATGAGCTACCTGTGTTTTTAGACTAGCCATAGATCTTTAGCAAGCTATGTTAAAAGCCGGCACAAATCAAGATACCGGTTTTCAGCGTAGGTTTAACACAGCACAGCTTAGCAAGGCGTTACTAGACATCCACTTCCTTCCTGGCACCTACTGATCTTGCAGTATGATTGCAAAAAGCGATCATGTTGGTCTAGCTCAATTTGTTCTTTACTAAGTTGGAAAAGTCTTCCGTGCACTGACCCTGGGATTCTTTTCATGTTGTTCAGGGGCACACTATTCCCTTCCTCCACACTAGCTTGTTTGTAGATGTTTTCTCTGGGCCTTGTTCTTCCCCAGCTCTTGCTTTCCTTTTAACTATCCACTTGTTCCCCACAGGGTGCTTTGGACATTGGTCTGCTTTGCATTACATAAAACTTTCCAGACCACTCTCTCTGGAAACCTAGTGAGCTACAGAGCTAGAAGCACTGCCGCTCAGTTGAGGGGCATTACTGTGCTTAGGCACAGCTGCTTCAATAGCCAACCCTAAAATAAACTAACAGCATCCATCTGGTTGGGTTTTATTCAAATTTATAATATACAGGAAAACGCATCTTAAGCAGCCACTCCAGGCCGACAAAAAAATATTGCGTACTAGAGTTGGCCGTCTAATAAAGGTGGACAGCAGCATTATACCCTTGTTTAGAGTTACAGGGAAGCTATAATGGGAGTGGGAAGTGGCTTTGTACAGGTCTCGTACAGGGTTCATTGTATTTTATGAGAACATGTTGCTATTTAATGCATTAAAGTAACACTTTCTAATTTTCCCAAACTTTACCCAAAAACAACTGCAAGACAATCAATTTTGTAGGGATGGCAGAAAAACTCATTAATGTGTAACATGCCATGTCTCCCATCACTTCTCAGTTTTCATTTAAAACACAAGGAAACAAAAACAACTCAGCTCCAGAGTACACCATGACTCACACAGCTCTCAAACTGCCAAGGGCTTTAAAGTACCTGAAGCATCATGCTGGAGTGGCCAGTGCCTTTGGCAGAAGAAAGCTTCTTTTCCTTTTTTTCTTTTATTATTTTCCACTTCTTTCAGATCCATTCATGATTATATTTTCATATGCTCAGATACAGGAGCTTTCAGGATGTTCCTTTCTAAAATGTTGCACAGTCCACTAGCCAAGGGTACTTCCCCCCCCCAAAAAAATTGCTTTTGCCACCTTTGTTTGCTTCTTTAGAATGTGATATAAAGGCCTGAAAAGAAAGTTTGTTTCTACATTGGGTTTCTTATATCTTGTTTATTATGAATGGCTGGAATACTAATGGGGCTATAACAATACAAGGACAATACAGTAAGTTAATTTTATGTTGCTTTAAAACTCTATTTTAAGACCCAGTTAACTCAGATACCTAACAAAGAGTGGAAATAGCATCCTCTTTGCTAGATATGATTCTCTTTCAGTCCAGGCTGAGAAAACCTCACACCTCTTTTCTGAGCCCCAGGTAAACCAAGGAAGAAAAGAAAAGACTTGACATTGTTAATAGAAAAAGAATGTTTAAGAACCCCCCACCAAATAACCATTCAAGCCTTCTTTTAATAAAGAAACACACAACTGCACAACCCCCATTGCTTTCCATTAGCAGGTCACCTAAAAGAGTTAGAAATGGGAATCAGGAAATCCAACAGAGCAGTCTCTGCCACACAGTGGCCGTGTGACTTTGGGTAATTCACTGCACCTCCCTGGGCCTGTGTTTTGCCAACCATGAAACGAAAGTCCACATCTCTCTCTTACAATGTGGGATGGCTTCATTCATTCAAGCTTGTTAAGGGGATGTGCTAGTGAAGCATTTGACATTATTAGACCTAGGGCCAAATTCAGCTTGTCCAAAAACTTCATTGACATCAAGGGATGAATCTGGCCCATAATTTACAGGATGAAATTTCTGTGAAAGGAAGATCCTGACTTATTTTTCAGTTACTGTTAAGATTTATAACCCTAAAGGTAAATATTGTCTTAAGCAGCTGCTAATTCCTTCAATATTTACTCTGAGAGAATGAAGCCTATTGACTCAAAGCACTGGACAATCTGCGCATTATTCAACACATTCTGTTACAAAACAGGGGAGGGGGCTGATTCTTCTCATACTTCCATGAGTGCAAATCAGGGCCAACTGTATCAAAGTCAATGACATTTTAAAGGAGTAAAGAATAGCAGAAGATTAGGATAAGGCTTAAGTTTTAAAGTAAATCAGTAAATCCATATAAGGCATTATGGTAATTGTATAACACATTTAGCAAAATTATGAATCAGGTATAAAAATTGTATTTTGGTGGTACAATCTGTTATCAAACTGTCCTTCAGCCTGTCCTGTGAGCTATATTCTGTTATTGGCCTTTATAGCTAACTCAATTGACAAGCAGGATCACATTACATTTATTTCCAGCTAAAATATTAAATTAATTTGCTTGGAGGTGCTTTCCTTCCAAGATTAGTAAGGGGTGTTTTTTCAGACCAATTATAAATCCAATATATGTTAAAAAAAAAGTTGCCTTTCCTTCACTCTCCTCCTGAAAGAGATTGCAGGCGGCTGTAGTTATCCGCTGAGTAAAGGTGAGAAGAATAGTTTGCTCAACAGCTTTGTTCAAGACTAATGAGCTGTTCTCATTCAACTGACAGTGGCAACCAACACCCACCATTCAAGATCCATTTGTAGATCAACTCCAGCAGTTCCTGAGGACAGCAGCTTGCCAGTCAGCAGCCCTGCACGCAGTTTGTAGTAGGTGCTGTAAAAGAATGTTTTAATCAAATAGCAAAGTTTAATTTGTGAACAACAGGCTACCTGGGAGCATGGATGGAAAAGCTACTTGACACCCAGGGCAAGCTGAAGTTTCTGTATTATTAGGTAGCCAATCTATTGGACTGCAACCCAGCCACACTAAGAAAAACAAACCCAAGTGGGAGCTCACAGAGCAGGAAACACTCTGAGGCGGATCATTCAAATACTAGGACATGCACAGCATTTTCAAATGTGCCTAAATCACTTAGGAGTTCATGTCCTACATCCAAAACTTAATTAGGGCTGTAAAATGCAGATGTTAAGATACATTTAGGTGTTTACATACAACTAGGTAGCTAGATTTTTAAGATATGAAGGTGTGCCTAAATCCTATTGACATGAATGGTCCCTAGGCATTTGTAAAGCCTACTAGATGCCTATCTGCTTCCTTAGCTGCCTAGATAGCTTTGCAGATCTGGTTTTTAGGACCTTAAGTCTTATTCACTGTCAACAGTGCTTAGGGTCCTACATCACATTGAAAAGGTTTCCTCACATTCTTTTGTTTATTCCACTCAACAGCAGTTCTGGTCACCGCAGAGCACCACAGAATCCGCTCCAAAGGGGAAGGTCCATGGGAGTCAAATAGTCCATCAGACCCCTGTACTTAATGCACAGCTTCTACAACCAGCAGGCATGAGGGAATGCCATAACCAGCATCACATCCAACCGCTTCTGACTCCCCAGTGCCAATGACCAAGCTGGGTCATTTACAGCTGGGTCAATGGGGGAGAGCAGTCTTTCCATGAAAACTTAAGCCTCTGGGGCCATACTGAAACACTATAGCCAATCAGCCACCACACACTGGTGTGGAGACCATTGGCCCTTGGAAATCTGGAAGAGCCTCATTGCATTAAAATCTGTAACAAAATTGGAAGAGAAAGAAAGAGGGTTAGGGGAGACAATATATGGCTAGGAAAGAAATCCCTGGAAAGATGCTGTAGGGGAGTAAGACTCAGGAGTAATGCCATTGCAGTAAGAGGGATTGGGTTTCTGAAATCTTCTTGCTTGACAATTCAAAGGCGGACTTCTCTATGCTACGTTTCTCAATGTTCCCCTTCGAGATCTGCACTTATCTGAGGGTTTAGCTACTTTTTTGATTCCATTTTGGTCTGGTATGAGGCATTGAGAAATGCCAGCAACAGACACAGCAGCTGCTCCAGCAAATATTTGGCTCTGGGACATGGATATTAGATGCTTTGACAGATTTGCATGAGGAAGTGTTAGAGGCATGAAGACCTTCAAGATGGACAGGGGCTCAATCAAAATAGACCTAAGAAGGGATTTAAATAGGGATTCCATTTTTAGCTTTAAAAATTATTTAGTTTTTAAATTAGTGCCTTTGTGAGATATAGCAGTACCAGGAAAGCAATTTGCTAAGCATCAAATTCTACAGCACTCTTGTTCAAGTTTGACTCGCTGTATTATTAACAGTAACTATTGAAATTGCATCCAGTTGTGTGCTAAACACTTTCTATACATACAGTAAAAGAAAGGACTAGGTCCCTGTCTCAGAGAGCTTACAATATTATCAGACAAAATGCAGACATGGGGAAAAACCAGGCATGTCCAAAAAAAGCAAATGAATGAATGAGGAAACTGTATGCATTATTTTTTATGTGCACCTAGGGTTTCTCTATAGCACGTATTTTTCCATACTTTTTATTTCTTCACAGGGGAAAGCACGTATGAAATTATGTGGCTTTCCTGGGAAGACTGTTTTAAAGGTAGTTATAAAGGGGGGAAAAAGGAAGGGGCATGTATCCTTTTATTGTTCTTTATAAAAGAAGCCCAGAAAGATTTTTGTTTTAAAAAACCTGTTTTTATTTTACACTAAAAAAAAAATGTATCTGGTATCACCTATCCCAGAAGACTTAGTGGTGACTAGACCAATAATTAAATTATGACATCACAAGAGACATGTAACTGAAAGCTGAGTAGTTCAGAAGGGGAGAGATTTTTAGTTAGGGTGTTCAAAAATCGTAGGTGTGTTTTTGTTAACATCAATTTAACCCTAGCATCTAACAGCATGTGGAATAATGGATGTCTTTGTTGAAGATTAAACACCCCCAGCCTTCAAGAAACTCACAATATACTGTCTCTGAGTACTCCAAGTAATCTTCCAATAAAATCTGGAGGGTTTATTTTTACTGCAAATTTAACTTGCAGTATAACTTGAATACTGCCACTTAGTCAGCTCTTATCCACACACAAATTTCCTTACCTCAAATGAGGCAAGGCTTTTGAATCAAATTGGACAGCCCATCAGGGATCACAGGCTGCAGTTAGAATTAACACAGCTGATCTATTGGTAACAACATCTCTGATTAGGAATGCATGCTAGTTCTGCTCAAGGGCTGTTAGTTGTCCAGTGCCTTCCCATGGATCCTCCTGAGAGTTCAGGAGGGATCGACAAGGTCTCTCAGTTCACTGCAAAAGTACTCAGAGTTGGGCAGCCCACCGCAGGGCACAGAGCTCTAGGATTTCCTTCCTTAAGCCTGTGGGTCTCTTTACATTTCTGGCAGTACTTTGTACTAGGTTTAAATCTCACACAGGGTGCGTCTATACAAACATATTAATTTAACATAACCTCCAACACTTATAACACTGGAATTTCCTGTCCTGGGTACCGCATTTACATGCATGCCCAGGACCACAGCACATTAAGCCAGGTCAAAGCAGCCTGCCAGCTTGGGGTTACTCTGACTGGGCTCAGCGTGCTGCAGAGGGGTTGGCTAGGGCATGAGAGTGCTCCAGTGTAGGGCTAGCTTGCCAGCAGCTACCACACTGAAGCACCCTTGTGCCCCAGCCAGCCAGGTCAGTATCTACATTTTCACTGCTACGGAATAAAAAACTCTGCAGTAGGATAGTACTTGTAGCAGCTAGTAAAGCAACCAAAACTCTGGCTTGCATCCATAGACGCTTCTCAAGCAAATCCCGGGACATCATTCTCCCCTTGTACTGGGCCTTAGTGAGGCCGCAGCTGGAGTACTGCGTCCAGTTTTGGGCTCCACAATTCAAAAAGGATGTGGAGAAGCTTGAGAGAGTCCAGAGAAGAGCCATGCACATGATCAGAGGTCAGGAAAACAGACTTTACGGTGACAGGCTGAGATCTATGAGGCTCATTAGCCTGGAAAAGCACAGGCTCAGGGGTGACCTGATGGCCACCTATAAGTTTGTCAGGGGTGGCCACCAGTATCTGGGATGATGAGGTCGAATGGTTATAAACTACTACAAGACCGTTTCAGGCTGCACATAAGAAATAATTTCTTTACTGTCCGAGCCCCCAAGGTCTGGAACAGCCTGCCATCGGAGGTGGTTCAAATACCTACATTGAACACCTTCAAGAGTACATTGGATGCTTATCTTGCTGGGATCCTATGACCCCTGCTGACTTCCTGTCCTTTGGGCAGGGGGCTGGATTCGATGATCTTCTGAGGTCCCTTCCAGCCCTAATGTCTATGAAATCTATGAAATATTTACAAGTACTACCCTGCTGTGCAATTTATTTGTTTATTCCAGCAAAATAGCCCTGCGTGTGTAGACGCCAAGACATTTACTGCAGAGCTAATCAGTCTGCTGTGCAGTAAACATCTCATGTAAATGCGCTCAGAGAGAGATAAACTTTGGACCCCGGTTTTGAAGGTACTGGCCTGAGCTAGCATTCTTGGCTGAGGCTCTGGGTTAGAACCTGAGCGCCACTTTAATTTGGGCTGGAACTGTTCAGTTTGAAGTGAGGATCCAGGTGCCAATAATTCAGTCTATCAAAGCAGTACAGATGTAGCATTAATACCACATATGAATAAGTATATACCAACGTGGACACAGGAGCTGTCAGGTACTATTTCATTGTGTGGCTCTCTCTACTCGAGCTAAGCTACCTAGAGAGAAGTTGCTCAGATCTGGATGACTGGAGCTAACTGCAGTGAAGATCTTGCTAGGAAAGGCCAGACTTTGGTAAAGTAAAAACAAACTGAAAAAAAACAGCCACTAAATTCATTGAGAGAACGTCCCTGGCGTTCTTTGCACAACAAGCAACAAGAAAAGGCCAATGTTTAAGAAATTCTTTGAAAATCCACCTGTGAGAAGGGACCAGAGGCTGTTTTAGGGTTTAATTTACCCCCTACTGCTGCATATCCATTATTTCTATTTCTCCATGTGACTATGCATATACTGGAAAGACAAAAGTCATTAGGAAATCACGTGTGTAATTCTATAAGAAAAGATCACGGCTTCACCTAGTTTGTAAAAAAGGCAGGTTTCCTCAGTGTTTTTCAGAAGCTATCTGAACCCTAGGCATGGAGTGTAAGAAATCCAGTGCTATTCTTATTTGAATATAGCAAATTTAACTCAGGGGTCTGATCCAGTTCCCTCTGAAATGAGCAAGAGCTTTGTCACTACCATTAGTAAGATCAGGCCCATAAAACTTACCCAGTGAGCAAGTAATGAAGAAAATATACCACACAATCGCAGGCTAAAACTTGAATGCATTTAACACAGAATCTCTTTGCTGTAACACTGAACTTGGGGAAATCAAAATAACCCTCTGATCTAGTTTCATAAAAGGTTTATTGGAAATATTTGTGTGCATACATACACCAGTCAACAAGATTGTTCAAAGCTACAAAATCTGCCAAGTTTTCCAAACCTTCTAAAAATACCAGTAAATGACCTTCATTTGTATTCACTCTGGGAGGGAAACAAACTCCACCGGAATGCAATGCTGTATTTAAACTACCAGAGGACATTAATAGAACGTGAAAATGGTAACACTTCTAGAGGAGAAACCCACATACCACCATAGCTCCTGCTGCTCTGCTGGGAGCCAATTAAACATTCCCCCACAGCACTGCTCCACTCTGCATATCCAGATTAAAAACTCCCATCTGAAACAATATTTAAGCAATTTGAACACAGATATGACAGACAAGTGGGCACATGACTTGGCTCACTGATGAAAAAAGGTGCTGTTAAAGAGTCTGTCACTCAAACAGCTGAATATTTGACCTCCAGGAACAATGGGCTACATTTAGGTTGTAGAGAGACAGGATATGTTTTCAAACAGAGCAGAATATTCCAACACACATACACACACCCTGTATAAATCTCATGAGGTCCAACTGCTAATTGCTTTATTTGTCTGAAGTCTCAATGTAGGAGTGAAGAGGACAACTTTTCCAATCTATGAGCTGCTAATGCTGAAATCAGTAAGTGCCTGCATCCATTTCCTGAATGGAGAAATGGACCAAGAGGTAAATTGAAGCCTACACAACATCTGTTTAATTCTGTGTTTTCTAAGAAACTCTACAGATGTTTCAGAATCAAATCATTTATGCCAAAATTACATCTGGAACATCTCTGTGAAACCACCCAGCTAGGTAGTCAGGATTTAAACAATCACATCCTATTTTAATGTTGGCTTTTTTCCTTTTCCCTTCCCAGTTGGAAGTTTGCTGATGCCTTGACTAAACAGGGGGTGGCCATTTATCTAGTATATTAGCCTATGTTCCATAACTGGGCTTTCATTTGGTTGTCCACAGTTGAGTCTGCCCCTGTCAGCAGGGGAGGGTACATTGCCGTTTTCCTATTTTAATGTTAGTTATGTTGTTTTTTCTCCAATCAAATCCACTTTTACTAGAGAGAACAGTGGTGTCAGGCAAATGTATCCTTTTCCTACAGCTAAGCCTCCAACAAGCCTAAATGTTTCAGGCAGTGCACAGGTGAGCTGCATGTGACCCTCCTGAAGGATGTCTTCACAGTAATGTTAACTTGGGTGACCAGGTTTGAGCCCCAGGGTTGGCTTAGATTAGATGTAAATGGCTGGAATGCAAAGGCACAGCATGACCACTGGACTGCATGTACACAGGTGTTGCACTCATGCAAGTAAGGCTGTCAGATTTCTGGGAGTGTATATTGTGTTCTTAGTGCTGGAAATAGCAGACCTGCTCAGTGATTCTTTCCCAGTGAATCATGAACTTGTCCTATTGTCTGAGGGCTTGGAAAAAAACTGTGGGAAGATTTGGAAGGACCATCAGCACTCAGGTGGGTTCACTTGCATCCACAAGGCAAAGTGTAATTATCAGCCCAACTGCCAGCAGTGCCTGTACTTCAGGATGGGCCAACTAGCCAGTTCAAAAGCACTGGTGTATTCAAGTACATGTGCTGTGTCAGTGGAAATGAGCTAGAAGAGAGGCACCACCTGGGTAAGAGCCCACATTAGTGCTTCAAGGAAGACATGGCCTTGTTTCTGCTATGGGCTACTTCAACAGTTCTCATCCTTTTCGCTGCGAAACAGAGGCCAGTAAATTATTATTTGCCTTTTATATCCCAGAGAACAGTAGAATAGTGGTCCAAGAAGGGAAAAAGGAATGATTTGATGTGTAGGGGAGGTAGGGAAAGAGGTAGGATGCCGGTGGGTAGATGGGGGCTACTGGAACAGGAAAAGTGCTGGCTGGGAGGCTGGCTTGAGGTATGTCAGTGGTGGTGAGCAGTGATACCTTTTTGTATTCCCAACCTGCACAGTACTCAGTGCTGCTCTTCAAGGGACAGTAAAACTGACTCCGTAGCCTCTAGAGCAGCTGTCTGCCCTTCCCAGGGGTAAGAACTATTGGATGAGGTAGGGGAAAGAGAAGATGGAGAGACATGCCATGGAAACTTTTTGGAGACAGGAAGGGAAGGACTCTCCTCCCTTGTCCTTTTCTCACTCCTGACAACTGCCAATTTCCTTCTTCTTCCCAGTCACTTGGATACAACTTACTGGCACCTCCAGACAGCCTGTCCAAGAGCACAATGAGATAGATTGCCTCGCCCAAGATTCAAGAACCTGGGGGCCATATTTGAGAGTTACACATGCTTCCAGGCAGGTTAAGGGCTTCACCAATCCTGCTAGTGGTTCTGTACATGGAAAGAGTTATTCTCATCTCCCGTCTGGATTTTTAAATATTGATTGCATGTCTCTCCTATGCTCGGGGACTGAACTGGCTGGTGTCTGTCAGTGTTATGGCCCCTCTAGGATAAAACAGTGCTGCTGACTAACTGTCAGCAGAGAATTTCCTTAAGCTCTCACAGTAAAGGGCCTAAACTTTTAATCAGGAGGCTATGAGATCTCTCCCTGCTGTAGCTATGAATTTCCAAGACTAAGTATAGACAGTTTAAAAGCCAAGGATGAATTGATTCAATCTTAGCAGGTTAGTCTAAACTGCAGGTTAGTCTAAATTGCATAGATTGAACCAATATGCAAGTGAACAGATATTCACTTATGATTCTGGAAATGTAGCCACATTCCTGTAGTGGCCCAGGCCAGAAGCCAAGGGGTGCTAGAGCATGCCTCTCTACTTGGCTAGGGGAGACAGGTTGGGCCAAGGCTAACCTGCCCACCCTGCAAGGGGTTTACAGAGAAGATGTAAAGCATCCTTGGAAGCTGGGGAACTCTGAGGTACCTTGAATTTGGAAGGGATCTAGGACAGAAGTTCAAGAAACCAACTTAACCTAAATCAGATCAGTCTGATACTACATCCATCCAGGTTTATCTTAAACCAGTTTTAGCCATTTTGAAGGCAGTTTGTGTGTACTGAACTTCTGTCGTATTATGGATTTGAACCAGTTTCTGATCACTTATACCAGTTTATGTGTAACTTCTGTCCCTAGCCCAAGTGCTCAACACAAGCAGTATTGCAACAACCGTGAATCTACTAAAACGCCATGAAATAGGTAAACTGGGCTTAGAGGCAGGATTTGAACTTCTACATACCCTAGCTGCTTAAGTAAAGTTCTTGCCTGTTTAAGGGACCACGTGAGGAACGGCTAGTAGGTAAAGATGTAATTTGGCCAAGCACTAAGCTTGTTAGCCCTGATCCAACAAAAGAGCTCCAGTACATGCTGAACTTTAACCATATACCCACTGAATCCAGCTTAGTTTGAATCCTTAGTGCCTCCCCTATATACTAGGTGGAATTAGTTGTATCCTAAAGGATCCTCATGTATTCTGGAAATACCTCCTGAAGAGCCTCAAGGAATTAGAATCGGCATCTTCAGATAGGACACTCTAGCTCCAGGAAGGACCAAGACTTGCAGTTCTTGGGCCCAAGACCACAGAGTTTTGAAGTAGCTGTAATCTAATAAGAGCTCACTACATAGCACAACTACTTGTCCTTCTCAACTCCTTACTACCACCTACTTTCAAATTTGGGGCCTGGACTCTTGTACAGATAGCTGTTGAGAAAAAGTGAAGGAATCAAGTGCTGAAAAACAGAACCTTTTTGTCCTTGCAGTCATTTGGCAAGTACGTGACCCTTACCCTGGCTCTGCCCCATTTTTCTCATCATCTGATTTTGGCTCTTACACTGTACACAGTAATTCTTGCTAGTTATGGATGGGGCAACACCCAGATTGGAACTGGCAATCCCTCTTTATTTGCACAGGCATTGCTCTTGCAAACCACTTTGTGTCCTTGCGGGAATATTTTAATGGACATGAGGAGATGAAGGGCTCATTACACATGCACTGACTAAGTTTTAAAATACTGCTCCAGGATGTTGACCTTGCATAATGATTCAAAACTAGGCTAAAGCATACTCTGTCTCAAAACTAGGAGAGAACTGCACAGGGTCCCTTGCCTGTAGTGCCCATTTAGGCATCGCCAATTCAAGTCCCTGGGCATTAGGTATAGAAACAGGAGTACATTCTCCAGAGTTTAAAAATGAAATTAAAAGATAATATACTGTATACCAGCACGGCGTATAAAGTCATAGCTGCTTGGAAACTATACAACAGAACATCACTAATTACTGTTGATGACTTGGGAAATTCAATACAATTTGTGAGACACTATTACTATTGATGAAATCTCTTATGTCCCATTTCAGCCTTGGGCTGGTCCTCTACGAGCAAAGATTGTGATGCACTCTATGTACTGTTCACTTATTTTGTTCACCTTTGTTTAGCGTTCTTTATGGATCATCATTGATAGTTTCTTAGCAAACATGCTGGAGCACATGCTATAAAAATAGCATAATATCAGGACACTTCACTGCAGCATCTGCTATTAACGGTTGGCTAAGAGGTGGCAAGAGACTGTGCATTTCTGGCATGGATAAAAAGTGTGTGGTCTAGTGAAAAACAGATTAGTGAAGCTTGACTGTTATCTTAATTTATAGCCCATATCATTCACGTTAACTCCACACACATTTTTAGATACATTAGCAAGTTAGTTTGCCTTAGATACTTTTATTGGTTATTCACCATTTCTCCTTGACAAGTTATTACTGACTTCCCATGCTAGCTCCCTACAGCAAGACCTGAAGTCCTATCAAGGAAAAGAAAATGTCAACAGACTTCTCAGCACTGCTCAGCTCAAACCCCAGTTCACTGTTTTTAATGTGTTACTAGACATTTGTTAAAGAAACAGCAGGTTCCAATCACCCATTCTAGTATATTATATTGACCCAAAGGGGCAAATCACGTGTGCTTTTAACAGTAGATAATAGGCATATCAGCTGTTCCCCAAAACCTTCCAGAAACCTGGCAGACTGGTCAACTGTAAGAGCTGCTGAAGATCCCCTTTTCTGATGCACACTGAAGTGTTAATCCAGACTGTCAAACAGAAATCTGTAGTTTATTCTGCTCCAATACCCTGTCTAGTTGACAACATTTTCACAGTGTGGTTTGAAACGTTGCTCCTGCTGGCACATGTATTTCAGTAAATGGACGAGGAATTTTCTTTGTACAGAGCTGCTGTCCTTCTCTGTTTACTAATACATGCTGGAATACACCTAATCGTTCACAAAAACAAGAAACAAGAGCAGCATATCACGATAGATTCATGCTTGTAATGACTCCAAAGAACAAGAAGAATGCGAGGTCTTGACCTGGGTGGGTTTGACAGGATTAACCCAAAACCAGATTAAGGTCCTACAGTGCTGATAAAGTTTGACCTGCCAGTCCCCACGTCACATACTGTATAGCTGTGTGACAAGCCCCATGTGTAATTTCCATTGAGTTGACGTCCAGCACATGCATCTCAGTTCAATTTGCCATTCACTTTGAGGAGGGTTTGTGTGACATGCACTGACCTCAATTTAGAGCTAGGTCAAAACGATCCAGTCTGTAGTCTGTACTAGTAAAATAAATCACGCTGGTGACAGCTGCTTCTCCCCAACATCTCTCATTTGGCTGCACTAAACTTTGTTGCACTAAGCAAATAACTGAGAAGACTATAGACACTGGCTTACTCTCCTCCCTTCACTGCACGTGTTAAACTTGCCTTATTGTTTAATAGTGTTTAATGTACTTTCTAATATGCTTTAAAAACCCCCTCTAAAACTACTTAGATATCAATGTTTGGAATGCAGTTTAGAATACAAAGGCTGAACTGATCTCATTTTTGTCCCTGTAGGAAGTTAATTTTACTTAGTGGTGTGAGAAAAGGAAGAAACGGTTGTTCAAGCACAGACTTACCTCATCTATTTCTTAAGCAGGCCTGGTTTCCAAATAAAAGAAAATGTTTAAAGTGTTAGATCAACACAAAAAGAGCCTAATACTCTGGAGATCAGGTTTTGTCTTTTGTTTGTTTATTCTTTCCCCCTAGTTTTCTCTCCTTTATGCCTAATCCCTCTCCCAGACACATACACATAAACTCAATCTCTCTCTCTCTCTCTCTCTCACACACACACACACACACACTTGGCCCCTTGACATTCATGCCTGTGGCAAATTACTTGCAAGTTTTTCTTTTTGCATAATTCTCTCATTAGCATTGCAACCGAAGGGGTGATGACTTTTCCTTCCAACTCCAACCTAATCCAAGAAATATTCTGCCTGGTGCTGTAGGATCAGAACACTTGTTGCTTAAGACAGAGGGAACTCCAAACCTTCAAGAAGGCACCAGGAATGGTACTGTTGTACTTCAGAGTTGGAGAGCACTTAAGACCCTTCGGAAAGGCTAAACCAGCGTGCAAAGCTCATGCCTTTGTTTTATTTGACAAGCATATATATTCATATTTGAATTGCTTTTTGATATATTAAATCAATAAAAAGTTCTACGTGATGGTCAATAGGGCAAAAACAGTGTTGACTTTTTAAATGCACACATATAGTATACACAAACTGAGAAACCTGGCGAAGCACAAGCTGCACAGCAATATTTACTTTTTACTCTTCAAAAACGTGGTTTGGCAATTAAAATGAGCAGACCCTGTCTAGAAGACAGTGTTTGCTTTCTAAAAGCTCTATTCAGCTCTAATTTATGCCCCACTTTTTCAGATTTTTGCATAATTCCAACATAAGCGGTAGCAGGCCTGCCCCATTCAGAAAGTGAGTCAGTAAAACCAATGTTTCTTCCAACGTACAAGATTCAAAATGTATTTTAGGAAACCCAGTGAATATGAAAATGGATCAGATCTCAGGAAGGGATCATCCCACTTGACTAACCAAACAGCAGGTCTTCTCTTCAGCACAATGTCTAGTGATATTGTCATGTGAAAATTCTAGATAACGCTGACTTGTGATACCATCTTTCACCCTGTACAAAACACAATGCCATGGAGTCAGATGTGCAAACAGAAAAAATGATCTTGGACAATGTCTCCAAAGCACTAAGCAGACACATACTTCTCCAGCATCAGTAAGTCATCGCTTGTTTGAGTTTCTAAGACAATTCAACAGTTTTCAGGCAGAAGCAAGGGCATTTCTTGTTCTGTTGTTTTCATCGGGAGTTTTACCCTCTCTTGCCATGGAGGAATCTGTAATGCTTACTGATCTCTTGTACACCAGTTACTTCTTGCAAAGAAATTACCCACATCTTGGTATATGGAAAACCCAAATGTACTCGTCTCATCTTTCCTGAGTTTACACTGGCTCCAACAGCATAAGACATAAAGGCACCAGCTTTTCAGCTGTCAGAAGGAGAATATGAGCATTGGCATGGGGAGACAATCTCCTATGAATCTCAAGTTCCTCTGCACTCACTGCTAGAGTTTGCCTCCTTGGGACAGAGCAACATGGAAGATATGCTGAGCATTTCAATGAGCTGTTCTGTTATACCCTTAAGCAGGAAAAAACCTATGGCCAAATCTGAAGTACAACCTGCAACATGGTTGGGAAGGGGTTCTATATTTTTGAGGTTCTCTGTGCAGAATTCCATGCAATCAACACACCTGCCCTGCCATGCAATCTGAGGGAGAGTTATAAATACTGCCCTTGGGAGGAGGTATTTTAAAAAAGCTGATTGAGCCCTAACCAATCCTGTAAAAGGATGCAAAATATTTTATATAGGTCATTGCCATATTGTGATACTCTGTTATGAACAAGTAGACAAAATAAGCATCGTTAGCTTTACCAACATATAGTGTTACATACAGTGGTGTTTCAGTACAATGAATGTTTATGCCAAATTTGTCCATTAAAAATTCCAATTGAATCAAGTAAACAGTCACCATTAGTGAGTAAGGTTTGCATGCAGCTGTGTGCACTTCATCTGTGTGTAACCAAACAGGAAATCTCAGTACCCCAATTCCAATTAAGCAAAGGCCAATTTCTCATGGAACATAAATTCTCTACTTTTCTCCCAGAACAATTTATACTGACATTTTAAATAGTGGTAAAACATAATGTTTTTAATTTCACACCTCACATAGCACAGTCAAATGCTTCATAACAACAAACAAAAATTAGGCAGAGCATTGAGATTGAATCCAAACAATGATTTCCCCACAATGTGTGCTCAAGGTTTGCTGGGGAATACATAAACTTGTTGGCTAAGGCCACAGAAATGATTTTTCCGGTGTTTTGGCTGCTGCTGCCAACCTTAGTCAAGGATGTGTTAACAGTGGATGCGCTGATCCAAATCTCATTATTCCCACCACCAATCAGGAAAAGACTCATGTTATTCTATTCCATCTCTCTTTTTAGTTGTGTCATAGGATCGAACAACTTGCGACTGGGAAACAACTCCATGTTCTTCTTGAGAAAATGCATATCCATCTGAGAAAACAGAGAACAAAAATGCATGGAATCAGTTAAGGGCTCCAATCTGTTTTTAATCAATTAGACATTATTAAGATTACCCTACTGAGACTGCAATTTAATTAGATATTTGTGATTTCTCCCCCTCATTCCAGAGCATGGATTAAGCTATTAATGTAATGCATGAAAGGCAATTTGCCACTAGGTTTTTTGTCTTCCTCTCTCTCCAGAACAGCAAACTTGAACCACTTAGTAACATTCTTTATGGGAAAACCTAACTAATAAATGACATGATGAATAGGATGCTAGGTTCATTTCCAGATTAGATTCTTTGCTAAAGATTCCCCAAACATTCAATTCAATTAATACAAATTTACTTTCTTGCTTGAATTTCCCACAATCTGAAAAATCAAGACTTTGTCAGATGCTAAATCTGAGAGTAGGTGGTGAGTAAAAGACTCCTGGGTGCTATAGGTAGAGGTGATGACCACTAGAAGATGGCAATCAACAGAAAAATTAGAGCAGATCACGATTAGAAGTCTTTGGAAACCACACCCAGTACATTAGTAGTCATCCGAAACATCTAAGAATGAATTAAAATTGAATTTATACATAGACTTCCATAGTCTAGCAAATCCCATAGAGAAATGCTAATTCTCTCAGCCAAGTGACTATTATATCCCAAGCAGAGCAAGCTTTCATATTCTGGGGGAGTTTCCTTGATGCTTACATATATTCTTTTGTTTAGCACAGAATGGACTTTCTACGGAGTCCTCAAAGATGATAAATTATCTGATTTTTCTGAAACTTAACTTCTATGGATAAAGACATTCTGGGCTCTGGCAATATGGAGAGAATGCAAAGTTTCTGGTATAAAAAAATGAAAAGCCAAATGACTATTGTGAAATTTTGAGTTATTTTTAAAGCAGTCTTGTCCCTGTGGAAAATTATGGAGGGGGACCTGCAGCACAGAGCAGCAGTCTCTTGTGGGAAATGGGCAGAGGTGATGGCAACTGAATCTACTGTATAACACAGCCAGGTACAACATGCAGAGTTGAGTGTACCCAATAGCCACATTCAGGCTCTGTGCCGGGTCTCGTAGACATGTTTCCTTTTGCCTGAAAGAATTTGAGAGCTAAAGAATGAGACCCAACTGAGTAGAACGCAAGCATCCATGAGTTGGCCCTGAAACAGCATCTCCAGGGGTCTGAAATCCCAGTTCCAAACTCAGCCTGAAAGATTAGGAAATGGAGCAGGAGTTTGAAATACTGTAATATGACCAGGAAGCTGATGAACACTTGGACTTGTGAACTGTCCTGTTAGCTTTTTCAGAGACCCTGCTACCTCTAAGGGAGTTCTGTTCCTAATCCAAGCTATGGAGGCCATTTGGATGGAACAGTACAGGATGGCCCTTGTGACAAAATTCTGCTTCCTGTGGATATTCTTGTTGAGGTAGAATAGATATAGTCTGCTTGTGATGGACAAAAAGTTCCTTCCGTTATGAAGACCCTAAAGAGCATAATCCATAGGTCTCTGAAGAATTTTTTGGCTTTGTGCATCAATGTGACTTGCTTCAAAGCAGGGGACAGTAGTAGAGTTTGGGTAAGAGGAAGGAAAGCTCATCCCCCAAACAAACATTTTTAAGAGGCTCATCTCATAAGGGTTGGGACTCAAGGCTCCAAGATCTCCTTATCTCTTTAGCTTAGTAGTTATCAACCTTTTTAGACTCAAGGTACCCTTTGGAAAATACCAGCTCTCAGCTTTCACTCATTTTTTGAGCATGGAAGAAAAATAGAGCAAAGAACTCAGAAAGAGTGCAACATGACAGAATGTTTCTGACACTACGGATTCCTGTTTGAAATCTCTCTGCTTATCTTGTGAATCATGTGTAGATGTTTGCATCCTAACAGCACTAATACTGCATGGCACCCTTAAAAGGATCTTGCATCCTGGTTCAGTATCACTGCTTTGGGTACTAGGTATTTGCATATAACCTGCCTTATATAGGGGTCTAAACCACTCACCCGGTAGGGTTCAGGCTGCAGTCACCACTAATGGGAGATTTCTGGCATCTCTATCATCTAGGACTCTATTATCCTTTCCATTTTGGAGGAACCTTGACAAATTGCCATCAATAAAGCAACAGTGGGCGTGTCTACACAAGACACTATGGCACAGTCATTACTGCACATTTATTTAGTACTTGCATTAGCAAGTATTGCACATTTATTTAGTACTTACTAATGCAAGTACTAAATAAATATGCAGTAATTGGAGTTACTGCACAGTAGCACTGATGAATGTATTTTAGGTGATACTACTGCACTGTAGTCTAATAAAACTGTATAGTAGAGTATTAACATGGTCTGTGCTGTGATGTGCTTCTGCACAGTATTTTTCTACTACTGTGCAGTCAGGCTCTTATGTAGAATTGCTCTAGCAAATAAAACAGAAGCGGGAAAATCCTAGCAGTCGTGTGCGCAGAACACTCCCATGCTGCAGAGGGAGGAGAAACTGCTAGAAATTGATAATCCAGGATTTTATTTTATTTGAAATTTCCTATTAGTGGAATTCTGGGATCCGGTGCAACTCAGATCAGATATAACATGACTCACTCAAAACCATGCTTTATGTAACTTATTTAAAAAACAACTACATACTGAGGGAAAGAAGCCAGGCTTCACAAAGCCTTTGTTAGGAAAACATATCTTCTGGTACTCTGGGAGGTTGTTAATCAAAGGAAATATTGATTACACACTGTTTACAGCATGCTTATATTTAAAATAACAAGAACATGGGAAGATTGTCTCTCTTGTTGTACTTGATTTGACATGGCAGCAGTGAGAGATACATGTTTAAACTGTTTCATGCCAGGTAGGTGCTAGGGGATTACACTTCATCTTCCCTTGGGAACCCCTTTATTATATTAAAAGAACTAAGGTAAGAAGACAGACATCACAAGGTCGTTAATCAACACAGATTTCTCATTGGCATGTCAGTCAATAGGAGTTGTATGTGCAGACTACGAGAATGCTGTAGAATAGATTAATAGAAAAGTAGAGCTGGAAAGGACCTCAGGAGGTCATCTAGTCCAGCTCTCTGCTCAAGGCTGAATCATCCTTATCTAAACCATCCTAGACAAGTGTTTGTCTACCTGTTCATAAAACCTTTGCAAACAACCCACTTGCACAACCACCAGGCACAATGCCCAGAACATCAACAAAAATCCTAACTGGCCATAGGTACAGTAGGAAGATCAGGGCACTGTCAATGCCCTGTCAAGGACAGGAACTAGCATAAAATATGCTCAAGGACTGAAGGAAGAAATGAATGTCTGAGGAAGGCAAAACCCCTACAATCCATGCCAATCTGACTGTGGGGCAAAATTCCTTCCTGAACCCAAACATGGCAGTCATTCTGACACTAAGCAGAGGAGCAACACCTTCTACCCAGGAACTCTCGTGTTTAAGTCCTAGCTGGAGTTATGGTCTCTGGTATGGTTGATGCAAGCACATTCTCTCAACACTTACCACCTAATTTTACTTTCATTACTCAGTACGAAATGCTAGTTCCACATTATGGAGTTCTGTAATCAACAGGTTCAAGCTATTCAGGCAGCTGGTTATGCCTTGCAGAATCTGAATGTGATTAAATGCCTGATTCTTCTGGAACTGCTTAGGGATACTAGATATTTCCACTATTTTCAGGCACCACCCAAAACAATGCAGGTTTCCACGTACTCCTTATAATGGGACCTTTCGAGAGTTTGAACTTTTCTCCAACTCTGGCTTTTAAAACTACACCTATCATTTAGTACCAGGAACAAGGAACTCTTTGTTCAGACATTCTGCAGCACTTCAAGCAGAGAGTGTTTCTTTGGAATTTTCTGAGCAAAATCTAGTCACTACTGTGGCAGATGTAAGAACTACCACCCTCTGCTTGTGAGCCTTTCAAGTATTTGAGACTTTAAGTAAGAGGGACTTTTAAATATCTGATGGCTTGGTTCATTTGCTAGGGAGAGGGTTCACATTCTAATCAAATATAAGGTTTCAAGGATCCTGGATATTATCAGTCAGCCTATTACATTTTAGAAGCATCTTGTTTGTTAGCTTTGATATTCTGCTATTAGCAGATCAAAATCTAGTCTCCCATTAGGTTTCTAGTTTAACAGTGTCTTTTTCAGTGCACTCAACCAATTAGTTTGTCCTATACAATGCTGGATTAGAGAAGCAAAGCCCTGTAACTCAGCATTTGAGACCCACACCTGCAAGGAGCAACATGTTAGCAAACAAGTCCACTTCAGAGTTCCTTGTAGAATGAGGGCCTGAGGAAGCCCAGAGTGACCTGTTTATTCCAGGAAATCCATTAAAGGAACAACTTGGTGCAGCATCACCTATTTAAGGGATTTACTTTAGAGACCATCTTTCCGTGCACTCAACAGCTAAGTTCAGATCAGTTGGGATGCATGAGCTAATGGCTCACAGATCTGTTTGGCCACAGGCTGGGGGAAGAGTGGTTCTCAGTGGAAGTCCCTCAACCCCACAGCTTGCTTCTACCTGTGTCCACCCATTGCTCAACATAGCTCAGGGAACATTGCAAAGCCTCTTTCTAATATGTTATGATTATGTATATGCAAAACATTATGTAATGATATAACCTAAATTATGATGCTGCTGCAGTGATGTTTGTTTTAGAAAATAAACACACTTAAAGTGACTGTTTAATGATTTTCTATTTTATGTGAAATCTGTAGTTTAGAGAATAAAATATCAGTAATTACTGAGGTACCTGACAAGATAAAATATTAAAAGCAAAATATACTTAGTATAGCTTTATTGAGATACAGGTCTGTCACCCATCTCAGGTTGAAAAGTTTGGTTAGGTAAACCTCCCAAGAAAAAAAGCTGAGGAAGTGTGTCAGTATCATGCTCATTTACTTATAGCTAGTGCAATGTGTGTTTTTTTTTCTTATCTGTCTTTTTAATGGATATTCTTTACTCAACTTCTTGATTTGGCTACACTTGGAAAACGAGCAGTGTCGTTTGAAAGCATGTTAACTAGCACACTTTAATGAGTCCCTCTAAAAACACAACTTAATGTGCTGGACCTAACAAATAAAATGGATGCCAATTATGACACGTGGCCAAGCCACTGTCCTGCCAGAAACTAAACTCATCCCATTCAGGAAGTAAGGGACTGGACATAACATCATCGGCTAACTTAATCATCCTACTAGCAGTCCTTTTCTTTTTAAATTATTTTTAAAAGTTCACTATAGATCTTTATGTGAAATTAATAATATTTGTTTAAAAAAAAAAATCACTAAATTTGGTTAAAAATGTGGAAGCCTTGATACCTGATGAAAGGAGGTAACAGGCTTAAAAAAAGATAATGAGTAGTAACCTGATTGTTTTTCAAATCAAAATGTACCAAAAAGAAAGCGATAGGAAGGCAGTGCCTTTAGGACAGAATATATGGTAGAATTAGGGCCATCAGCATGAATACATTATTCTTATTTATTATTTTCCAACTCTTACACTGTGAAACCAGGGAGAGATGACAGGTGCTATTTCTCTGTTGATTAATAAGGTGTGAAATGCACTCTTCTTGTTAAGACTTACTCTTTGCTGTTACCTTATGCTGTCAAAGGAACAGAGGATTTCCTTTGCCAGCGTAGGAAATGTGGACCAGGGTCTGTAATCCTTATTCAGGCCCAGTTCCTCTTGATTTCAGTGGGAGTTCTGCTGGAGAAAACCTAAAGGAGAGTGGGACTTAGCCCTATTTTTAAGTATGTGCAAGGTCAAATCACAGCCAACTGCTGACAGGAGGCAGGAAAGAGGTGTTTTGAATGGTGAGAACTAATGTGGTGGAGAGATCAGATGGCATAATCCCCAGGTCTCCAAGGGTGGAGGGGAAAACAGTTCACTGGATTCTCTGAGCATGTGTGGAGCACCACCTTCATAACACTAGTCCCAAATGTTACAGGGAATGTGAGGAGCTGTGGGTCCCTGGTATGCGGGGGAATGGCTTAGTGTTGAGGAATAGAGGAGAGCTGCTTTTTTGTACCCACTGAGTCCCACAAGAAGGACGTTGCTGGGTAACTGGACAAGATGGGACTGCTTGGCACTAGCATTCAAGTGACAAGGTGGTGGTGTTATCACGGAGTCAGCTGAGAGTCAGAGGAGACAGGAGACAGTGTGTGTAGAGGCTCAGGAGATAGCTCCATTATCAACAGATTCCTTTGGGCCCAGGAGTTTTAAGAAACAAACTGCTCCTTCAAAGGACAACACCCCCAACTCCAGGGAATGACGTGGAAGAACCTTGTGGCCTTCCCTGTTCAGCACATTCCATCGACAGGGCGATCTGACCTTTAATTAGAAGGAACTGATGCTTTTTCCAATTGCTGGGGGTTTTCAGAGTAGATGGGAATGGGAAATCCATTTGTAGATGTTATGGTGAGATCACTGGCACTGATTTCACACAGGTGTCAGACAGGAACTGCACCAGATCCTAGAGGCTAGTGATGTAATTACCCTCTACTCATTTCCATTGAAATGCATTGTATTGCAGCAGTGTTCAGCATATGGGCTTGACAAAAGCATAAAACTTTCCCTACTACAAGCCTCAAGTCAGTGAAATCCTAACTGGTATTTGCATCAAAAGTTCAGTGGAAAACCTTTGTTCATTTTCATAAATCTTTCCCAAAGTCACGTCGGGCAGAAAGGAATGTGGTGACTCTTGACAATACAGATTCTGGTTCAAACTACTGAACTTTTCTAGAATTTCTTCCAATAAGCCCAATTAATCAACACACAATCAAGGCCAGAGACCAAGAAAACTGGTCATCGGGGTCTGAAATTCCTAAGTGTCCTTCCCTTGGCCTTAGGAACTATTAGGAGTAGCTCAGAAATCACTGCTGGTGTGTGCATTATTCTAGTACTTACGTCCTTCTAATATGCCTTAGAATCAAAGTGTGTTTTGATGCGATCTTAGAGCAAAGAATTTTTTACTTTTTTGTCAAAAGAATAAATAAGATACAACACTGATTTGGGGGGTTACTTTACAGCTTCTGTGGGGAGACTACCTGTTTTCTCTCTTCAAATTAAAGGGCACTAGACTTGTTATTTCTGTCACCAAACTTTGTTATTTTAAATACAAGCATCACAGCCCTAGCTGAAGTCACACGGTCGAGGTTTAGAAGAGGCTGCAACCTTAGAAGCCCAGTGAAATCACATAAATAGCTCTAGACTAAAAATACTGAGTGCAAGGAACGTGTGATTTAAGCTATCTGCCTACCATGACAAAGCTACTGCCCTATTCATCAACTGCTACCTTTGAAGATTTGAGGTATTTAGCCAACATTTGTACAATTTAAAGCTGTGAAAATAGCACATATGGTCCCTGGATTTCACATGGCCCTAGACAGAGTAGCTGGACAACATTTGGAAACAATGTTTGACAATGGATGACAAGTTTTAGGGACTCATGGATCTGCCACAAAAGTCACTTTTAGTTTTAACAACTTCACCATGAAAATTTATGCTCATGTGAAGAACAGGAGTATGATCATGATTTGTTCTGACTGGACAGACTCATTTAATACTTAATCATAGGTATTTAAAGGGAGTTGCTTAAGCAAATTAAAGTTTTAGTATCTAAAGCAAATTAAAGTTTATTTTGATATCTATTTCTTCTTTCCCAAAGCTTATCAACATATTCCTAACATGGCGATGTATTCTATGAAGTATAAACACATAGATCAGGTCTGACAGGGAAGGCACAGGCACCACTTCACTGTGTGGTGGGCTTGGCAGTAGATTTGCCTCAGATACGGAAAAAAAAATACAGTTTAACATGCTCATTCTACCAAAACCCTCCTCTGAAAATGCTACCAAAAGTGGTTTATCTGAAAAGGAGAGACGAAAGCAGCACCCCTTTTTCCTCCAGACAAATAGGTGTTTCCTGGAAGGATCACAGAGTCCAAATGGCTGGAGAGAAGGGAGAAAAAGACTTGTCCTTTCTCAGGCCATGTCACTGAAGGCTCAAGGTTGCTCAAGCCCTTAAAATCAGTATATACTGCTGCCGCCGTGGAGGAGACAGAGCACAGTGGATCTGCAGATTATCTTGCCCTGTCCTGCATCCTTTTTGAGTGCAGGGATACTGCATGCGACTCTCAAATACTTTCTCCATTTCTGTAGAAAACCCACCCCAGCTCTACATAACAAGGTCCTGCTGAGCTGGTGTGGTTCTGCTGAAGAAAAGAGTGCAGAGGACAAATGAGATCTGTCCCCATCAAACTTGCTGAAATTTTAAAGTGAACAATCTCACCCTCAAAACTCACCTCACAATAGAAGGCTGATAGGGAGTAAAATGCGAAGTGCTTTGCCCTACAAGTTAAGGGGACTATGTCCATTAATAAAATGACCATGTTCTTGGTCAATAATTTACCCATGAAGGATATTCCACTTTACCACTAGCAAATCCAATATTTTCCCATGGCTGTCTGGGGGGATCTGACTTAAGGAGTTCCTTTTAAAGTTGTGGAAGCCATGATGAAAATCCAAATGTGTCAGATGGAAGTGCCAAAGACACAGAACCCTGCATTACATGTCCCTATGTGAAGTAGTCTAAACTGATGACCTCAGAAGCTGAGAGAGAGGTTGGTTCTCTTTTCTGGAAGGAGCAGGCAGGGTTAGGGTTGTGCCCATTACTTCCCCAAAAGACATCAAGCATGTGAGCAAGGCAGCTGTTCAGACCATGGGCTGCTTTGTAAAAAGCATGTAGAAACTTTCCTAAACAATGTTGCAGGGATACTGCTGTATTTTTAAAACTGCTGTTGGACAAGTATTTGTATATTTGGGAAGAAGTAGTTACTATCTAAAACAAGGATCTCTTACAGCATTATTATCTTGCAGAGTGTTTAACTGTGTAAGAACTTCAGAATACTGGGATTTCAAATTTATGGAATTTGTGTATTGGGATTTTGTCGTTTGGGCCAGGTTGATTGGGTCCTAGGGAATTATCTGTATTCAAGCTTTACTAGCCTGGGGCCAAATACTCTAATTCCACTTCCAAATGTATGTCCTTGGTTGGCAGCTCAGCCTCTGTACAGGATTATCTCTACCTACAATTTAATTATAAAATAATCATCTTCCTCTTCACTCACCTGGGACCGATGGCTGAGGAATACACATCTATAACCTGGTACTTACGTGATACGCCTTGCTGGACAGAATGAGCACGGAAGAGACTTGGAGGAGTCTTCCTGCCAAGCCTTTTTAATAAGTGATCACGTTCATTTACGCTGGAATAAAAAATTAAACACAATGAGTCTCTGGATAATTTCACTACATCTCAGTGTGCTTAGCAATTACCTTGGCTTTGTTTTTATTAAAAAAGTTGTAGTATGAAAAAAAAATCCTTATCCTTCTTTATTTTAGGTATCATCAGGAGTGTTCTACAACAATAGGACTCCTTCTTTTTAAGGCATGTTTGGATAAATTTACATTTATTCTGTATGGATGGTCCAATATAACTATTACATTACTGTGGCATCTGGATGCCTGATATCTTGCTTCTTGACATAACTATACTGGACCTGGATCCCATGTTAGCTGAAGTGTGCTATAAAAACTTCCTTTGTATTACATGCACAATTCTTGGCACTCAAAAACTGCCTTAGAGAGAAGGAGCAATGTGTTTTTACTTAGTGGAGGTTAAAAGGCATCTCTCACACCTGCAGAATGGCCAGAAAAAAACAAAGATGACACCCACCAGAATTTTTCTCAAAAACATTATTCACTCCCCTCCCCCCCACCAGAAAATACAAATTTTGCCCAGTTTCTGGTTAAAAAACAAACACCACAAAAAGGAAGAAATAGTCTTTGGTTTATCCAGTTTGATTTCTAGTCCTTTAAGGATCTGAATTTTTCTTTAAAAAAGAAACTGGATTTTTATAAAGCAAAAATCACAAAAGGAAAAGAAACAAACATACCAACCCAGAGAGACAAAGAAGTTAGGACAGCTTCAATGCATAAGTATAAACCTTATGTGGTCATAATCTAAACTGGCTATTTGTAGTAAACTACTGTATGTTGCTAACAGAATAAAACAAGGATATTAACCTTGCTTCCCTAATCTAGCAGAGAATTTAAGTAAATGCATAATGCTGAAGGAGTAGTCCTGTAGATTTCAAGGGGACTACTAAGTGCAGGGCTGCTCAACTTTTGGGCAGCTATGGGCTGCATGCCCCCTGGGCCAGGGATCCACAGGTTGTGTGCCACCTGGGCTGCAGACCTCTGCAGCCCCTACACTGTGTGGGCAACATAGGCAACCTGTTTCCTCTCCCCCACTCTCCCCAAGAAGTGCAAACAGCCCAGCTTTCCTTACTCAGGTATGCAGCACCCTCCCGCTGCCTGCATGCAGGAGGGTGCTGGCTGGCGATGGAGGGAGGGGGATGGGGATGGAACAGGAAGCAGAAACTGGAGGAGGGAGAGGGAGTCTGGAGACCTCTGCTGATGTAGCATCAGAAGCAATGGGGAGAGTGGCAGCCCGCCAGGTTTTGCACATAACCACCCCAATACGGTTTCACTGCTTCCACTGGGCATGCGAGTACGTGTGGAGCAGGTGGCCAGACCTCAGAAGGGGGCAGCATGTTTTCCCCCAGGTCTCCCTTGTACCATACAGACATGCCCTCTGAATTTTAACTATGCATGTGCTTACTAGTGCCCTGCTTAATGAACAAACTATGCTTCAGAGTATGTAAAACGTTTGTTGTGAAATACAAGTTATATTACAATTTATAGTTGTTCCCAACAACGGTCATCTTATTGTTTCCTCTCATAACTGTAAATCACGAGTTCCTTCTGAATTATACCGGTGCTACTAAACAAAAGATCAGGCTAATTTTTGTCAGCCACTAGCTTGGTCTCCATTTTGGGCTGACCATTTCAGAATTTGGGGTCCACCTCTGCACATACCTCTTCTTTCTCCCCACCACTGTAGCTCCACTGACTTAAGCCCCACTGATATACAGCAGTGACAGACCACATACACTAATGAATGGGGGGGTTCTCTCCAGAGTGAGGACCAGAGTATCGTTCTTTGACTATAACTATGATTTCACATATATGTGGTGTGTGAAATTTAAACCCTGGGGAGCACTGCAGCTGCTGTAGTCAAGCCTACTGCAATTTTAACAGACAGCTCCCTTCCCACAGAAACATTTACCTAATTTAAAAAAGGAAAAGGCTGTCAGAAATTCTGAAATGACTGTAATGTACAATACACCTATGTGGGCTTTTAGTCCACCTAGAATTTCATTAGATTCAGATCCAGGGTCAAATTTCCTGTGCAGTGTACTGACTAATAGGGGGAAGCACAGAAGAAAGAGGGAGGAAGACTTCCCCTCAAATTACTTTGTGCCCCCTGTGCCAGCCAACTGAAGCAGGGGTGAGACAACCAACAGATCCTTAGTTATAGCTCTACAATGCAAACAGGGTTCCTAGCGCCTTACGTAAGCTCTCACACTCCTTTATTCTGCAAAGTGGAAGTTACATTACATTATAAGGCTGTCCCCCACATACACAGAAGCAGGAAAAAGTCTTGAAAACAGAGACGACCAGAGTCAGAATCCTGATCCTAAATTCCATTCCTACTTCTTGAATGTGCAGGGACTGGGAATACCAGGGGCAAGTAAGGCATGTATCTCCATCTGTGGTAGTTCTTTCATGAGCAGAGGAGTTGGTTACCTCCAGCCTTTTTTCTAACAAAGTGAAAGTTCCAGCACTGTGAGGCTTGACAGGGAGGAGACGAACAGGAAAATCTGATTACAGGTGAAATTCTTGGAGCTTTAGAATATCCTGGGTATTACAATTCTCCAGAAATGTAGTTTCTTCTACTGATCAGAAACCTATGTATTTTTAAGGTCTATGGATTTTCTCTCTCTATCACAGAACCATCAAGTACAGCATCCATTGAACAAAGCTGTCATATTTTCAAACTGCATCTGCTCAGGAATCACTGTGGACCCAGACCAGTGGAATCCCACAAGCCAAAGAAACCGGCACCTGCTAGCCAGGGAAAGGAAGCTATTCCTTGCAGCACTCCAGGCTACCTCTCTGCAGCTTTCCATCTGCTACAAAATCCCATAATTTAAAAACTGATAAGCTGTCAAACTGAACTGCAGAATGTAGGTTTTTTTTCTCTTTACACACATGTTCTGAAGCTTTGTTTTTAAATGCTACTCTGAAGAGCTCTATTGTCTTTACCTTTGGAAAGAGTCCCCGAAGCTCAAAAAACAATCCTTATGTTATTAAGTATATTGTGGAGGCACCCAAAAGCCTCCACAATATCAGTTTTGGCCTTAGAAATGCATAATGTTTGTAACATAAGATGAGCGATGGATACGGATACACTCAAACGTAACTGTTTACCTATGTTTAATAAATTGTTTAAAATAATGCATATAATCATCTGACTGCACTTTCTTGTAGATGCAAACACTAGAGCCCAGATAAGTTGGGAGCACAATGCAAAAGATTACCTTATGCTGCTTCCAATTTCCTGCAGTGAAGCATCAGAGCAAACAGAAGCAGTAAACTAGAGAGATTGTAATGGAGCATGGAAACACAACCTCTCTCTCTAGGTCCAGTTCTTAGTGGCTATGGAATGAAGGATAAGTATAAATATTATGGAGCATCACAGAAGTTGAGAACCCAAGATTCGTGAAGCATCACTACCCCCAAATAAGGAAGAAAGGACCCAGCTCCCAAAGAACTGGAAAGAGGAACAAGGAGAGAGGGAGCTTGGAGGAAGTTTATAGCCTAGTCAGCGGTTCCCAATCTGTGGTATGCAGACAACCCATCAGTGGTACGCATTAACACATTTATTATTATTACTTTATATGACAAAAATTTGCTGGTGATCATTTTAAATTGGTGGCGTGCAACCTATCAGAGTTAGCGAACCGCTGACCTAGGTGATAATTCATAATGTTCATACTTATCCTTCATTCTACAGCTACCAGGCTGTATGTCATACACCAGACTGCCATTGTGCCTCCATGCAGGAAAGAAAACATTAGCACATCTATTGGAGATTCATGAATTGTTCCATCACTAACCATCATAAAATGGATCAGAGAACTATACATAGAAGTAAAAGGATTTTACTTAAATAGGATTTAATAAAATTTTACAGAGTTGCAGGCAGAAATGTATGGGCAAGCTCTGACCTCTAGAGAGAGAGAGGGAAGAGGACCAAAGATAATTCTACAATCATTATTAGGTTTTCAGAGTGGAAAAAATCTGGAAAGTATCTCTGAAGATCCAGCTAACAGAATGGAAGAGAGAGATATAGGACGTGCCTTCAGAAAACTGTTCAGCTAACTCATAAGAAAAATCAAACAACGGCCATAGAAAAACGTTCAGAAAAGGATTCCATTCTAAGAAGAATGGAAGGAGAGACGGGAAGACAGTAAGGCAGTGTACAAGACAAGAGACAAGACATGAGTTGTCATTCAAAGGAACACTGCACTAACATTGCCAAGCTGCTCTGTATAACTTGAGCTAGCTTGCTTTGAACTAGTTTGGATACAACTGCATGGCACAGCACCATGCAGTGTAGGCATCCCCAAAGAATAATGTGCTCCACAAATGACAGGCAGGGGTCCACTAGTGATAGTGCATATTGGCACAAATTATCCTCTCTCATGGGATCTCTCACAGGTTGCAGACAACCTTCAGAAAACTAGGGCTAAGGAAAATAAGATTCACTTGAACTCTGCTGAGAGGCATCAGCTGGAGTTCTGAGTTTTATTTTGGGCTCTGCTTTCTAAGAAAGAGGTAGAAAAACTGGAGATCATCTAGAGAGTTACAAGGATAACACGGGGGTCGGAATGTGAGCTGTCGAAGGAATAATCGGAGAGAACTAGGCATGTTTAAATTTGGAGAAAGGGAAATTAAGAGGGGATGTGATAGTAATTTTTAAATATTTGAAAGGCTGCCATAAAGAAAAAGAAAGAGCGGCTGTTCTCCCTAGCCATGGATGGCAGGCCATGAAACAACAGATTTAAACTGCAGCAAAGCAGATTCAGATTAAATCTCATTAAAAAAAGAGAAAAAACACCTTCCTAACTGTAAGAACAACAGAATAATTGAAACTGTGCAATTGCTTTCATTGGGAGTTTTCAGGAAGAGGCTGGATAAGCATTTTTCTGGGCTGTGCACCCTGAATTTGTACAGCAGGTTGGACTAGATGACCCTGGAGATGCATCCTCTACCCCGTGATTGTGATTCTTCATGTTCTGCAGGTGGAGGACAACAGAAGATTCTGAAAGTGCTGTGTAAGGGCAAAGAAGTGTTGTGTCAGGTAGAGAGCTTGGTTGTTGTGCAATGCTGGGGGGAGGGGCTGTTTGGGTGGCCCCTAGATCAGCAGGAGAACTGAGTCTTCTAGGGCACAGGCTACATGGACTAGTTTAGAGGGTATTAAACTGTTAACAAAAATGGATGGTAAAAGTAATCGCAAAAGACCACACATTTAGAATAAAATGCTGCTATGGAAAACAAAATTAGCCAAAGCAGCAAAGAACATAAAGAAAATAAAATCTTATTTGCCTCAACATAAATGCTGGGTAATAGGACAAGCTAGAATTGCTCATTTATCACCATAGTTCATCCACTGTTTGAATCATAGAAACCTGGTACGATGATTGCGGTGATCGTAAAAGTTAAGGTCAACAGTTATAACCAATTTAGGAATGAATGAGTTGGGGAAAAGCCCCTAAAGTGTCTGTCTACAATGTTTGAGGAAGAGGGGGAAGGGTGCAGAAGCTGCTTTATAGGGATATAAATCTGAGCGATATATGCTGGAGGTCTCATGCTGCCAACACTAAAACACCCTGAACATCCTAAGCATTACAGGAGACCATTTATTAACATTAAAATGTTACATTAACCCAACAAAAATCTGCCAAGACTTATCTTGGCAGATGAGGAGGAATTCAAAATTAGTGGCAATTAAGTATAAATGATCATACACTTCAATGGGTTTTGGGTCAGGACTAGTCAACTACTGAATTACAGACTTTTGTGTGCAGATCTATTTACAACACAGTTTTCTGAATGGGAAACAAAATGCCATTTAAACCCAGGTAACGCTGCTGAAATGTGACATCACTCAATGCAAAATCTAAAAGCAAGAACATGCTAATTAAGGAACAACACTTAAGCGAACCCTAATGCCCACACTGATATGAGCAGATTTCACGCTTCCAAAAGGAATTTTCCTCTGCTTCCAGGAGACCAGGCAACACACTACGTACAACTCATCCTTCTCTCTCAAACTACAGTGCAAAATCTTAACTGTGACACCAGACTTCTTTCAAAGGTACAATACACTGCATAGTGAACTTGTGTATATATGCAGTAATGCTGAGTATTTGCCAAACTTTCTAAAATTATAGGTAAGCCTTATTTACTACTAGTTCTGCTTCTGTTTTCACTGTGACTCTCTACAGGTGTATGTGTTGTCCCATACGGGATCTCTGCAGGATGAGCCCAGACTGTATGTGAAGGTGCATCAAGGAAACAGATGGATTACAGATGACACCACACCTAGAGTCCAACATTAAATCCTGGGCACCTCAGGAACAGGTTGTCAAAATGGAATTAGTTAAGAGAACAGATGAGGCTAGGGAGCCAAAAACACAAATTTATGAGGAACAAGTAAAGGAATGAAATAAATGTAAACAATGACTTTGGGGAGTGAGAGACATAACTGTCTACAGTCATGTTAAATGGGCAAATACACAGGACAGTGGAAATACACTGGGTGGTATGAAGGCTTAGAAGAGCAAGCCAAACACAATTTTGAATGGATGTCAGAAAAAATGTCCTAATCTGAAGATTAGGAAGGTCATTTAAAGGAATTGGTAGAAAGTTCATTATCTATGTCATTTAAAACAAGACTAAATATTAATAACAGAGAAGAAGTTGTATAGGAAACAGCACTTTAATGGCTACCTGAGATGGTCAAGGCAACCTTAAGACCTTTACTATCGCCAGCATGACTGCTTAAACCAACATTATGCAAATACGTTAAATCACGTGAGGAATGGCAGGAATCGACTTAAGGTGATATAATATTTCAAATGACGTTTTTCTACTCATGCACAAAATTGCTCAGACATCTTGAGTCTTAATTGTCCTAAGGCGTCAGCTAAGACATTCAGTAAAAAGATGTTTTTGTCCCTTTTTTTTCCTTGTAAAAAAAGCAAACAGCCCCTCCACCTAAGCAACAAACATCTGGCTTTACACATTCAAATGAGGAGCATCAAAACAAACAGAATAATTCAAAGCTGACCACAAGGTCCTGCTGGCTCATTTGCTCAAGTAATTAAAAAAAGATGAGCTTCACCACCAATTAACCTACTGAGCACTAATTAGCGTTAATGAGGATTTGAGGTACCTTGGTGTAGCGTGACCCAGAATGTCCTCCAGAGTTCACTAATTGGCTGGTGGCAAAGGCAGGGCTCACAAAGAAGGGAAGGTTAAAGTGGATGCAGGTGTTTCACTTAAAATAGAGTCTCCCTGGGAAAATAAATGCCCCCATTTGCAGTTAAAAAAAAAAAAAAAAAAAGTCTTGAATTTTTTTAACCCATCTTAGAATTCATGTTCTGCTGTGATCTGTTCGCAGAACTGCAGAATATGAGCAAGATCTATTTTTTAAACCTATTCTGTCAGGACCACTTAAACTTGCAGTGCAAATACCAATAAAATATATATGAGATTATTTGTTTTTGTCCTTCCCTTCCACCATCCTGTAGGAAGAAATGTAATGTTAGCAAATAGAGCCCAGTGAGTCTACTCAGAGCTCTAAAAATCTAAATAAATGAATAAAAATATGCATACCTTAGCTGCCATCCCCCTACCCTAGGGATATATTAGTAAATATAAGGCAGAAGTATGACCTAGAGCATCCTTAACCTTAAATATACTCTTAAGTTATTGCACTGAAGTCTGAGACAAGAGGACAGAAAATCATTCAGCTCTTTCTCTTGCCACTCAAATTCTTACGAATCCTTTCACCCTTCTTTCTGCAGGTATGTCACAATTTCTTCTATTCAGTACAGTAACAACAATTAAATCACGGTACAGCTGTGATGGACACCAGAAAAGCCTTGAAGTGCAAACTGAAATTCAGCCCCTTACTCCAGTAGATATTTTCCGTTTTAAGGAGGACTGGGACATGGCCCTTTATTTAGTATGTTTCTTTCTTCTGTCACACATCCCATTAAACACGACTGTGCTTGAGGTGCCTTGCTTGGTTCTGATTCTCCTCACTACGAAACAGGTTTGAAGTCAATGGTGTTGCACCAGCACAAAGCAGGTGCAAGAGATGAAATATATAATAATTTTAAAAGTCTGATGAGGATAAGCAGATACTAAAATAAAGTAGTGACAAGTTTGTCCCTGGACTGGATTTTTTTCTGGGGCAGTAGAAGGTTCGGGGGGAGAGGCAATGTCATTTAGAGTCAAATCCTGGAATGGGTTTCTTCTGATTTTTGCAGCTAAAACGTGAAGCTGGGATTGTATTGTTTCTGTGTTGATGTCAGTTGTCACTGAAAGTAACATTTCAGTAAAATATTAAGGGAAAGAAAAGGAGAACAAACTCTGGAACTGTAGAGGCTCAGCACATCAACTGCAACAGTCTGTACTGTTGAAAAAATAGATTGTTGTCTTTCATTTTGTCCCCTGATGCTCCTGTTCCCTTAAATTAGTCCATTTTCTAATAATAATGTCTCTTCCAGATTAATCAGTGGTTTATACATACTGCATTTCAGGCAGGTATGACTATGGCACAGGAGATTAGCAGAGTCCTACCTCATTACTGGAGTACCAATTATTTTTTCAGGGTTGCCTTCTCTGCAATATTCATCCCAACTTTCTCTGTCTCTCTCAGTTATTTAAGCATCATCTTTGTCGCCTATGTACCCAGCATCTAAACATTTACAGCATCTTGGTTGCTGTTTTGGTGGTCAAAGGATGAACTGTATACCCCGTTCAGCTCCTATCAACACACTTGAATAATAGTCAGGAATAGATTGCCCCATACCAAGACCCTATTGCTTGCCGAGTGCACTCTTTACCATTCCCACTATTACAGGCCCAAATTTAAGTTGCTTTTCTTTCAATTAAAACACTCTGTCCATTAAAAAAAAACCCTGTGTATTATTTGAGTTTGTAAGTAGAGAAAAGTTAAAAAGGAACTATGTGTTAGGAAGGGGATTGATTCAGCAGAATGGAAAGCACAGTCCCTTGATTAGTTAGGTTGAATGAGTCCTGTGAAATAATTTCAAGGTGAAATTCATTTTGACCCTGAGCATCCATCAAGAGCCTATGCACTGAAGTCCCCACTTCAACCCACTGACCAGCATTTTGTGAAAGTGCTTTCTACAGGTGTGAATGTCACTCTTCATGACTGGGGGAGTGGGTATCTGAGTCCCGATTACCCTTGTAACAGGGATAAGCACAAGTAGCCAGGGGCTTGAGCTGGCTTGTCTCTCTCCACTGTAGTTCAGGGAGAGGAGGTGCTATTTTTAGTCATCTGGCATAAGAGTGCTGGAATGTTTTACTCCCTGAGATCAATCAGGGTAGAAGGACTTTAAATTTTAAAAGCAAACAAATGGACATGACTGATAATGAAGCTAAAAAGTAATCAGCAAAGATCTCTTGAGCACTATTTGAGGAAGCTCTGTGTGCCTAAGGCTTTTAATACTCGGGAAAACAAAACAATACAACAAAATCAGTGGTTGTTTTTGCCAAGTCAGTGTCCAGGCACATTTTCAGAAGACTCTTAAGTGGAACAGCTGAAATAAAAGAGAACACCCATGTATTTCCCTGTAATTATGCAATAAGCCATCAACAAAGAGTAAGGCCCAAGCTCTGTCTGAAGTGCTCTTCTGTTGCCAAGTGCAGCTGAGGAAGGCAGGGAAATGACAGGCAAGAATCCTGCCTGCAGTGCTTGCTAGAGCCATCCCATCTTCCCCTCCATTGCACTAAGAAGCCATGCTATAGGCAGCACCAGTGACCTCTTTCTCAAGCAACGACTCCCAACATGCTCCTTTTGAAAGATGGTGGATACATGTTGCCTTTAAAAGGCTTTCCACTGCTCTTGGGGCAGTGTTCTGCTCTTTCTACTCCTCCGGCACCACCACCTCTTTGGGGGAGCCACAGTCTTGCCCCAGATGGAGCAGTAGCTGCTTTGGGAACTAGCCTGTTCTCTTCTTTAATGGTAGTTACACTTTTCAAGACTCTGAGAGAACACAGTGATCATTTCTACATATCAATACCTATCAATAGCTTGTGAGTTTTACATCAACCCAGTCTGTATTTGTCCTCTCCCTCTTTATGTAGACCTTGCACGAAGACAAAGTGACTGATCAACAGGGCCAACAGCAGGATCATGCCTATCCAAACCAACCTATACAAATCCATAATCTACACTCATAAAACTATGATCAACCCTGTACTCCGCTGCCACTGCCATGCTTCCTCCAGTGAACAGAGTAAGGCTTTTGCCGTCATCCAGCATCTGGCAGGAAGTGTGTACGGACAGCCTTGTGCCTTCTGCTGGCTGCAGCCCCTCTGGCAGCTGGTGCTTTGTGCTTTGGTGGCACAACTGCCAAGTGGAGCTGTGCCAAGCTGCCAGAAGTTCACGGATGTGTATGTATTCTGGTAGCTGCTCTCTGCCACCAGAAGTCCTTGAGAGGCAAAATGTGTCCTTTTGTTAGTAACATTTACTTTTGCATTGTCTTTTACTCCAAATAATGCCTCAATAGAAATAATGCTTTCTTCCTTCTGGCCCTTGGACCAGCCCAACCTCCAATTTTTTTGTGGTTATAATCAGGATTGTATTTCAAACTTCAGCTACCTTGGGTAATGCCAGGCACTTGCTATAATAAATGTATTTTACTTGCATAGGAAAATGAAGCAAACAGCCCAGCTACTAGGCATGACTGAAAATATTAAGTCTGAGAAAACTGTAGACAACAAACAGTAACAATTAAATATATGTTACATCTTAAGCATTTTTTTATCCTAAAGGGCTTCAAATACTTTAATATACTCTCACACTTCATTATGTATCTGGATGTGTACACTACTATTAACTGCCCTCAAAACAGCTAATGTACTTGACCCAGAGCAAAGGCCGACCAAAGTGCTGCCTCCCACCCCTCTAGAATATGGACACTGGCAAAACTTCAACCTCTGAAAAACAGACAATGAAAAGCGTGACTTACTGCTTTACACTTCGGTATCAGAACTATTTATTTCTTGTCCTTAAGTGCTTCACTTTGCGCTTGCTGGAGTGGGTGTTTAGTGGTAACCTCCATAGATAATGTTGCGGTGCAATTCCAATTATAACATTCTTTTCTTACCCACTCATACTTTTCAGTAGTAGTCACCTTTGAGGCTGAAATTTTCCATGCTTGGTCTCAGCTCAAAGGTGATTTTTTTATTAGAAAGTTTGAACAAAGTCTATTCAGTCTCTTCTAACACTGGTGAAAGTAGACAATGTATTGGGGTGGGGAGTTCAACTCCCCAAATCCTCGTAGCAATCTTTTTTAAAAGCAGAGCAATAGTAAAAATGGCTAAATACTGAAACTTTTTTTGGACATTGTTCCTGGTAAAGACTAAGCCACTTGTTTCCTTTGACAAAACAAACAGCTTTTGATTAAAGTTCTATGAATATTTAGTAATAGTCTACTGGGTATGCAGTATTTTCATTTCTTTTCCCTTTGCTAAAGTTTACCTTTCACCTATTCCTCTTTGCTACTCATGTATACAGGATGCAAATTCTCTTCTCCTCTCCCCTGAGGTGGGGGTGGTAAAGTAGGAACCTAGGCCAGAGAGACTGCTGAAGCCATTAGGCTGTAGGAGTTGTCATGGAGCAGTTCTCCTACTGTGCAGTTAGGAGGGAAGATTCCTTCTCCTTTCCCCTCTGGAGACCCTACAGCCCAGCATAGTTATTATGCCACAATAACTCAGGATTAGGCACAGGGAAGCAAATTCGCCCCTTCAACTGTAGCTGCGATGTCCTCGTTCCCCTCACCTCCCTCCCCGCAAAAAAATTACCTGATGAGAATAATTAGGATGTGAGGCAATACTGTACTGCAGAGGGAAGCAAGTAGAAAAGCTTGCTAGGTTGGCACAAACTGCCAGTTGAAGATTCAGTGTTTGCAAACGCTAGGGCCACTGTTCTGTAATGCTCTTCAACTCGGAACAAACTTGTACCCTGGTTGTAAATGCATTGTGCATGGGGACTAGAAACGCTGGAAATTAACAATATTTATTAAATGAGGAAATAACTGCTGTGACTCTTTACCAATATCTGGAAAAAAACAAGGCAGAGTAAAACAAAATAAGCATTTTCCATGGACTGTAGATAGACATTTGCCATATGGAATCAGAAAGAGTTTTACTCAAAAAAAAATTTAAAAAAAATAAAAAAATTAAAAAAAAAGCTCTGATATAATTTTATGTGCATTTTGCTAGTAAAAACTGTCTAATATCTTTTTACTAGGAAAACTAGGAGGAACAAACCTATAAATATGCCAATCACTTTGTTGTGTATGCTGATGGGGAAGTCTTGCCTTCCCTTCCCAGAAATGGTGCAAAGAACATCTGGAAAATTTGATAAAAACCCCCAAAACCTCAAAAAAGAAAACAAGCTACTCTCTTTTGTAGCCTGATTTTAGGTTTGGCTACATGAGCCGCGCCAGATTCTGATCATGCATGGAGTTATGCATGTTTAGAGGAAAGCCACTGAAGTCACAATGCAAACAAGAATGAGATTTAGTCTACCACATGCAATGCCATTTACCAGATTAGAACATGGAAGACATATATTTTTTAAAATACCCTTCACCTCTTTCAGTGATACCTGCCTATGTGAAATGACTTGCTGACATGGTCTCCCTCACTTACATGGATGTAATTTGAAATGCACCAGATCAGAACAAAGTCCTCTGAAATATGAAGACAACTTGCTTCTCTTGAGTCCTGTAGAAAAGTTCTCCACTGTCCCCAGGATCAGGCCCTTATATTTGCTTAAAGATTTTTAAAAAACCCAACATGTTTTAGTTATTCTATTCCTCCCTCTGAGTTTGAAGGACTTAAAGCATTAGACTACAGCACTCAGGCAGGGGCCCAAGCCAGATTTCCCTTATTCTCCTTTTTCTTCTCTCAAGGGGCCTATTGAAGGAGCAAGCCTTCATGAGTGCCTGTGTCAGCTGTCTGATCACTGATGGGGTCACACAGCTATTGAAATGACTAGATAGGCATCTGTATTCATGGACCAAGTAAAACTGAAGGGAAGATAAATAAGATAGCTTGCTTTAAGGGGGGAAGCTAGTCATGCAGCTCTTTGTACCAGAGCAACAGAGTAAGTTAGACTCAGTGAAAAGCACTTAAATGAAAGGGAATCTCAACCACAACATGGTTCCTTGTTGGGGAGAGACAGTGAGGAGACTGTGAGGATCTGCTCCTCAGACTACATTGAAAAAAAAAAAAGGCTGTTTTTTTTCCTATCCGATGATAAAAATAGCTGACATAGGCTTTAATGCAAATGTAAAGAGAGTTTAAATTATAGGATGCAAAAAAAGCATATAGAAAATCTTACACAAAAGACCATGACATTGTTCCTTTATTGCACAGGTCTATACCCCATTGAGTCAAAAACCTGATTTAGTCTATTCCCATACTATTTTACCAAAAGACTAATGTGGCTTTGTAAAACCGTCTTCAATGATTTGGGAGAAATGCCTTCATTAATTTAAATGATGTGGACATGTCTTAGTTATACCCCAAGCAGGCCCTTCAGTTCCTTGTAAAGTACGGAGAAAATTGTAAAAGCAGCACCACTATTCAGTATAAAATAACAATCTTCTAACTCTGTCCTCAGCTCTCCATTAAAAAAAAACTCTAAAGGGAGTTCTCAGTGGCAATTCTGAGACACAGAAACCCTCTTAAATAGAAAAATCCACCTTCACAAAGCAATGGGCTGTACTGCTTTATTCTCAGCCTATTAGTAGGGCATTGTGGTAATAAACTGACACGGATTTCCAAGGTAATGTTCTCTTTTGTCCTTAATCAGCCTTTACTCAGACTGAACTCCTGCTGACTTCAGTAAGTGGTTAGACTGAATGAAAGCTGAACAAGAAACTTAAATTTTGGCCCTTTATGAGTCATGATTTGGTTATAAACATTTTTACTGCAAAAACTCTCCCCAGTTCTTTTCAGGGTTCCTTAATGCACACAGCTCTGTCCCAAATGCGTTTGTTTTCTTTGTGTAAATCTTGCAAGTTAACATGATCACTCAGTTCCTCTGGTCAGGTGCCTCCACATGTCCATGTTTGCTTTGGCATGTAAACCGTCCATCTCGCCTCCTCAAACTAATGTAAATTTAGTGCTAAATTCTGCCCTTTGTTACAAAAGTGTGCCAGGGGTCCTTTTCTTTTCCCACACCAAAGTTCACTGATATTGCAGCTGGGCTGGATTCCAGCCCAGAACTCTCCTGAGTGCCAGGTTTCAGAGTGGCTAATGAGCCAGTGGACTCACCAATGGTAGCTTGTGAGCATAGCAAAGCACCCAACCCATTGCACGCAAAGGGGTCAAGAATGGGAAGATGTTTTTCCTTGTTCCCATAAATTGTCACCAGTGTCAACAACTCTAATGATAATTGGTGCTTTTCCTTAAATCCCAACTCCTGGAGTCATGTGACTGCAAAATAATTTCAGTTTTCATTAAACACATGTGTATGTCTCTACTCATAATTGAGTAGAAAAGCTGAAATGCGAGTTCCAAAGGTTCAAAATACAGCATACAAAGCAAAAACAAATTTGAAAATGCAGTCAAAAAACACTGCTTTTTTTCCCAAATGCAATTATTTTGATGACACATGATACTCATTAGTTTTGGCTGCTTGGAGCTGGCACCACTGCTATTTCCCCCTTGCACAGACAGAGTACTAGACATACCTATCCCAAGCTGGCCCTACCCTCTGGGACTCACCTGCACTTCACTATACCGGTGAGTAAAGGCAAGACTTGGCCATTGATTTGTATAATAAAAATAAAAAAGCTTTATATCAGACAGGGTTGAAATTCAGCAGAGTTTAATTTAATTTAACTAGTCCTAGCGGAAATTGTTTATTTTTCATTCATCTAAAAATTATAACCATTTTGATCAAGTGCAGTCACTAACAAAAGGGTATTCTGATTTGGGCAGCATGGGTAATTCACATTGGCACTGCCCAGACTTGAGCCCTTAACCACAGAAAGTATGGCCTAGGGCTAGGCCCTAGGGTACCATGGTGCCTGGCTTTTAAGCAACATAACCAATCCAGATGACTACTGAAGACAATTTGTACCCTGCTTTTTAAATCCAGATGTGCTCATTACCTTCTGGGATCTTTGAATCACACTCCTTTAGGCAGGAGAGTTTGTAATATTCAAAATTTGCATCCCATTCTCATGTAAGTGCTCCTATGAACAGTCCTGGATTTTGAAGGCTGTCCCAGAGTCCTGGCTGACTGGTGAAAATTGAATCAGAAGTCCTGGAATCACAAGGGTGTGAGGCATAGTTGGGTGGAGAGGCAGAGCAGCATAGTGCACTAGCCAGGCAAGCGGGCAGGCACCACTGCTGCTGAGCAGAAGCAAAGCTAGCAGACTGGAGCTGTGCCCAGCCCAGCACCAGCAGTGCTGGAGGCAGGAGGAGCCAGGCCCAGCAGATATGGGTTGAGTGGCACCTGCTTCAGCAATGTCTGCCTGCCCACCAGCCTGGCACACCATGCTGCTCTGCCTCCCTGCCAGACTGTGCCTCTGCCTCTCTGCCTTTGCCTTCTGCAGCACAGTTGACTTGGGGTGGAGGGGAGGGACAGTGTCCCAGATTTCCTTAAAGATAATAAGGTCACCCTAGTAATAAAGCTAATTAGCTCTGTAAATCTCTCTCTCTTATCTTTAATGGGGTGTGAAGTATTTTGTGATACTTTTTTTTTGCAAAAGACACTATACAAAAATAGTGTATACCACAAGGGACAAGGAAAGAAGATCCTGCTGACAGCTAGTTTATCTCCCAGCACTGTCTGGACAAAGCAAACACCAAGTGGGCATGTTTTAAGGAACACTTCCAACAAGTGCTAACATTTTACTTAGAGGGAACCAGTAACCCTGTGAAGTTTTAATATAGGTTTACCCTTCTCATTAGAAACAAGTGGACTCTGGTTACTCACTTCCCTTCCTAGGTAGTTTCAAAGTAAATATGAATATCATAGCTATCAGTGGGGGCACCCAGCAGGAGGAAGCAAAGGGAAAAACATCCCAGCACGCCTGATTCTCAGCAGCCCTCACAAGATTAAAATTATATATATAATTCTCTCTCTGTCTCTGAACAGGCAGATCCTCAGCTCCAGAAAATTCCCAGTTTACCCACTTACTGTCCATCTCTAAGGGACAGGCACATGATTTCAAGCAGGTGTGAAAGAGCCAGGAGACAAACAAAAGAGATAAAAGACAGAACAATTCTGAGGAGTGCTCAGGAGGCCACATCATAAGCATGACACGCCAACCTCTCACAGGCTGAGGCACTCCACCATTATCTAGTTCACAGATGGACCACCCAGAAAATCTGGGAGCAATTAGGAGGGAGAAAAAACAAATGCATGGGGGGGAGGGAAGGAGAGATTCCTTACATCATCTCCAAGCAAGCGTTTCGAGAATGAAGTGAATCTATACGAAGGAGGAATGCAGATGAAAGAGTTTGCAGTGAAAATGTAATAAAATAAAGGCAAAGAAAACATGAAGCATACAAAAGAATTATAACATGGCCATTAAATTTACAGAAAACCAGGACAGCGTGTAAACATAAATGAGGAAGCTGATCAAGTTCTAAGAGGCACATACATGCACATGTAAAGGGTTTAGCACACTAAATGCCTCTTCATGACTGCTAATGGTATTTCAATCTGCCTTTCCAACCCAGGGATTCATTATGCAAGAAAAACACATTTCCTTTCCTCCCTCTCAGTGTCAATAATAGGCAGTTAATATTGTCAGTAGAGAATGTAAACATCATGAAGCAACATAAACACAACTGCACATACTGCACAAATATGAGAACCACCATAACAGCCGGGGGGGGGGGGGCAAGGAAGGGAACTTATGCTAACAGTCCCTAGATGAACGTCTGGAAGCCATGCATTCTCAGGTGACTGTTTCATTTAACTGGACCAACAGTCTGGTAAGCCTCTTGATCAGGAGTTCACAGCATTAATGTATGTCTTTACACATATTTTTGCCTGGAGGTAATTTTCGTTAGGTGCCTAATTTTAGACATTCAGGTTTCAGATTTGGCCTGAGTTTATTCTGTAGCACAGATTTTGTCGGTCATATTTGTTGTAAATTACCATAGGTGTAATCTATGTACTTACAAATAAAAGTATACACTTGCAGCACGTAGAAGAAATAGGGCAAATAACACCTCACTTAATTAAAAATGACCCCAAACGTTTGAGGTTCGATCCATTTATTTTGTATTATTTTTATCTGCAATCTAATCCCTGTGAAGCGAGATCTGTGCATATGTTTTAACAAACATGTTCAAATTCACACTAACAACCAAAACTTTTTCAGTTTTAGTCATCACAACAGATTCATTCCTTAGTAACTTGCAACTTAGCAAGCACTATCTGTAGGGAAAATTAAGTTGAAAATTCACTATCCAGCTTGTCTCGGCACCAGCTACAATATGGCAATTAGTTTACCTTAGAGTAGACATCAAAGACTCAAAGGATGACCCTGCCCTATAAGACTGAAATCTTTTTAAAAGGCCCATTCCACTCAGTTTGCTAGTTTATAAGGTTTGCTAAAATCCTGTTTAATGATCATGTAGTTTCTTAGCAGGTCATGTGGTGCCATATTGTTTAAGGAACAGAAGAGTTAGTTATAAAACCTTTTTGAACTCGGGGAGCTTTCCGATTTGCTGAGGCAGAGCCACATTCTAAGAAGGTAAATGAAACTGTCTGATGCTAAAGCCGCCCTATGATTTTCTTCAGCTTCTTTCACACCAGACAAAGGTTCCCACACAACACATATGCTCCTTCACAACGAAGGATTCAATAACAGCAATACGTTCAAGTCCATATGGTGCAGAAGAAGCAGAACGAGAAGCTGAGAAACCTGCACTCGTACCCCTGTCAATTACAGGGGAAAGTGAGAGCATGAGGTGAGCCTAGCTGAGCCAGGTATGTGCACGCCATCTTTTCTCTTTTCCACCCTTCTTTTAAGAGCTGGCGTAACTCTCTTTGCATCCTCGGTCACTTAATTGTCTTCCCCATATGAACATGCAGCTTCAATTTAAAGCAGACCAGCTCAGTGGCCAAGTGGTGAGAAGCCACCAGACAGGAAATTTTGGTTGGACTCTCAAATTTGGCTTAACCCAGGAGAGATGCAGAGGAAAAGATTAATTTAAAAATGAAAAAAAGAAAGAGGATGACGGACAAAACTTAGGGGAAACAGAATTAGGTTTGAATGAAAAAAGAAATGGAGGGAAATAGGGTGGAAGGCATCTGTTCTTTAAATTAGGATGGAATTGTCCCACCTCTTTCCATTACTGTCACGAAGCATAGCTTTTCCCAGCTCTCTGGACTTTGTTTCCAACTCCTGAACCTGTTCCAGCAGCGTTTTATTGTAGGTATGCTTTGCCCTGTATCACAAGGAAAAGATTAAAAACAGTGCATGAAGATTTGTACAGTTGTAAAAAAACAATTATCCACCTCTGATAAAAGAGCCACACACAGAGCCTTTGTTTTGGAAACATTTGGGAAAGAGGGTATTGTGAAAGTGCATGAGCATGACAATTAGTGCAAGTTCATAGTATCTGAGTAATGCTACATGAAAAGTGCAGAAACGAAAGCCTACAAATTTAATATAATTTGCCTGCTCTAATAGAACACACTGTCTGTGTTAAAAACTAACCAACTGGCAGAACTGCTGGACTATGGAGACCTGACACCACTGCCATGGGACTGATCAAGACCCGGTCATTCAAACAAAAGAGCAGGGATTCATTGAATATTCATAGAAGTAAAACATGATTCCATTCTGTCCTTTGAGCCATACATTGCAGTGCCCTGAAAGCCTGATGAGAGTCTCTGATAATCGTTGCTATTTAAACCTTCTCATTTTTCAGTTATAAATATTTTCAGTTTTGCAGGACTTGTAAAGGTGTTTCACTCCCCATCGTTCTTCCAAAAAGACAGTAACAAGCCTGCCTGTATTCTTTTTCCTTAGTTTTGGCAGGCAGAAAGCAATTTATGTACCACAGAGATAACTTAGAATTTATACCAGCAAGGCTTATGTCTCTTGAGTCAAGAGACTTGGGCCTTTCAGGTCTCATTTCCCACACCATTCCCTGATTTCAGAGGTATTGCTCCTGATTTGCACTGGTGTAAGGGAGAGGAGAATCCAGCACTGTATCCCCTGATTCTCAAAGCAATAAAGAAAATCTAGGGGTATATTTCTCAAACAAGCAGTTTTCTAATAGCTTTTTCCTTTGTGCTGCTTAACCGAGGAAAAGGATCCCAGGAGATAATATTGATTTGCATGCGACTGCACAATAAGCTTGGAAGCAAAATGGAGCCAAGTCAACTGAGCCACCAGCATAGACTTAATAGAGAGATAAAGTATTTGCTTCTCTGTTTTAAAATGATATGCTCCAATTCCAGAGATGACAAAGACTTCCTATACAGACAGACATTGTTGAAATTTTTATTCAATAATCTAAAACACAATAGTAATCTGTCTCCATTATGGAGAGGCACCTACTAGAGAACAACTGGTCAGAAATGAAGTGTAGAAGAAGCTGGCAATAAAAGGACATTAGCGTAGTATCCAATGCATACATGTCTTTATACATACTCAAACAGCATTGTTCTCCCCATACCAAATACCCCGCCTCTGTATACTTTAAGATAGACACATACTTGGACAAAAAAAGCAGGGAATGAGGCCTAAGACTCAGGTGGGAACACAGATGCATCTTGACAGGGAATGAAAACAGAGTAGCAAAAACATTCTAAAAAATGTACTGGTTTCAAGTATGTTACATTACCTAAAACTGCACAAAAATGTAGAGTCAAGTTACAACTACTTAGAGTAATGATTAGACTCTGTCTCCTCTTTGAGAACTGAAACTACAGACTTTTTTTTTTTTTTTTTTAGGAGATAAAGCCTGCCTTAAGCTTTGGGCTATTAACTCTTATAATCTTTCCAATTGACTTTGCTTTCACATTCTTCTTAATTTGAACAAATGCATTAACATTGGGGTTGGTAACCTACAGCTTGTGCACTGGATCCGACCCACAGAACCCCTGGATCTGGTCTGTAGATGTGGGGCTTCAACAACATTTGGTGGCAGGGGGTTTGGCTGTGAATGCTCTCTCTATGCTGGCCTGCCTGCTTCTGACTAGGGGGTGGTCACTCCAGCCCGCAGGAAAACAGATTAAAATGCTGAATTTGAACTCATCTCTTACTTTTAAAATAGGCCATATCTAATACTGTAGACGTGAGCATTTTTAAATTTCAGGAAATTTTTAAATTTGAAGTTTGGAAGTTAAATTTAAGTTTGGAACTTTTAAAATCCTCCAGAAACTGCTTTTATATAGAAGGAAACATGGAAAAATACAAGTTATCCTATCTCTCCTAAGACTCCTTGTTCATCTCCAAGCTGCCAAGCAGCATAAGAGATTAAAGAAATGTTTTTCTTTTCCCTTCCACAGTGAACACTGAATCCAAAATATAAACAGAAGAGAATCTTACAACAGATAGTCCAATTAGTGAGATGCTGTTAAGCAGGTAATGCACTGAGCTATTTCCTCATGTGGAAAATATTGTTGCCATAAAGTCTGGGAATAGTAAAGTTATTTTTAAGCAGTCTGAAAAGATAGAATGTGTGTGCATTGCACCACAGCTGAATATCCAGAAACTAATGATAAACAGCATGTAATTTTCATACCACCCAGTAGCTTCTTGAGTTGACACAATGGCTTCACTGAAAGAGAGGCTGTAACTCTGGTAATTAGGGGATGTTTACACTGTGTCCCTGCTGCTGGCAGGGGGTCCCACTCTTGAGCAGGCCCTCCTCTCTTGCTCATATTGCATATACCAAAGCCAGAAATATGGTGGGGAAGTTGCTCTGGGGGCACCTCATGGAACTACCCTCAAGCATGCTAGAGCCAGAGGCCCTGAAAGAAGCCCCTTTCTGGACTTGGTGCACATGAGCTGGGACAGGCTGGTGGTGAGTATTGAGGATAGGTGCCAGAGGCAGTGCCAGGGATGCACATCCAGACATACACTGAGTATCTGTACTAATAGTAACTTGTCCATATGTTTCCCAATGAAGAATGATACATTATGGCACTTTTACTTGCCTAGTGCATGAGCCTACTCCTACTGAATGCAATGGCAAACAGCCAGTGGACTGCAGGGAGAAGGATTAGATACTTTTCATAACACCTTGTTTCAGAATAGCACATACTAACCTTTGAAACACAAGAAGAAAGGTAAAAGTCTCCAGTTGTGCCTTGTATTTTGCAATACATCTGAGATATGAACCTTCCACTAAAATTCTCACAAGCAAACTAAGGAAGTACGGGTTGTATGGATGGACTGTAAGAAGGATAGAAAACTGACTGGATCATTGGGTCAGAGGGTAGCAGTCAATGGTTCCATGTCTTGTTGGCAGCTGATATCAAATGGAGTATCCCAGGCGTGGGTCCTGGGACCAGTTTAGTTCAATATCTTCATCAATGACCTGGAAGATGGGAAGGAGTGCACCCACAACAAGTTCACAGATGACACCAAGCTGGGGGGATACACTGAAGGGTAGGGCTAGGATTCAGAAAGACCTCAACAAATTGGAGGATTGAGCTGAAAGAAATCTCATGAGGTTCAATAAGGACAAGTGCAAAGTCCTGCACTTAGGACAGAACAATGCCATGCATGGTACAGTCTTGGGGCTGATTGGGTGGACAACAACTCTGCAGAAAAGGACCCGGGGGTTACAGTGGACAATATGCTGAATATGAGCCAAAGGTGTGCCCTTGTTGCCAAAGAGGCTAATGGCATACTGGGCTGCAGTAGCAGGAACACTGCAAGCAGATTGAAGGGAATAATGATTCCCCTCTATTCAGCACTAGGAAGGCCACATCTGGAGAGATGTGTCCAGTTTTGGGTCCTCCACTACAGAAAGGATGTTGAGAAATTGGACAAAGTCCAGTGGAGGGAAGAAAAAAGGTTAGGGGGCCAGGACACATGGCTTATAGGGAGAGGTGGCATGAACTGGGCTTATTTAGTCTGGAGAAGAGAAGACCGAAAGGGGGATTTAATAGCAGCCTTCAACTACCTGAAGGTAGTTCCAAAGAGGATGGAGCTGGACTGTTCTCAGTGGCGGCAAATGACAGAACAAGGAGCAATGGTCTCAATTTGCAGCAAGGGCAGCTTAGATTAGGTATTAGGAAAAGCTCTCTCACAAGGAGGGTAGTAAAACACTGGAGCAGGTTACCTAGAGAGGTGGTAGAATCTCCTTCCTTGGAGGCCCCGCACATCCAGCTAAACAACGCCCTGGGTGGGGTGATCTAGTTGGGGCTGGTCCTGCTTTGAGCAGGAGGTTGGACTAGATGACCTCCTTGAGGTCCCTTCCAACCCTAATTTTCTATGATTCTAAATATAAAATTGTCCATGTAATCTTATTGGTTAGCTCAGGGCTGGGCAAAATACAGCCAGTGGGCCAGATCTGGCCCACCAACTGACTGGATCTGGCTCTTGGGCAGGCGCCCACCAATTGATTGCATCTGACCCACAGCTGCTCCCGTGGCACTCTCCATGGGGCCAAGCCCCACCCACTTCTGCCCAGGGCATCCTGTGCTGTATTCCCACCCACTCCTGACCCTAGCCAGTGCACACAGCTTCCTGGCTGATCTGTTCCTAGTGCAGCTGCAGCTGCCCAGGTACTGTTTGGCTCCCCTTCCTCTAGCAGCTCCTTCTCTTCCTGCCCCTGCTACATTGCTCTGGGCAGCAGATAGCGTGAGAAAGTGACAGTGGCTATGGGGATGCATGCTGGGCACCACATATCCAGCCAGGCAGAGGGGCAGGGGGAAAGATGCAGCCAGGTAGCTTCTGCCCTAGTATGAGGGGCTCCAGCTCCCAGCCATCTTCCACCCACTCTGCCTGCCTGGCATGATGAGCAGGCCCCTGTGGGCAGCCAAATGTGCAGAAGGTGGCTGAGAGCTGAAGCCCCATGTATTAGGGCAGGAGCTGTCCATCTGCAGCTTCCCCCCACACCTGGTGCCTGGCATGTGTCCCCATGGCTGCTGCCCTTCCTCACCCTACCAGTGCTGCAGGAGCAGGAAGAGGAGCCACTGGAGGTGGGTGGAGCTGAGCAGAGCCTGGGTGGCTGCAGCCACACCAGAAGCAGCTCCATGGGAAGCTGTGCGTGCTGGCTGGAGTTGCTGAAAGGCGCAGGTAGGAGCACAAAGCAGAACAAAAATTATTTTTTGAAATAAAATTAAAATATGTTATAGTAGATGTTTGATTTTTAGAATATGATTGATTGTTTTATTTATAATTTGTCAGAATGATATCTTCTGAAAGACTGTGTGCGTGTGGCCCTTGAAAGCTCACCAAAACTCAGTAAGTGGCCTGCCAGCCGAAATAACAGCCCACGCCTGAGTTAGCTGGAAGTGGCTCTGCTATAGAATGACATGTCCTTTCTCTTGTACCCTGGCATGATAAAAGCACCAAACAGAAAAGCAGCTAGGCTTCAGCAGCTTCTTTCAGACCCACAACCATGTGTAGCTGGTGTTGTGGAGTCTACAAGGTCTCTTGTATACCAGTGGCACCTGGAAGGAGCACATTGTGTGCTCCAGAGATTTCATCTGTGTCCAGTGGCTTCATAGCACAGGGAGGAGCTTTTTTATGCTTTCTGCACATCACCAACCTCTGAAGAACAGGTAGGCACAATGTGGTCTTTAAGGTCCTTTCTGCAATGCAAGGTTTTGTTAGATATTAAGGAAAAGTTCCAAAGTCACTGAGTGACAGGCATTGTGAGAGCAGTATCAACCCTTTGGTTCCTTGGCTCCAATTCACTAAAACAAATTACTCTGATGACTGCTACGTACACTCATTGGCCAGATCCTGCAATGCTTGCTACTGTTAAGTAGCAGTTACTTCAGTAATGGATTTGTAAAGGTGGCTGAATCAGGACCTTTATAAGTAAGAAATAAAAATCCTGCATATTTTCCCTGAAATCAGGGAATTGGAACCAGAGTTAACAATGTGGTTTTGCAGCCAAATGCTTAATAATAAGCTTCCCCCTCTTTCTGAAAAGAAATAAAAAATTTCCACATTTCCTTGATTCAGTAAAAATGTTGCAGGCATAGAGCTCCAGGGAACATGGGAGATAAGAGGCATGTTGACAAGCGGAGCCTATGTAACAAAGGAAATATAAAACTAGTTCAAACCTGCCAACATTACAAATTTCTATAATGGACACTACGTCCCTGTTTAGATATAAAATGATTTGCACAGGACTGGAAATACACTTTTTCTGGTCCCCTTCAGTGCTCTACCAGATGCAACCTCTACTCTTTGTTTACTCTGTTCTGGCAGTGTTCTGTACTGAAATTAGGCACATGTCTTTTGGGTCACGTGAATGCCCTTTTTGTGGACATATGGTTCATGTCCAAAAAGAATTGAAAGGGATAAATTCCATGACCAGGAAAAGCCAGAGCTTCTGGAATTTTATGGCTGACAACAGATTCTGCTGAATTACAAACAGTGACATGTAGCCACTGCAGCAGAAACGTGCTGTCTAGTCTCTCTGCTTTCCAGGGGCCTCAGGTTGTAGCTCAAGTTTTGTATGGCAAGTTTTTCTGGAAAGGAAACAGACTTGTACTCCCTCCATATGGCAGTGCTGATAGCTGTGTCATTTCATTTATCCTGGTTAAAATATTAATGGTGTTAATTTTACAGTGACAGGTAAAAAAAAGTTATGTCTGAGAGAACACATTTTCTGCTTTGCATTGATCTGAGCCTCCTGTTTATAATCTATTGGCAAAATATCCAGAGAATCAATTGAAATGTGTGTCGATTGAGATTCTCAACATATACTCTTGGACTGAAACAGTAAAAAGATTCTGTGCTGAAAGTTCTGTAAAGAAGGAAACTTCTTCAAGCTGAGTCAGTAATAAAGTTTTTAATGACTCATAGGAAGAAGTTACACATGACACTTAGCCCATGCTAAATCTGTGGAACGTTACACAGTGTTAAAGTCAGAATGTGCTCTGAGCTGCTGGAGGACTGCAGATTGCTCATTTATCACTATACAGAAGAGTGAAGTTACCTTAACACAAGCTAGAAAGTATGGTCCAGATTTAACCCTTGTCTGAAATGGTGTAATTTTCAGATGCTCAGAGGGCACTTTATATAAGTTAACAAGGTTTAATGTCTGGGCGCTTGCATTTTAAGCATCCTTAGTATGGTCACGGTGTATTCTATAGATAACTTCACTCATACTTTTTGATGATTTGCTCTAGTTATATCAGGTCTCTCCTACTGGTGTCTAGCTATTCTTGCTGAGAACTAAAAAAAGAAGGCAATTTGAGGACACAAGTATGGCCTGCACTGAACATCCAGACAAGTTTTTTAAAAATCAGGTGTCCAATGACAGACACCTAAATACATATGTACACCCTGCTCCTGCAAACAGCTCCACATGTACTTAATTTTAATCATGAGAACAATTCAGTTTACCTTAAAATGGATAAAATGAAGTGATACTTAATTACATAGAGGACAATGATCTTAGGTTTACAAAATAAGTGAACAGATTTGCAAAGGTGACAATCATGTCTTTTAAGCTTGAACCCATGTTCAGCCTCAAATTTCTAGACCTGTTTTATCATTTTCAACAACGCGGTGGTCACAGAACTACATCTGACTACTCAGTCTCCAGTGGAAATGGTAAGTGATACTGGCTGTGTGAGGTAACACAGCTCATGAAAATTAATCAAAGGAAGGGAAGGGAATTTCTTTTTAAAAAATCATCATTGATTTTTGGTAGGCAAATACAACATTTTAAATTCTAATATACTACTGGCTCATGGAAAAACAAACTTACAGCACCTCTATATGTAGACTGATTTATCCTTTTAGGCTGACATCTGAGACAGACAGGTGCTCTGGGGAGATTTTCTTGCTTCCTACTGTATTTAATTTATCCTTCCATACTTTCTGCTTTTCTCCCTTAAGGAGAGTTTTTGCTGGCTGGCAAAGAGCTTGACCCAGGGGTTAGAGATTACAGATTATGAGGCTTTCACCTTATGGCTTCATGACAAATCACGTATTAACCTTTCTATCCTCCCACTTCACTCCAGCAAGGATCTGCAACATCAGCCCCATGGCTGGAATGCCCCTGGGCCTTTCCTGTAAAAGGTCACGAAACATGGCAGTACCTTTAGTCTGCAAGATCAGAGCGATAGTTTCTTTACTGCTCTTCTTCATGCAGAGTGGGACTGCTAAAACAGGGCTCAAAATTCCAATCTCTGTTCAGTCCATGAGAATAATTTAATTTAGGCTAGATGTCAAGAAAAATATTCCAGACAGTAAGATCTATTGGAAGGCTGTAATAGCCTTCCAAGGGATAGGATGAAATTCATATCGTCCGAGACGTTTCAAAGTAGACTGGAAAAAAAGCCCAACAATACTTGTAAAAATAAATAATTTTGCTTTGCAAAGAATATAGGTGAAACCAGCCTCTTTTTTAATCACAATGTTCTTTGATTCCATTACTTTTCTCAGTATTTTCAACTCCAGGCATTAAAAGAGGGTTACCCAGATCTGCACTTCATCACTGATCTTTCTTGGATTAGGAATGGAGTTATGAGGACCTTCATCTAAATGTTAAGGTACAAGACTACTTTGTACAAAGTATATGCAGGAAGCTTCACTGTGGAGGGACAGCCCTGAGGGGAACTGTCAAGCAATCTAGTGTTGAGCAAGAGAACTTAAAATGAAATGGCTGGACAGAATAAAATATAGTTATCCAGGAGAAGACTGTTCCTTTGTCTACAAACTAAAGTACTATTACTTTCTAACTCATGCATATATAGTCACACTCCAAAAAGTCTGGGCTTCTTTGGTTGTAAGAATAAAACATAAATCTTTGTAACAAGAATAGCATTGCCCCTAGTGAAGTATATGTCCTTCAGATTTCTGGAAACATTTTGGCCAGGTACAGACATTATACTTTTAAATGCTATAAGTGATCAGAAAGCAGTCTGCACCTGAATGGAATAGCATGGTGCACAAAACCGGTCTATACTCGTAACAGAGCAGAAGATTGGTGCAGGCTGGATTAAAAATGGTGGAACCAGGTCTTGCTGGTGGACCTGGCAAAGGGCAAAAGTGTGTTCTGTTCACTACCAATCTAAACTATGTGGCTTACAGAAAACTGCATAACAGAGATTGATTTTGCCTCAGGCTTTTTGAATGTCTGTACCTAGCCTCCATGAATGTCACTGTTATGAATCCTTTCATCTTGACTGTGATATTATAGCTGATGAACAACTCACACAACTTTAAGACAGGCACTATAAATACTTCTAAAGGAAGTCACTCAAACTGATTGTTCAGTTGAAGTGTTACTAAACGATGGACTGAAAGATACTGAACTGAAGGAAACAGAGGTGAAGGAGCATTTCTACAGCAAATACAATTATTTCTGTAGTCTTTAAACTTACGCTCTCCAGGCCACATCTTTAAGAAGGCACGCAGTGGGCACCAGCAATAAACCAAACCAGAAATATCCACATCTGAACACCATTCCTGCCTAGGAAGAAACAAAAATAAGCGAGACATGAAATCACCTTCATATCACAGTGAGTAGGTGGTTGCCTGAAAACAACAGGTGGAGCAAGGGATAACATCATTACACAGACATATACGATCTGATCTAAAGTCTACTGAAGAAAATGGAAGGAATCTCATTGAGTTTTGGATTGGATCTAAAGCAAACGAAGAGCCAACCTAAACCACTTTAGGTTGATATCATTATTTCAAGGTGCTCTAGAAATATATATGTTATAGCTAGATCCTCAGCTGATGTAAGCTTCTGAGTCTACATAGCCACACACAGAGATCCACACATGCTGAGCTGTGTGATAAACAAATTTAGCATGCACATTTGACCGTCCTTCTTGCCCTTTGCCTATTATTCCTCCAGGACTCATTCTAACATTCCAGACCTCTGAGCAGTTTTAAACAGCTGTCAAAAAAAATAATAATCCATCTGGTTCAGAAATCCTTCAGCCTTTGTCCATTTGGATATGAAATTTTATCTCCAAATTACCCTTCCCTGAGACCCAAGATGGGCAAGATCCTGCCTTTAGGATAAATTTTTCCACATAGAAAAATGTCATAGCTTTACATTCTAACATTATGTATCCTTACAGGGCTAGAAACAAATTCTTTATGCAGAGGTTCCCAAACTTTTTCTTCCCCCTTCCAGATTTTTAAGTTGCCCATGTACCCCTACCAGCATATGTTTTGTATTTTAACCCCTTATATGCCAATTATTATCATTATGAAAATTAAATCTGCCATTACACAATTTCTCTCACATACCCCGCCCCAGAGAAGTCTTGCATACCCCCAGGGGTACATGTACCCCATTTTGGGAAACTTTGCTTTATAGTATTGAAGAGGTAAGAGTCCCAGAATCCCAAAGAGCTCAAACATGTTTCTAGCTTTTGAAGGGTGCTTGGTAAAATTACTGAAATTAAGGACAGCATTATTTATAAAACAGATATTTTAGGTCATTAGACTTTTTTGTGGCTCCCTTTGGAGTTCTGTATGTTTAGGGATAATGGTAACAAGAGACCATGAATTCAAAAGTGGACAGATACCAAAGAAACAACAACAAACCCTGCAAGACAGGAAAAGAAAATCCCCTTAAAAAATCTTCAGTATATTGATCAATTCATTTTTCTGTGAATGTGCCTTCAATAAAAGAGGGCTAAGGTGTTGCAGTTTAGTTTTTAGGGTAAATGTGCACCTATGGGAAGTTATCACAAAGCCACTGATAAACAGTAATTGCCCTTCTCCCTATTTTACCTCACAGTAAATAGCCTACCTGTTCAAACCATATGAATGTGACATACATGTGGGATGCAGTACAAGAGTTTGATTAATACTTCTTTGGGATGAACCACATAACTCATCTGCTCTGCTGCCAGTCACAGATAATAATCTTGCTACACATTAATTCTCATAAACCTTCCATGTCACATTGTATTCCATTTAAAATACACAGATCCTTACTTATGCATAATCATTTCTTACGGTCTGGAAAGCACCTATCCGAGAAGAATGTATATACACAGGTGCGCCAAAATTAACAGTTTGACTGACCAGTTTAACACGGGTATATTTGTTTTAACAGTGCAACACCACCAATCATCAAGCAAGGAAAGAAAAATATCAAGTTTTATTGAAAATTCAAGGGATTTAGGTAGAAGTAGAGGATGAATTTAACTCTGTATGGAATGTGAAAAGAAAATACATTTTGGGATTTTGGACTTACAATAGTGATTATAATTATACCCAGTGGTCAGGATCTCATTCTTTACATGTTAAAAAGTCAGCTCTCACACCATGTCAAAGCACTGGCTCAATACTAATTCTTTCTCCTTCTTTTGTATGACATTTCAGGATTACAACATCCATAGATTAATATCTAAATTTGATAGCCATTTGACTGCACAGATTGAATTTAGATTGCCATTAAATGATCTAACTGCGCAATTGGTCATGTGTTGTATCCTCTAAAAAAAACAACACACCACAACTGCAACCCAGACTCCCTTTGATTCTCCATTTATGGAGTAGGTGTCCGCATTTTTCATGAAGTGTCAAATGTGATTCAGGGAGGACCAAATCTTTCTTGGTAGGTTAAATCCTGGCTGGGGGACTGTAGGTTTGCTAATGATGCATTTCTGTGGCAGGCTGGTATTTGCCCAGACTTCCCTCCACTGTTCTTCAATGCTCTTACTTTGAAATTATCATAGAGCTTTTTGGCATATTTCTAGAAGGGTTTTCTAGATTTGAGGCTGTGAATTGTGGCGTAGTGATTGGGAGGTTTGGGTTACTGATGGCCTTATGGTATTCCTTCATGTATGTGGCATCACGGAGGAGCTGTGGGGGAGCAGCGTTCGCTAGGACTGGAAGCCATGACAACAGCGTACTTTTTTAGCATTCCTGATATAAGCCGCATAACTGCATTTAACTGTGTATCAACAATCTTTGCGTGCATGCTTTTGTTCCAGATTGGGGAGCAATATTCTGCTGCAGAAAAAACAAGTGCTATAGTGGCCGTTTGAAGCACGGTTGCATTTGATCCCCATGTCGTTCTGGCACAAAGTTAACTTGTGCTTTTGTTATTTAGCAACATTCCATAGATGTTCATGAAAGGTGAGGCTCCGATCAAGAGTTATGCCAAGGTATTTTGGGAACTTTTCATGCTCATAATACTAATTCTGAGGGAAAACTTGCCCATTTTAACTGCCAGTGCATCTTCCTTCAGCACCATCACAATGCAACCATATTTAGCAACTATTTGCCCCTTAGTACTGGTAGTAAAAGAGAACTGCTAAATTTGTTTATCTGCTGTTGGATATTCTATTCTTCACACCAGAGTGACAGAGACATGGAAAATATTTTATTGAAACTGAGACTGAGATGTACTTTAGGCCAAAGCATTTATGGATGTTTTGCCATCCACTACAACAGGGAGTAAATAAATCCCACCAGAGAATTAATTACAGGTTATCTGTTATTTTTCATACTTGCTTTCAGATTAGAAACCTCAGGTGACATGACTGAAGATTGAAAGAAGGTCAGTTTGGTGCCTATCTTCCAGAAAGGGAGGAAAGTAGATCCAGGGAAACAAGCCTATCAGCCTGACCTCTATCCCCGGGAAGATCTTGGAAAAAATGTTCAAAGAGACCATTCTAGACGAACTGGCTGATGGCAACATCCTGAGGGACAGCCAGCACAGGTTTGTTGAGGGTAGGTCTTGCCTGACCAATCTCATCTCCTTCTATGACCAGGTGACATATCACCTGGACAAGGGAGAAGAGATTGACATCATATATCTTGATCTTAAAAAAGCCACTTATCTGGTGTCCCATGATCTCCTCATGGAAAAATTGGCCAACTGCAGCCTTGGCTACATCAGAGTCCAATGGCTGGGGAATTGGCTTTAAGGTCAGACCCAGAGAGAGTGGTAATCGACGGAAGTGAATCATCATGGTGCGCCATGGTCAGTGGGGTCCCCCAAGGCTCCATCCTAGGGCCTATACTCTTTAATATTTTTATTAATGATTTAGACATTGGTGTTAGAAGCAGACTGGCCAAGTTTGCCGATGACACCAAACTTTTGGGGTAAAGTGTCCACACCTGAGGATAGGCTGGTGATCCAAACAGACCTCGACAGGCTCAGAAAATGGGAAGACGAAAACCTGATGGCATTCAACACCAAAAAATGCAAGGTACTCCACCTTGGGGAAAAAAACCTGCAGCATGCTTATAGGCTTGGCAGTGCTACACTTGCACGGCCAAAAGGGACTTGGGAGTCATGACTGACCACAAGATGAATATGAGGCACCAATGTGATGTCGCAGCTGGTAAAGCGAGCAATAATCTGGCTTGCATCTGTAGATGCATCTCAAGCAAATC
>NW_017728906.1:167795807-167852809 GCF_001723895.1 Crocodylus porosus | reverse complement strand
CTGCCTACAAGTATATAAGGGGTGTACATTAGGATTTGAGGGAACGCCTGTTCACCAGAGCATCCCAAGGGATGACAAGGTCAAACATTCACAAACTCCTCCAAGACTGTTTCAGGCTGGATGTAAGGAAAACCTTTTTTACTGCCTGAGCCCCCAGGGCCTGGAATAGACTCCCTCCAGAGGTGATGCAAGCACCTACTCTGGACTCTTTTAAGAAACATTTGAACTGTTTATCTTGCTGGGATCCTTTGACCCTAGCTGACTTCCTGCCCCTGGGACAGGGGGCTGGACTCTATGATCCTCCAAGGTCCCTTCCAGCCCTAATGTTCATAAAATCTATGAAATGCCTGCACAACATGGCCTGTTTTGGATATAAGCAATACATTTATCTAATGGGGAGCAGCCTCTAATAACAATGTAATTAGACCCAAGGCCACAGCATAATGACATAGTACCCCATGGCCCCCCAAAACCTATTTTGTTCTGAGTTTGTTCCTGCAGTTCTCACATACCCATAGTATGAGTATTCAGTGACCTTAAACAGCACAAGTAAAGGACTAACGCAAGAGCTGCAAAATCTAATAAACATTCCCTCTGCTCGTTTTTTTCTTCTTTTTGTTGTGTCTTCTGTTTTACTGTTGAATGCATCCTTTACATAGTCTTAACACTCAGAGCAGGTTGGGAGCAACTTACAAAATAATTTAAAAATTATTATTTTAACTATCTTATCATATTTAATCAACAGTCATGAACAGTAATCATTTTTAGAGATTAAATGGAGATAAATTCTTAGTGATACCAAGGAACTCAAATTAAATGCATTTTACTTGCAACTGTGCATCTTATTTAGTCCATGAAGGTGTGCACACTTTGAATTATAAGAACATTATTCAACTAGTCTGTCCCCTTCACTGTGCCTTTTATCTCAGCCTTATCTGCCTGTTTTTAGCTCCCATACAATCAACTTCATGCCCAGTCCTCTCTCTTCAAGCTCCCCGAGAGCACAGGCAAGGCCCTCTTCCTTGCCCGTGTTTAAGGTCATCCAAAACATATACTTCTTTCATATTCTTCCTGTGAATCAAGCTGGCTTGGAAGTATATCACCAATTGCCTCTTCCCTTAATCTCTGTTTATTCTCATCTCCTTGCAGGGTTATAATATTTGTTCTACACCTATTAGCTCCTTAGAGCAGGGTTGATTTTTTTCCTGATGGTTTGGAAATGACCTTATACAGGGATGTCACACCCATCCTGCTCTTCTGGCTGGCTCCAGACAGCAGGGCTCCTCACAGGCTGGATTCAGATGCAGCAGTGCTAGCAGGGCAAGAGGCAGGGTAAGTGGTGGTGGAAGCAGAAGCACAAACAGCAGTGGGGCAAGCAGTGCTGTCATTTACCCCCTGCTGCCAAAGACTATTGCCAATGGGACATCATAGTCCTGAATTCTGTGGTAAGTCCTGCCTTCTGCTTACCCTACTCTCAAACCCCCAGCCCCTCTGGGAGCCCCTATAGGAAACCTGTAGATCCACAAGTCCTGGTACCTCAGGCTGGCTGCTAACATTCCTCATAAATGCGAGTGCATTCCTTTATTAAAGCAGAGATCAAAAGCACAGCATGAGCATGGGCTGAGCAAAAGGCTAGCCTGAGGATCTGTTCTATACCATGTCTTAACCCAACTATTTTAAAACAGATTCATCAAAGATATGTTCTACCTGAACAGCTTGAGCTGCAACAAACAATAAACTACAAGCTATTTCCCCACTGTATGTCTTTATTATGCAAATAAGGATCATTTGCAATTCTAGGGTTTCACCAACAGGTGGTGCCAGCAATTTCAACAATTCCTTGAAATAATAAAAATAACCCCTAGACAAAATTCTCAGATGTAGAAACGGGGACTTTCCCAGTCACTATATTGGTGTTAATATCACCGCAGTCTGGTTAGCCAACAGTTAAGGATAGTGAATGGTTTAACACAGGTAGGCTTGGCAGGATTCAATTGTTTATCAATGGACACTGACAAACATGGAGTTCATCTGACACAGGCTGATGGAAAATATTTCTGTTGGTAATCATCGAAATTTACATAAAGGAGATGTAAAAAAGAAAAAAAATCTGGGGTGGGTGTAAGGAATTCTGTGGTAGGGGGTGCTTCACACACAGGCCGGGCCAGGCTCCACAGGAGTTTGACCCCAACCCCTGCTGAAACCTGGGCAGAATGAGGGGCTGGTCGTACTGGGCTCCCAGCTGTTACCAGTCCTGCCCCTCCAACCCCTTCTCCCAGCACAATCTTACTAGCATGGCCTACAGCTCCTGCAGTGGCCACAGTGCATGTGCACCAAACTTCTGTGGAGCTCTGCAGCGCTGTTCTGAACTCCAGGAAATACTGCTTTGTTGATGAAGTTGGCTACTGTCTGCTTGCATAAAGGTATGCTTTATTGATTTATGGATATTTACTTTTTATACTACTACATTGTCTGTCCCCACACCCACAATTTTGTGCCATCCTGAAAATTTAAATTGACAAAAATAGAAAAATAGTCCTAATTTTGTGCAATCTCAAAAATGTAAATCAATACAAAATGAAAAAAAGCCCTAGCCCTGCACAATCTCAAGAATTTCAATAGATAAAAAATGAAATAAATGCTTAAAAAGAAACGTTGATTTTAGCCCCTGAAATAAATAAATCAATCACATTCTGCCAAGTTTAAACATAGATAAAGCAAAGATATGAACCTCTGCACATTGCTCAAGACAAACCCAACATACACTTTGATACGTTTCAAAAAAGATCCTTCTACAGTTACTTTACTTTGTCTTCACTGACTTATATGGCATGAAATGACAGTGAAAGTGATAAAAAAAAATATGAAAGAGGCTGCTTCTGCTGTATTTGTGGCATGGGCAGAAAAAAAAATGGAGCCGGAACTGCCTTGATTTTTAGTTAAATTATTATCTTTAAGAAGTTTAGTTAATACTCAGATAAGTTGCTATTGGTGTCTTACCCAATCAACTGCTACTCCAAGATTCTGGAGACCCAAGTTTTCTGCTCTGTTATGAACTCAAGGCCACTTAACTTTGCTGTGTCTCAGTTCCCCATCTGTAACATGGGATATTGATACTCCTTTACCTCACAAGGATGCCGGTGTTAAGGTCCTTTGATTATGAGGGACCTTATAAACATACATGATCAAACTACCATGAGCTTTTGGGCTAGGGACGGACATTCAAAAAGCCCAAGGCTGAATTGATTCAATCTTTATAGGTTAATCTAACCTGGCTAGGCTGAACTGGCTTGTAACTGCACAGACATCCCAGACATGCAGGCACATGCCTGCAGTGGCTCAGGCTAGAAGCTGGGGTGGGGGCGCTAGAGCAGCCTTCTCTTCCTTCCACAGTCCTGAGCTGAGGGGGTGGGGCATGGCCAGGCAGGGAATTTATAACAGTGCTTATCACCCCATTAAGAAAACAACAGAGGGACATGGACATTACCATCTGCCTGTTGATTCAGCAGGGACCATAGCAAACATGTGGTCTGCTAGCTAATACACAGACACCTCCTCAGCAAGGCAGAGGGAAGGGGGGAATTCCTGCTTAGCAGGGAACTGGGGGGAGGTGGGGGGGCAGCCAGCAGTCTGTGCTGGAGCTGGAGCTGCAGCCAGGGAGCAGAGTGGAGGGGCCAGCCCTGCTGTGGAGCAGAGACTTCCGCCCAGCCCAGATAGCAAGTTGGGATGCTGCGGGTGTTTGGTTTAATCTTAAACCAGCAAGGGGCCTGGGACAGACATTGCATAAACTGGTTTGAGCCAAATCAGTTAAGTCTGATACTACATTCAAACTGGTTTCAACCATTTTCAAACTGGCTTATGTGCACAGAACATCTGTTCTGTTACAGGTTTAACCAATTTCTGATCTCTTAAACCGGTTTGTGTGCAACGTCTGGAACTCTGCTAGCCTGCAAGGGAAAAGCCGCTGTTTCCAGTGTTTTTCTCCTTTAAAGGAGAATCTATTTTTAGAGTTTGTTTGCAATCCTTTCATATATTCTTGTGACCCAATTCTGGGCTGCGACACATAGATTAGGAAACGCTGACTTAGTGGACAGGTGCTGTAACTGCTCTCACTGTGGATGAGGTTGGGAGAGCTTGGTTATTTGTCTGCTCCACTCCCAGTACTGCAGAGTAAAATCCAGGGTAAATTACTCCAAAGTAATCATGTTGTGGGTGTGACCCTGCTCCTCTGACCAGGGCTACACCTGGGACTTCGGAGAAACAGTGGCCCCAGGTCACCCGCATAGTGAGAAAACCAGTGCAGGGATTTGTTTGAAGTCTCAGGGCACAGTGAAACAGAGAACTTGTTTTCAGTTGCAATTAAATGCACATATTTTCCTTTAAAGTAGTCACCCTTGAAAAACAAAACTGGTGCCAACTTGGACTTTGCTCCTGAAAGACTTCTAGAGATTTCCATGGAAAAAAATTAAAAGGCCAGGCTGAAATTGGAAAGGGATCAGTTTTTGAAAATAAAATATAAATGAAACAGCACAGCAGCGCCAACCCTCCTGTGGATGATGGATGAATCGGCATATTTCTGAAGAGCGGTGAATCTCAACCAGGGTGTCACAGCATCCTAGGGTACCTTCAGATCCTTTCAAGGATGCCAAGAGGTATCACACAATGTTAGCACTATTAAGTATGCAACACAATCCATGACACAAATCCAGGTGTTTCAAACAAGAATCCATAGCATCTCATAACATTCTGCCTTGTTGTAGTCTTTGTGAGTTCTTTACAACAGAAGAATTGCGCTGTTATTATTCCATAATAAAAAATGAGTTAAAGTTCAATATTTAACCTCATAAAACAATGTATTTTAAAGAATTAGACCCAGAAATAGGGAAGGATTTTCCTTTCTTTCATTTAAATGATAAAATAAAAACTGTTGCTGTCCTATTAGCTCACATAAATAGGGTGATTAGTATTCTTACTATGTGGTGTTTAAATAAATATACAAATTTGGTCATTCCTATTATTGTATTACAGTGGTTCCTAGAGGTTTCAGCAGAGAATAGGGCCTCATCATATAAGAATATATTACAAGATATACCTTTGCCTTACAACTCCATAGAAAAGACAAAGTGTGACAGGGAGAGGACAGGCACAAAGAAGTCAAATGACTTTTCCCCAGTTGCAGAGCAAGGCAACAGCAGTACTGGGAACAGAAGCTGAATCTCTTGACTCCTCTACTAGACCTCACATGTCATCAGAGCTGAAGGCTGGGAGCCTAAATATGAAATATAATCGATATTCAGGAATGTGTTCTCAAAGACCTACTCTGTGAACACTGGAACACAATCTAGCCACAATTATGTCACTAATCTGTCTTCACATATAGTATTTCCAAATATGACTTGGTGCTTAAGAATGTTGAATTTAAGGGAAAACTGTAGCTAGCTTCAGGATGGCCAGATTTACTAGCTTCAGGGCTGACAGGTGTGATCGACAGATTTACTAGCTCTCCTCTCTGGCAGATGCGTTAACAGAAGCTGTGCCTAGAGAGAACCCCCTTAGGGTTGGGGTTAGTAACAAAGTGGTAAAAAACATGAGGCAAAAGACCTAATTTTTCCCTCTCACATCAATGGGAATGAAGAGTAGCACTACCAGGGTCAGTGGAGTTTTATGGGTGAAATGTTGGCCAGGGCATTTCCTAGTTTGAAAAGAGATGCAACATTTCCAATGATGTAAGAGTTTTCATGCTAAAAAGACTCAAATGAAAAATATTACCTCATTGCCTAGGAAAGTGGTGTGGCATATAGTTCTCTAGTTTTGAGGTATCATTTGGGGAATTTGCTATTGTTATTTACCATTTATTGTAGGCTGCTCTGAGCCTTTCTGGATACAGATCTAAATACCATCACCACTGCTTGAATGTAAGAACACATTAGCCAGGACTACTCAAGACTTATATCTTCCCCACTGCTTGTGTCCACACCTTTGGAGAACAGTTAAAAACGACAATATCTGGATATTTTTTTACCTTGTTTTCTTCCTTTTGCCAATTATAAATAAAACAACACAAGCCTGAAGTCAACAAGATTTTCCTCCACTCTCAAATCCTTCCCTTTACCCCCTTTACTATAGCAGTAAAGAAAGCAGATATTTTCTTTCTAAGAAGCTAAACAGGAAACTTGGAATCTATGCCCCAATCTTGGGAACATTATAACTGGCCTAACTGTGGGTGGCTCACATGTGAAAAACATAAAAGTCAAAGCATGGCCACTAACTACACAGATGGCTAGAAAAAGGAACTTAATACCAGTGCCAATCTCATGACTAGGGACATATGGAAATTGTGGAGGAAGTGTGCTGCACAGTGGCTCCTTTAATTTTGCTTGTTTTGCAACATGTCCGCCACCCCTGAATTGGCAGAGGGGCCCTGGTGGCTTGACTGCTTGCCGCTGATTGGCCTATGCTGCAGTTTTTGCCTCCCAGCGAATCAGCAGCAAGCACCAGGGCCACTGCCCCCCCCCCCGACCAATGAGCAGCAGGATGCAAAAATAGTGGCATATTTAAAACTGTGTTTTTTGCCTCCTGGTCAATCTGCAGCAAGTGGTGGGACTGCTGGGGCCCCTCCGCCAATCAGGGGCAGGGAAGTCATGTGGCAAAATGGGCTAGATTAAAGGAGACACTGTGCAGTGTACTTCCACCATGATTTCATGACAGGTGGTGCTGTTTGCAAAGCCATGGGCTCTGAGAACCATGTGATCAGGCAAGAATTCATTTTCATTAAAGAACCACAGCTCTCACGAGTAGAGGAAAACAGGGAAGCATGAAAGGGCCCCCAGAAAATTCAAAGAAAGTAAAGAAGTACTTTGGCTTATGAAAAATCTTCTTGTACAACTTTTGTAGTTGGGAATGTTATGGTACAAACCCATGGGTTTGTAATGGGGCAAAAAATTGCAGGGATTTTCCCCTGAAAATCCACGGGGAAAAAATGAAAAAGCAAAACACACAGCCTCTGCTCATTTACATTAGTGCAACACTGTTTCATCGAGGTCTTTTGGCTTATACCAGTAAGACAGCAAAATAACCCTAAAACTTTCTATTTCCTGTCAGCTGTTAAGAACTATTTTTCATGGTGGAAGAACGAATTCAGGCACCAGAACACCTTTGTGTTTTGATTTGTAAATACAAATGTAAATATCTATCATTTATTTCGTAAGTGCATTAATTTTGTGTGTTACTAGGTAAATGCATCCTAAAGTGTGGTTAACAGGTTTCTATTTTGTATAAACGATATGCCTACTCATGCATCATTACCTATGGAAATGCACCCTCTCTGTCTTATAGCTTACTGATTATACAACATATTAACCAGGTTATATTTTATTTTGATACCCTGCCTCAACAATCTGAGTATGCTCAGATGTGATGTTATGCATACAATACTATTTCTTACTTGTTATTAGCTTCACTGCTGAGTGAACTGTTACTTTGTACAAAATCATTTGGAGGCTAGGGGTAGGTTACAATCACTCCAACATACAATTACAATTTTTCAAGAATTTTTTTGCAGCACATAGCTGGTTAGGACACTACAAGAGAATTCAACGTGTTTCAAGGTAAGCTGGTCCAATATGGTCAATCATTTCCACCTGGTTTCTTGTCTGAATTTCTTTAAGTTCTCAGCCTCCAGCCAGTACATCTCATTATGCCTTTTTCAGAAGGATTAGAGCCACCTTATTATTGGAAATCCTTTCCTGAGTAGATATTTGTAGACCAAGATCAAGTCAGCCTTTAGCCTTATAAAATAACTAGATAAACTAAACAGATTGCGATTCTTAACTCTCTTGCTATAAACCAGATTTTCCAGGCCTTGAAAATCCTTCTTTAACTCTTTACTGGAATCTTTCCAATTTTGCAACCATTGTCAGTTCTTTTCAGGCAATGCCCTATTGTCTGTACTGAATTGAACCAATTATAACACAAAGGGAATACACTGCACTCCTGAAATAGTAATTTTGATAGGAATGAGGGGGGTAGGGAGGGAATGAAAGAGGAAGAAGATACTTGTCTTGTTCACAGTTTGTTTTTACCAGACCACTGTGATCTGAACTGCTGTGCTGCATTAAATGTTGCATCATAAACTATGCATCTTCTTTTAGAAGATGCTTTCAGTTAGAAACCACTCAGTGCAGTTTTTTAATAGCAACCAATCTTGTATAGTAGCTGCCTTTATTTAATAGCTGTGCCTCTATCATGTCAGCTGCAGGGGAAAAATTAAATTTTACTGAAGCCATTTTTGAATTAAAGGCTCAGAGGGAGTAATTATATTTAGCAGAAGCCATTGGTTTCCAATGAAGATATAAAGTACATTAATACAAAACACCACATATGCAAAAAAAGCTGACGTACAGTTATAGAAGGCACCAGAGCCCTCAGATTCCCTGATCTGTATGCTTACATTTTCAAATATTCCTGTATTACTACTGTCTTTTTATGCAGAGCGTATGTGCATGTCAAAATATCTGTATCTCCCCCTTCCGCAGTGCTGCCACATGAACTAGGCTTCATTTCTGAGTAACACTGTGATTAATTGGGAAGAGCTTAAGATCTGTGGCCAGGAATTCATTTCTAATCCCATGTCTGCCACTGATCCATTGTGTAGCACTGGCCGTGTTTTTTGACTTCCTTGCTATTACTTTCCTTCATCTACACTGTTAAGGTCTTTGCCATGCTTTGAAAAAATTCAACTTGTTATATCAGTTCCACAACATTTCTCCCAGCTCTTGTTTTTAATTTCTTCTCATTTTTCTAACATCTTTAAGCTTTTTCCACTAATCCTTCTAAGCCTTTGGTACTCCCTGGACACTAGTGTTACCTATACATGTAATTCATATGCTCTTGTAGCACTTTCAGATTGTTGATGAAAACACTGAATACAGGAGCACCCCTAGTTCAACCTAATTTGATTGAGTTTTTCTATTAAGATGGGACTGTATCAAATCCATTAATGAAACACAACTGTCTATCTGCTTTGTCAGTGCATCTGCTGCTTTCATGCTTTAAGTAAGATTTTTTATTTAAGATCCAATCCTACGTAGCAGAGATCTGGGATAGAATCTTGGCCTCATTAAAGTTATGGGAAAGCTTCCAGGTATCAAACTTTATCCCTACATTTGCTTAGTCTGAACTATTTTTAATGAGGTAAATGCACTCTCTTTGGCCTTGATCTTGTAATTTAGACAGCGTGTAGGTAGGGTGACCCTATGTCACCTCTGCCAGCCCACCCTGTGCAGCCATGTGGTGCCTCTCCACCTGCTGCTGGCAACCTTGTGCACTGCTGCTAAGGCCACTGCCAAGGCCCATACTGTGTGTGGATCCTTGGGCAGCTGCCAGTTGGGGGGGACAGGAGGGCACTGTGTGCCTGTGCAACGTGAGCTGGTGGAGTCTGGGGGTTGCCAAGGGACACAGTTGAGTCCAGCCTCTATGCAAGGAGGATGGAGTCCATCCATGGGCCTCTGCCCTGACCCACCCCGCTCCACCATCAGAGCTCCTGGGAGCCACAGAGTTGGGACTGTGTGTGTACACATGTGCATTTGCACAGGGAGGGGGGTGAGAAGGCACAGGGTGGGGCTGTGTGTATGTGTATGCATGCGTGTGTGCGCATGCACTGCCAAGGAGGTAGGTACAGAGGCACAAGGTGTGCGTGTGTGTATGTGTGCGCACATGTGTGTGCCCCCATCCCAGTCCCAGATTTCCCTAAAATTATGTTCTCTCTATGTATACACACTGGAGCACAGGTGGAGTCTCAGGGAAGTTACTAGGACTCTTTTGACACACAGGGTCTACTTGTAGGAAATAAGGTGCTAGATCAAAAATATTTTTGTCTTTCATATTTGTTGCATTATTTTGTTGGAGACGGAGATAGAAGTTACTGGAGAGCAATGACTATGACAGCGTTCTCTATTTGTCAAAGACTGCATCTTCCTTAACATAGTTCAGGATATCTGAAAATAATTGGTAGTGGCACATTATACATCTTCACAAATACTGCAAAGTTCTCGGAAATTATAGGTTTATATTACTTAGACCTACTAATTTGGGGCTAGTTGTACAAGAAGCCAAGCACCCTCACAAATCTACTGCAGGCCATGGGAACTGGCAGCACTCAGCTTCACAGGAGGGACACATGACCTTGTCAGATGGGATACTAAACGTTTAATTTTTTAGTTTTTTTTTAAATTTGATGCAGCTCTTCATAATGCAGATCTTCATTAATACAGCAAGTGTCCACTGATCTGCAGTATATAGCTCTCTGATATAAAACACTGGCTTATTAGTCACTATACAATTATCTCCATTTACCAGAGACTCAACATTTTCTACTATTTTATTTTAATGCCATCATGTTTATCAAATCTTCTCCCATTGCTATTAACCCAATAATAACATAATCTGTTCTTCTGGCCTTTGATTTCCCCTTCTGACACCATGGGCTAAATGCATACCCAGCGAGATGCATCAAGTCTCCTGGGTTTGTTGTCTGATATGTGCTGTCTATAAGGAACACCTGGTTCTATAGCAAATCCCTCAAGTTTCTTGCAGTCCCAGTGATTTCCAATCCTCCCAGCTGCTCCATGATTTACTGATTTCTGAGCTTCTCTGCCTCTTGCAGCACCTCATACTCAAGAGAGGAGAGGCTGGGCAATAAATGGAGCAGCTGAATCTTTAAGAGATTCCTAGGGGAAATGATCTATCTGTTAATCATAAAACTGTTAAGAGACCTCCCCTGTCACTCCAAAACAAAAAAAATTACCATAACCCTACTCATTGTTGAGAGGCTCTCCTGGGTGTCCACTCTTATTGCCAGGTAATGTTTTTGCTCTCTTAAAAAATCCCCTGATTGTTCCCTAGAAGATCCACCGAAGTGGAACGTCCCCCAAAGCAGACTTCCCTTCTGGAGATAGAAAGGTATTGTGGTTCTAACCTTTTTGGACCTTTATAAACGTGAAATTGTAGAGAAAAGATAACTTTTGCTTCATTTAGGTTTATTTGACTATGTTGATTTATGCTCCATTTTTAATTAAAGGTACCAGGAAAACATTTGTTTTGGGTTCATTCCACTGAGACCTATTTTACAGAGCTCCTCAATGAAGGTTCAAGCAGGCCTTGTCTGCGACTCCACAATGAATTACTTCCGCAAACACAGAGGCCTAAAGCCTTTCTGAATCCTTCCCCATAATCCCCAACATCTGTTCTGTGTCCCAATCTAGGCCAACTGTGGGAATCTGCAAGTATCTGCTGTCAGCGTTCGCACAGATGAGTAAACATACAAGTGCCTGTGTCAGACTGCCATGTGATTTCAGCTGAAAACTCCGGACATAAACCAAGTTTCTCGTTTAAACCATTTGTAATGTAAAGGAAACACCTGTTAAGAAGCTATCCAAAATAAATTTGCCGTGAGTCTTAAAAAAAAGGAGGGGAGAATGACTGACAGCAGCAGTTTAAGACAGACAACAGAAATAGTCAAAGCATTGTTACAGACTTTAGCCACAAGCAAACAAAGGCAATGATCTTCCATTCTGGTAGTTACAGTTGCTACCTCATGCCTCAGCTTTCATTTAAAGTGACACTGCCATGATTGGTAGGCCCTAATTTGACCTAGATTTTTTGTTTCCTTTACTTACATTTAACAGACAAGTATGTACATGTAAGCGTCTGTTTCGAAGCCAAATATTCACTCTACAAAACTAAGGGGGTATTTTTTAAAATATTCAAGTAACTTGGGACCACAAGCCCCACTGATTTTCAGTGGAAGTTGTATTCTTAAGTCAGCTGCTGCTGTTGAAAACCCTACCATTATATTTCACATATTAAAAATATTGTATTTTAATTTTTTTCATCTACAGGATTCTGAAAGATATATTCACTCTCCCTTAGGAGAGTGCCCCTTACTTTTCTACTCACTTCTCTTCCAACATCCAGCTGGTCATTAGTGGCACACTGCTCTCATAGATAGGTTGCCATTGTCAGTGCTGAAGTCACACCAACTCTTAATTAGAAGACTAGTAATTAAATATTAGTAATACTTTGCAGTTGTACAATACTTCCCATCCAACAATCTCAAAACACTATTTTGTCATAATTTAGTTAGAGCAGTGCATCAGGTCTATGAGTTAGCCCATGGGTGCTCAACCCCTGTTTGGTGAGCCATAACGTCCAGCCTGTGAGGCTCCCCACAGGTTGGAAAATCTGAAGGTGGAGGAGTGGTGGTCACCCTTTCCCCACTGCCAAATTTCCAAGCCCTGCATGGATCAGGCCTAGACTGGGCTGTCGCCATGCAGCTGGATTGGGCCCTGGCATGTCTGCACTGCATGCCAGATTGACCTGCCTCCTGGATTTGGCCTAAGGATGGACCCGACACCACCTATCTTCCCCATGGGGCAGGACCACTGAGTTAGACAGATATTATCCCCACCATACAGACGAAGAAATTAATGTATGCAACAGTTAAGCAGGTCACATTGCAGTTGTGGGAGAGTTGGATTTGACATCATATCTCCTGACTTTTAGTTATCTGTCTTATCAAGAATATCTATTTCTTAGAACAATTCCCAGTTAAATGCACCTCATCTGTTTCCTCAGCAAAGGTACAGTACATGCAGAAGGTCTTTTGGAATCCTCAGTGACGTTTTGCTGAATGCCCTTGGTTAACTAAAAACAGCACGCATCTGATCTATGCTTTTTTTTCCTTGCAGCCACGAACTGGCACAGTCTGTAAGATATGTGCATGTCAAGAACTGGGATTTGACTTTCTTAACTCATCTTTCAGCAAAGTTAGGCAGCTGCCTGTCTCAATGACACTTCAGTCCACACAAGGAGTTCTTCAAAGCAGTTAGCTTTGCTTGACGGAGAACTTAAATAAACTAAATTGATAGCAAGGCAAAATGCATTTCAATTAAGGCCTAACAAGGAGAATATATAGCTATGAAACAGACACTGCGTCTCCACTACCACTTAAAAGAACAATTCACTAAAGAGAAAGTAAAGGCCCATAATGATAAACTCCAGGATACAACTTCCTCAAAAGTTGCAACTTTCAGTACGCGCATACACCTGTTTTGACCAGGCTTACTGTTCCTACTAGATGTGTAAGAAAAACGAATGTTTTAAAAAAAGGCATAGAACAAAGTAGAGACTGTTCAGAAAAACCGTCATTACAGCTCAGGTCTGTGAGCAAGCTTGTGTGCGTCAGGGACAAGTTTAGAAGAAAAGTGAGTGGGAGGAAGAACACAGTTTGAGTCCCAGCACCAACACTGCAAATCCTTCCCATTCCACTTTCAGAGACACCCAACAGACAGTGACAGGAAGAGAAAAAGGTGTGAGGGCTGGACTCACAACGTGTTCCGCAACCATTCATAACTGAATAATCTGCATTTTGGCTTAGTCCAGGTTTGAGGGGGGGTTTTTTAAACAAACTAAAAACAGCATTTTACATGCTTGTTTTTGCTCTGCTTTAACTTTAAGTAGACTTGCCCTAGGCTCACAAGCCTATCAAATTTGGGAAATATGTTTTAAAAGTTAGAAAGCTGGTAGCTCGGGTGAGTTTTCCCACCTGCTCTATCCCTAAAGTTTGCCACAAGCTTTTTATCGTTTACCACAGGCTTAGAAGCAACATGGAAATAAAGCAAACCAAGAGCAAGGATTCTTTTTTTTTTTTACTAGCTTAAAAAATTCAGTCACTAGTTACTTTCAGCCTGGCTCATGGACCCAAGGGGTTCTTCAAGGAGGTTCAAAATTAACTGAGTTTTTTCTTAGTTGGATGCAGTCCTATCCTGTTTCTTCCTGTGATCCCACATCAGTTTCTTCCTGAAGGACTGGTACATACAATAAGCCCATTTCCTACAGGCAGCAGAGGCATTATCAAAGGCTTCATTACAGTTGTCAGGCTGCAGATATTCTGAAACTGACAGGAAAAACATAGGTTTGCAATATAGACAAATGCATCCAATAGCTTTCCCCAGTCTTTAGGCAGGCTAAACCTTCACTGAGAAGAAATAATCCAGATATTTCTGTAAAGAAAATTATACAATCTTTAGTTCTTTAGGGCAGCAGCACTGAAGCAAAAAGGTTGCTAAATACAGTATAGGGAACCAGAATAATGGAGTCATTCTGCTACTGTACCACAGCCAAAAAGAAATACATATCAGAACAAGGGCTCCAAAGTAAAGGCAAGGCAGAAGACACGCATGTGACTTTGAATCAAGGCAAACATTTCAAGCAGAGGTGATTCCATACTTTATTTTTCTGCTTTCATTAACATTCTGGCTGCAAGAAACAGCCCAAGAAAGAAAGAAAAATATTAGATGAGGGCACTGCAGAATGGAGAAGGAGGAAATAGCTTGAGGAAGATTTCAAGTGCCAGTTTCCTATTAAAGGTTCTGATTCATTCAGACTGGATATGATCCTAAAGCTCTAGGGATTCACACATCCCTGCTTCAGTTCAAGGAACTAATAAACCAATCAGTAGTTTAGATAAGACCCTATAAATATTTAAAATGTTTAATCTTTTGAGTGCCAAGAATAACATTTCCCATCATGTTCTCGCCTTTCCCACAGTGACAATGATGAGATTTCTCATCTGGCATTGCTGGCACCAGAATGTTGTTAGGTGGTTTTAGCAGTGGCACTCAATTAACGAAGAAAGTTACTCTTAATTGATCCATTTCCTGCTCTGATAAACAATTGTAAACAAATACTTCCCTGAAGAAGAGAGGCTTTGTTCAAAAATGGAAAGGGGCTGTCCAAATAATACTAGCCATGGCTGTGTCAAGGATTTTATTATAAACACTGCTTTCAGGGCTCTAAAGAGATTATATGAAATGAAATACTACAGGCTGACTTTCTCTCTGGCCCAAAACTTCACTGTGCTTGTATTAGTGTTGCATTTAGACTATGACATTTTAAAGGACATATTTACTTTCTTGTATTAATGACAGCACCTGATACAGTTCAGACTTTAAAAAAATATTTTACTTTTAATAACATACTTTTACCATCTATTTCATCTTTTTACTTTATATTAATCACCTATCCGTGGAACAGGAAGTAAGACTAGGTTGATTAACTTTTGATATTGGCCAGTTTTACTATCTGGTCCTTTTTGCACTAGCACCAGAAGATACCTACCTCAGTTGCAAAACCCCCTAAAACAAAAAAGAAAAAACAAAAAAGTTTCCTTACGATTCTGAAAACATAAAAGTACTAAAAATATTTATTTTGCAAACTTCATTCCTAACGTTTTTATACACAAATTTTTGTCATATTAAACTCCAGGACAAATACCCCTCGCTGGTTGAAAGCTGATAGGGAAGTATTTGATTATCTTCCTCCCTTTCCCTTTTTTGAGGTAACACCAAAATGAGAAATAAGAGAATTATACTACTTACAGCTCACTTATTTTTTCTATGTCTGTTTCCTCATCTTCAAAATGGAAGTCTTCTTTGTAATGCAATATCAGATCCAAGAGCTAAGTATTACCATCAATACACTTAGTTCTAATGCAAACATGAATAATTCTTACACTAAAATATAGCTGTTAACTGATTAATGTAGAATTTTGTTTTTACATTTTGAAGCAATTAATTTTTTAATCAATGAAAAATGCACAGGCCAGCCCCTTTGTACATGAAACGAGACTTTTCATGATGTTTTTTTCAAAACTAACACAAATAGTGTTGGGGGTAGTCCCATCATTAATCACTTCAAGAGACTATTCACATAAAGCTTCAGTGGAGAAATCAAGTAGTCTAGGAAAAAGAAGAGCAAGTTTTCTTTCTTACTCTGCCTGTTGCCATGGTGCTTCGATAGATACAAAAGCTTTCATTTCCATTTGCTCACAAACATGGTAATGTACAGTTTATGGCAGGGGTGGGCAATTATTTCAGGCAGAGGGCCACTTACCAAGCTGTGGCAAGCTGTCCAGGGCTGCATGGGTAGTCCCACCCCTTGACAGGTGCCCTGCCCCCTGGTCACTGTCTTGGGTCCAATGTCCCAGGGCCAGCACTGGTAGGGCCCAGAGCAGGGCGCAGGCTGGCAGGGGTCTGTGGAGCCAGGCTGGGCTGCCAGCTGGGACCCTGTACTCCTGCCGCCCTGCTCTGGGCCCTGCTGGTGCTGGCCCTAGGACATGGGTGCAGGCCCTGCTCCCACACCCACTCACTCCCAGTGTCCCCCCAGCCCTGTGGTACGGGCAGGGGGCAGCGTGAAGCCCCAACCCCCTGCTTGCTGGCAGGGAAGGAGCTGGTGCTGAGCATGGGGGAAAGGTGGCCCCTTGCCTGCCCTGTGGCTGGTGCTCCCTACTGCAGCCACTTGCAGCCCGTGAGAGGCTGTTCTGAGCAGGCACAGGCAGCCCCACATGGGCTATGAGCAGCTGCAGCGTGGGGCGCCAGGCACAGGGTCAGGGAGGGGTCACTTTTCCCCATACTCAGCACCAGCTTGGGTCCCGCACCGGCTCCGGGCTCACCCACTGGGGCTGCACTGCAATGGCAGTGGCTGTGGCCCCCGTCCCCGCTTGTCACACTGGGCAGTGTTCGCTGCCTGCCCGGAGCTTGTGTGCTGGGCAGCAGCAAAACGTAGTATTTTGCCCACCCCTGGTTTACGGCAACAGGTATTGTGATGATAAAGCAACTGAAAATGAACCCCTACACATATAGGCTACTTTGTGTAATTTTTGCCTATCATTTGCTTTGTTTACCTTTTCTAGTCCAGAATACAGCATCCTGGCCTCATTTGAGCAGAGCACTTCACAATTAATAAAAAGTGCCATGCTGCCTTTTCTGCCTCCTGAAAGCTTTACTAACCACTGATATAAGAGATAGATATCTGAATAGTAACTATTAAGCATTACCTGACAAATGCAACACCTTGGTGTGCCATACAGATTCCAATATATTATATGAACCAGAAAAATAACGGTTGCTAACAAAACAAGATGGTGACTCAATCTTGCTGTCTACAGAATTCCAGGCGTGCAGGACTGGAAGTGACTGGACTCTTGGGTTGAGTCCAGTCTTCTGCTGTCACAGGCATGACAACATACAACCTCCTTCTCAAATTTACCAAGCTCCATCTTAAAGTCAATTCATTTTTTGGCCCCACTGTATTACATAGAAGACTGTTCCACAACCTGACTGTTCTAATGGTTAGAAAACTTTGGATTTCCAGCCTTAACTTATTGATTGCCAGTTTTTACCTACTGTTCTTGTTTCAGTATTGTCTTTTAGTATAAATATCTCCCTTCAGAGTGCTTGACACTTCACCATGTATTTATAGAGAATAGTCGTATCCCCAACCACCCTTTGTCTGCTAAGCTATACAACCTAAATTCTTCTAGTTTCCTCCTTTATGACAGGATCTCCTATTCTCCTGATCACCCTAGTATTCCTTTTCTGAGCCTCTTTCAAACTGAATTAGTCCTTCTTGACCAGAACTGTATATAGAATGGGTGTCAAAGGTTTAGCCTACAGGCTGGATCCAGCCCATGGACCCATATCATCTGGCCCTTAGTCTTGAGTGGACCCACATGCCACAAGCAGTGCACACTGGCTTGGCCTTGGGCATAGGACATGGGAGATGCAGATGTTCCTCACTTTTGGGACCTGTGCTGCATGCAGCACCTTCATGGGTCCAGTAAGGAACTCCTCCCCAGCCCAGCACCTGTGGCACTGGCTGGTCTGAGATGGAAACTGTGCACAATGTCTGCTCCAGCCTGCCCAGGGTAGGTACTGCATATAACACAGGGCTTGGACTAGCTGGTGTGGGCACCACATACAGCACAGTCCCAGACCAGCCAGAGTAGGCACTGGACCTGGCATGCAGGGACAGGAGTATGTGAGTGCCCCCACATGCTGGATCAGTGCACTCTCTGTTCAGTCCAGTACTGTGGTGCATGTGGTTCCCACTCCAGTCAGTTTGAGACCTGCACTGCATACAGAGCCTGCCCTGGACCAGGTGTTATGCGTGGCTCACATCCTGGACTGACCAGAGCCGACTCTGGATCCAGTATTGGCGGGGAGCTGCAGGGCTGGCCCTGCATCAGATGTCATCTGGCCCCTGAACTGGTCCAGCCCAACTCATTTGGCCTCACAGGACCAGATGGTTTTTACACCCCTGGTAAAGAGTATTCTGGACGAGGTCTCCTGAGTCTCTTAAGAATGGCACTAATACTTCCTTGTTACATGATGATGTAAAAATAATAATGATAAAAGGGCCAGACTGGCCTAAACCCATAAAATGAAGCCTCAATTATGACTAGAAAAGAAAACTTTGAAAGACTTAGCCAAACAAAGGCAGAAAAGCTGGCAAAACCCAAAGAGCTGTCTCTGGGAGAGAAAAATCTAACTCCAAAAACCAGTGACATCAGCAGGGATGTAAAAGTCAAAAGTGGGTTGGAAGCCAGGAAATGCTGGAATGAATCTTCCTGTTGGATAAAAGGGCAACAAATGAGTTGTAAAATAAATTTAAAATATTCTACTGTAGCTGAGGAAAAAAGGACAGCAGCAGCTATCATGATAGGGGCCACATGAGCAGGTAAGTAGTGTGGTTGTAGCCATCCAGAAGGGAATGGACAAGTTAAGAAGAAGCGACTCCATAGCACGCAGGAGCTAGAAGATAACAAAAGGCAGATGTATACAAAAGAAAAAAAAATGTAACAAAGACTTCCCACTCAAAACTAGGACATCCCCAAAGGCACAGTCCAGATAAAGCTCCTGCCTGCTGGACACTAGCCAAGCTACTAGACCTGTTTGCTTCTAAGCCTGCCATGGTTTGAGTAACTCCAGGCTATACTTTCCTTTGGCCTTTTTGGTATGTTTTCTGAATGTCACCTCTATCTATTACTACTTCATGCACTATATCCCCCCAGGACCAATGGTTGCTCATCTCTCTCCTGGCACCTGACTGGCTTGAGCACATCATTTTCCAGAGCTCTGACCTCATGAGCATTCTGACTTAGTTTCCCTCTCAAAGGACCTGCGAGTGGAAACTAACAACATGCAGGCTTTGTAAGAAAACTGGCCTTCATATATTCTTTGGAAAATGAAAAAGACTGCATCAACACATCCAGTTCCATCACGAGTTTCTCCTCCTAACTGAAACAGTCCATTGGACCCTGAGTTTATGAGATCAGAAGTGATGACACTGCTGAGAGGATCCATCAGTCACCCTCCCCCCTATGTTCCTGTACTATTCATGCCAAGAAATACAATCAAACACCTGCCTTGATCCATACCAAAAATATGGTTATACACCTACCTTGATACAAAGATTGGGGAAAAAGAGATGAATGGGGAAGAGGGGGGAGAGGGACAGGGATTTTTGGTTTTCAACCCACAATTTTCCCCCCATATCTGGCATCTTTAACTTTGGTACTAGCCATTATAAATCAAAGTATCATACCTGTGACAGAGAGACCGCATTTACAATCCATAATGGTAATCTGGAAAAAAAACAGACTAGGAGGCTGAATAATTCCCCAGTTAAGGATTTAGGGTTTTTTTTAGATGTTATTGAAAGAGAAACCTAGTGTTATATGGATATTGATGATAAAGGTCAGATGTCTAAAAAAAATTGTCTGGGATGTATATTAAAGTATTATAATGAAATAATTTGCTTGGCATCCCAGAGGGAAATAGAAAGGGAAACAGAATAAGAAAAATTAACATAGGAGATTGAAAAAGTGCAAGTATTCCCCAAAAAAACTGGTCTAGAAATATATTTAAATTACTTCCCTTTCTCAGAGGGTAGCTAAATTCTAAACTTCCAGAAAAAAATTAGTGAAAATGGCAGATGTAATCTGAAAGGAGACTAAAGTTAATAAACTCATTATCTATCCCTTAAGTAAAGGGAAGAAAGAGTCAGTTATAGGTATTAAAATGCAAAACCAGAGGTGAAACTAAAACCCAGAGAACTTATTGAAGAATTCAGGAGATTTGATACAAAGCTTAATGTCTCCAACTGCAAAGAGCCTACAGGGAAAATTATGAGCTATATCAATGGGCACTAACATACCAAGGCTAATTCAGGAACAATTCAGAGACTTCAAAAGATCAACAGAGGAAGAGAAGGTCAGAGAAATGCCATCACAAATATCCCCAGGATCACATATGTTCTCAACAGAACTTTACTCAGAGAGAGAGAGAGATGTCATCTTATAAACTAACCACTTCATTTAATGATTACTTGGACAGTAAAGACATTCCCAAAAGGATGAAACAGACAGACATAGTTGTAATATCAAGGCCAGAAAAGGATGTGTTACTATGCTCCTTGTACAGGTCAATCTCATTTCTTAATGAACACATGAAAACATTTTCAAAGACTCTGGCTGGGAGAACAGAAGCTGTCTTTCCTCAGTTAATGCATATTGAGCAAACAGATTTCATACATAATGGACAACTGAGTGACAACATCAGACAAGTTACAGGAGAAATGCATAACATGAAGAATAAAAAAGGTCCCCTGCCATACTTAGATGTCAAGATGGCCTTTGATAAGGTAGAGTGGGCTTTCCTAAAAAAACCTATCAGAGAAGAGGCTTGGAGGCAAGAGGAATACATGGAAAAATACATTAAATATTTCTTGGCTCCACTATGAGTTAATAAAGAAGACTCCTGAGGAATTCAACTACAAAGGGAAACCAGACATGGCTATCCTCTAATCCCCCTTGTTGTTTGCCTTCTTTACTGAACTCCTGGAATAATAGCACAACAGGAGTTTTAATTAATGAAATAAAACTTAAAATTGTGCTACATGTAGATAATCTGACACTAATGGTTACCAATCCAAACTACAATTTACATTCTAAAACAGGGTAATGAATTGTTAGATATCAAGATAAAAAGCAATTACAGTGAATCTGAAATATTAAATAAAGAGCTGAATGAATGCATGATTAAACAGCTACCAGGTACTTTGAATTTGGGTGGTCTAAACAAGATATTTAGCAGTAATCTTCCTTCTCACCTAATTCAATTAAATGAAATAATTTTCTTCTCATATTGTTTTAAGATGATTTTTTGGACAGAAAAAGAAAGCGTACATTTGTCTTGGCTAGGACAAATATAGTAGCGGTTAAAATTAATTAATTGCCAAACATTACTTTCCTATTTCCAAAAATTACTTTTCCAACTGAAAGGAAAAGAACTCTAGAGGAATTTAAAACAATTGTGACTGGATTAGTATGGGACAAGAAGTTCCCAAGAATAAATAAGAAAACTCATTATAGGGCCATTCTGGAAGCAGGACTGGAAATAGCAAATTGACTAAAATATTGTTAGCTGTCTCAAGAATACTATAACCCTGGCATTATACTGGAAACTGGGTGCATCTACATGAGACACCCATTGCACAGTTGTTACTACGCAGTCATTTAGTACTTGCATAAACAAGTACTAAATGACTGGACAGTAATGGGTGTTACTGCACAGTAGCATCCTGGCACGATTGTCTAATGACACTTACTGCGCAGTAGCATCACATCACATCACAGTTCATGCCCGGTGACACTACTGCACAGTAGTAAGAAGCTACTGTGCAGTAAGCATCTCATGCAGACATGGCCCCTGAGTGGACAAGTCAAACAACAGAATTGCAAACATCAGCTCAGTGCATTGATACTTTTCCTAAAAGATTCAGAATAACACCAAAAGAAATAATCTGGGCATTATAACAATGCCTTCAGATTTGGAATTTGATATTGGTAAAATGTACCTCCTTCTTGATCCTCATTTCACCCATTTGAAACAATCCAGAGTTTCAGCACTGGTCATCTAATCAATTATATAAAGTATATATGGAAAAATGGTATATAACTATTGATCAAATATTGAACAATGATAAAATAAAGGAAACTATTATCAAAATAGGAAATATTAATGCACTAGTTTGGACCTTTTGTGTCTAAAATTTGATATGTGAGCATATAAGACTACAAAGGACATCCTCTTATCCTTTCCTGGCATTTCCTACTGACACATTTTTGAAGAACATTGTATCCTCTCAGTCTTTTTTTTAGGTTAAACAAGGCAAGTTCTTTCAGTTTCCTCTAGCTAAATAGACTTTACATTCTCCTGATCAACCTAGTATCTGAACCTCATTCAAACCAAATGATCTTTCTTGAATGTGAAGGATCAGAACTGTTCCCATTAAAGCAGAGGAGATCGTACTACTGCCTTGCAAAATACCCTTGTAATTTCCCCATCTCTCCTGGAAATACCTTCACTGGTACAGCCTTAGAATTGTATTAGTCCTTTTTTTTTTCCCCTCTTTTTTTTTTTTTTTTTAAAAGAGTAGTTGATACACATTGGTCTGATAGTCTTACACTCAGGTCTTTCTCCTCCTATGCCACTTCTGCTTGATGCATCTCCAAATAACAGAATTAATTATTTTTATGATCCCTTAAATACATAACTTTGCACTTTGTACTTGTATATTTCATCCATATTATGTTAACTCCTACCCATAATGTTATTCAATTCTTTCTTTGATGCTCTAGTCTTTCTCAGCATTGATGCTATCTCCCAATATTATGTCATCAACAAATTTCTTTATGACACTGCTATGTTTTATGTCAAGGTCACAAATAAAAAGTGGGATCCCAAGAACGGCCATAGAGAAACTCTACTAAATAGCCTTTTATCAGATGACTAGTCCCCCTTTCAACACAATCCACTGTTTTCTCTCCTTTTGCAAGTTCCTTAATGTAACAGGAGCCTAAGGCTCCTGTTACTTTAAAGGGAAAACCTTTGGAGATATAGCTTAGACAGTGGAACAGAGGCTAGCTGCAAGAGGGTGTGCAGCAGAGAAACTCTGCTGCATATGCAGGGAGATGCACATTAAGAAAATGAGTAATACCTGCAGCCAGTCTAGGAAACACTGCACAGAATTATCTGGATCTTGATCATCAAATCTAGTCAATTTTTTAATGTATAGGTATGACTTTTGCAATTGATACAAAACAAACAAACAGATAAATGAGAACTTACCAAGCAAAAATCTGACTTTATAAGGGACAGATACCAGTGAGTGCATCTACATGCGAAATTAAGGTGAAGCAATAAACTACAGAGATGTTTGAGCCAGAGTAAACTGCTCCTGGACACAGCGTTTACATGTGCACCTGGGAACAGCAGCAACCTGAGCCAGGGTGAAGCAGATCTGGGCAGGCTGTAGTACAGGGGTGCTGACCCTGAAGAGCCATGTGGCTAGCAGGCAGGCAGGAGTCTGGCCCCCACCCAGTAACTGTCTATGCATATGTTTCAGTGCAGTTAATTACTCTGCGGTAAGATAGTAGTGCCCCTGATAGTACTATCTTATGGCACCGATAATTAGTTTATTGCACTGTAAAACTAGTGCATATGTAGAAGGTGACACTTTACTGCAGAGCTAATTAGTCTACTACACAGTAATTCTCCTGTGCACATGCACCCACTCATGAGCAAAATTTAATAATCTCAATGGCAACTTCATATGCATTAACAACAACAACAACAACAACATTAAAAGTAATAAAAATATAGCTGCTAATGCCCTTAATTCCTAATGAATATGTTTAATCTTTTGCTTGTTAGAGCAGGAAGCTGATTAGTGAGAAAACTAAAGTGCCTAATTTCACAACTAGAAATATATGCTATCTTCTGACAACTTTTCAAAAGGCTGCAATCCCATAATGTGACATTGTTGTCACCTTTGATCTGCTTTGACCTAGTCTTTAACACACTGAATGGTTGGCATTCTGGTATGCTAGAAAGTCTATCTTTTTCCTGGGCATTTGGAAAGAACTAGATAAGAAAAAAGGGGTGACATGGAACTGTGCTGTGCAAGAATTGCTCACTTCATTGCTTCTATGGCATTATTTGTATTGATAATTGGCCGAATGGGAGCAGCTTCACTTTGTGATATTTCACTTACTGTAATAGTGCCTAGGGTTGCTGGACAGCTTATTTTCTGTCATAACTGAAATTCATAAACACAGTTAACAACATCTTCATCTCAAATACCTGCATTTCTTCTCACAGTCTGAAAAGGCACTATTAAATTTGGTAGACTGCAAGTTTGATTTATTCCAGATTTCCTTAATGTATGCTTTCAAAGAGCATGCTGTCCTTCCTTTGCTAACAATGTGACGAGCGCCATTGTCATAGCAAAGCAGTGACTGTCACCAAGGAGGGAAAGCAATTTGGTCAAAAAAATTCACAGAAAAGATGCCACAAGTCCATTTTAAATGACAAACCAATATTGTTCATTGAACACCAACTGGAATAGCATGGTCAAATCTGGTTCCTCCAGCTCAGGAAAAAGAACGAAATAGCAGAAACAGAGGGAATTCAGAGAAAGAAGATGAAAATGACAGGAAACCTAGAAAGTTTCCATTTCAAGAGAGGTTGAAAGGACTGGGACTTTACTGGGTGGAAATGGAAAAGAGGAGGTACATTAAAAAGAAGGTAAAGCAACATGTCTCCTATAACAAGTGGACATTCAACAAAACTGAAGGGCACCAGATTTAAAATGGGTAAAATGAAATGCAACATACACTTAACCTGCAAGACTCATTATCACAAGACATTTTTGTGGCCATGTGTTTAGCATCAATTAGAAAAAAAAAAGTCTTCAGTTATGCATAAGAGCATCCACAGACATGTTATACATAACAGGGCTTTTGAAACTTCTTAACAATGCTGTCTATGTCTTAGCAGAAAAAATGCCCATGGATACTTCTATCTCTTGCAATCCCATCATTATTCTGTACAACTATACAGTTGCTTCCGTGGCAATGTAATATTAGGAGAGTATTTGATGTATTTATAGCTGTCTTCTATTGCAGTTTAGCAGCTGGAAATGAGTAAGAGAGCCAGCACTTATGTGATCACACAGCTCTCTGTGGACCACCAACAAGCACTCCACCAACTGCAGCTAGGGATCCACTAACATAGGGTGGGAGCAGGGAGTCATAATACAGATTCTCATGTTTCAAAGGTAAATTAGGAATAAACTCCCCTTTAACTAACAGTGGTGAGGAAGCAACCCCTCCTCTGAGCTGATTATTTTATAATTATCTGACAAAATTTTCTGAACGTTTCTCTGAAAGATCTGGCACTAGCTGCCATCAGCATCAGGGAAGTGAATAAAATGAATGCATGTTCTGCTGTAACATGGCAATCCCTGTAAAAGTGTATCTGTAATTAAAACTACCTCAATAATGTTGGCAAATTCAGTCACCTGGTGATTTTCCTGGCCTGCTGTGGAGGTGACCAGAGTAAGCAGTTCTGAACGTCTCACCCCTACATACTCTACCAATGTTAATGTCTCTTTGCTTTGCAGAGCTGGGAAGGACACTAAGAAAAATTGCACTGCTCAGCTTAGGTAGAAATTTAATCTTTGCTAGTGATGTTACTAACTATGGAAACATTTGACTTAAGACATTATGCATTTCCATATATTAACATCTGCCCAAATGAGCTACGAAATAAATATTTTCCACACTGTAAATATAGCACGTATTTACAAATGCTTCGTGATACATCATATAATCAATCAAAAATGGCATGAGCCAACCTCTACGACTAAACTTCCATGGTAGTGCTCAGCTTGGCTGGCTAGGAAGCATATGAAATACATTTTGCAGCCAGAGTTTACTTTTTTTCAGTTTATAGTTCTCTCATACAAAGAAAATTTGTTTTATTTTAGTTTTGTTTATTTCATGTAACTACCATCAGAGGTATAACAGAGTAACTAGAACATCAGTCTGTTTTCATGACTGACAAAAAAAGACAACTTTATTTTCCCCTTTGTGCAGCACATCTCAAATAGCAAGAATCAGTGGCATAACTAGGGGTCAGCAATCAGGGCACAAGCTCCAAGCATAGACTTAAACGGGACTCTAGAAGGGACCACTTTATTGTGCCACCAAATGTATAGTCATCCCCTGCCACTGGCAAGCACTTGAGGAGGGGTCAGGGTTAGCTCTCTCACAGCCAGTGGAGCTGCTGGGGACTCATGTCCCCAGCCCTTGTCCCCTCCTTAGCCTTGCATTTCATAGGAGACACTGCTGCACTGGGAAATATTGGCAAGGCCAGCATTCACGGTTTTAATGCAGCTCCCCAACTGCAGTTACCACCTTTGTTGAAGCCAAATTTAGTGCTCCCCATTGCAGGTGGCAATGGGAACTGGCAGCACTTGCTGAGGGGGGTGAACTGTATTGGCAGCTGCAGGGAAAGGCTATGAAAGGGTCTCTGCCCTCAGTGGCTGGTCCATTAAGCCCCTGGCTATGCTGACACTCCCTCCCACAGCAGCTGCCCAGAGTGCAAAACTTACAGTTACACCTCTAGCAAAAGTGATCCAATGTTTAGTGAGCTGTATAGTCACATAAAAAATGAATTATGAAGGATTTGTTAAAATTGGCAATTTTCTTCCTTTGTGTTATATAAAGCAATCCTGATTATTTATTAATTCTTACTTTTTCAACCTTACCAACTCCAGTAATATTCTATGTTGTCTTTCCTCACTTTAGTAAATACTTGGATCCCTCAGAGATCTTTGTTAAAATGGGTTCGTTTTAACACCTGTTTAATTTAGGAGAAAATAAGTCCTTCTTGAAGATTCAGAAAACAGTCTCATTAAAAACTCATTTCACTCCTATTTCCTCTTCTATAGCCATAATTTGGTGTCTTTGCTAGTCATCATAGCATCAACCATATAAACACAAATTTAAAAACAAATACAAAAAAGTCTTTAATACAACAATATTTTCAGATTTCTTTATATCATAAAGAATAAAACTAATAAATTAGTCCATTTCATGGTCCCTTGCAGGAAAATAAAATGTTAAGATTATGAATAATAATCTATCCAATCAAGGTTAAGAAAATAATTTAGACTTGTCCCTTGTTAATAAAGGACAAAAGCAACTCTCTTAGAAGATAGATACATATATACTTAGAGCCATTTCAAAGGAAAATGTGGAAGAGGGGGAGTGCCTGATAGTTGTTATGTTCTAAGTTACATCCCACAAGCTGGAAGTGACAGCAATGTAGCAAAACTGCTCCAGCTTTAACCCTGGATAAAGCAGTGTTAAAGTTGGTGCTGTTCTGCTACATTTGCAGGTTTCCCTTGCTTTATGCTGTACATGCATTCCTGGAAAATAGCAAATAACTAGAATTCACATAAAGGAAACCCACTTTACAATGTAACAAATAGGGATATATTCCAAGACGTTGACTATACTGACCCCCAGACCTACTTCTACCACTTTTACAAGACAATTTTGGTAGTCACCAACAGCAGACTGTACACACAAGCACAGGGCACTATCATAATGAGGATGGCAGCTACAGAAACACGTGTCACAGCCAACAAGCGAGGAGCACAGATCCACACAGGAGACTATATTCTGGTGCATGTCACTCCCACAATGCACCACACAAAGCAGCTGCCTGCGGGCTTCCACCACACAGATCACATAAGGGTGAATTTACCTTGCATATAATGAATTTTTGGTATTAAAAGGGTCATAGCATAAAAGTGGATTCACACATACAGAACCCACATAAAGTGAGGGATACCTGTGTATCATGCCTGGCTTGTCTACATTTAACTGCTAAAATATAATTGCTGTTCAGTCTAGAGCTGCAGCACCCCTCTCCCCTTCTGAAACCACTCCAAATGTATGCATGTTCATACACAAAGTTAAGGTTGCAAAGCTGTTTCACTTCTCATTTGAGTTTTTTTATCATACTCATAAACTTCACAAAATATTAAATTGAGAGACAGACCATTTCTATTGGCACTGAAGTGAACTGCTTTTAGAAATGTCAAACAAAATGTGCTCAGACTTCACTGAATAACAGGAGAAAGAAGAATACTCTCATGTTGTAAACCAATAAATAACAGTACATTTTGGATAAGGCCACCAAAAACAGCTGGAATTTGAAGCTCAGCCTGGAAACTGTTCTCAGTGAGAACTAGCATATTTGCATAACTTTGGAAAAGAGCATTCTGACTTTATCAATGCTTGATAAGTACCCAAAGAAACTGTGGAAGGACTGAGAAGGGTGAGGAATTCTTTTTTTGCTAGCTAGCTAAGTAGTATCAAAGGACAGCAGCACTCCAGGAGTGTTGCAACCATTAAGTTCAAAGAAGTTGCAGGACATCACATTATAAAGGAGCAGTGTAGTCATGAGAAATCCTTCTGCAGTCTTTCATAGTAGACCAAGTATCCATCCTATCTGAAATTCTCATCCTGAAATTTCACCTCAAAATTGGTTTAGTGCTGCACTCAGCCAGGGTTAAAAGATGTCCCAATTTTCCTAGAGACTGCAAGGCAGCAAGATTAAATTCTCATGACCTACTCACAAGAAACAACAACGAAGATGTTTCCCTGGAGGAAAAATGATGATTATTGTAGAACTATTCTGCATTGGACTGTTAGGTGGGCTCAAAGGGTAGTGATCAATGGCCCGATTTCTAGTTGGCAGCCAGTATCAAGTGGAGTGTCCCAGGGGCGTTTTTGTTCAATGGTTTCATCAACAACCTAGAAGATGGAATGGAGTGCACCCTTAGCAAGTTTGCAGATGACACCAAACTGGGGGTGGGGGGCGTAGCAGATGCACTAGAAGGCAGGGCTAGGAATCAGAGAGACTTCAACAAATTGAAGGACTGGACCAAAAAAAAACCAAAAAAACCCCCTCATGAAGTTCAATAAGGACAAGTGAAAAGTCCTGCACTTAGAATGCAACAATCCCATGCACTGCTACAGGCTGACTAGCTAAGCAGCAGCTCCGCAAAAAAGGACCTGAGGGTTACAGTGGACAATAAACTGAATATGAACAGTGTTCCTGGGCTGCATTAGGAGTGCTGCCAGCAGATCAAGGGAAGTAATTCTTCCCCTCTATTTGGCACTGGTGATGCCACATCTGCAGTAGTGTGTCTGGTTTTGGGCTCCTAACTACAGCAAGGATGTAGACAAATTGGAGAGAGTCCAGCAGAGGGCAACAAAAATGGTTCAAGGGCTGGGGCACATGACTTCTGACAAAATGCTGAGGGAACTGGGCTTATGTAGTCTGGAGAAGAGAGGGCTTTAATAGCAGCCTTCAACCACCTGACGGGGGGTTACAAAGAGGATGGAGCTAGACTGTTCTCAGTCAACTAAGGCAGACAAGGTTCTTTGGGAAAATCTGGTATCTTATTAGACCAAGTGAAATAGTTGGAAAAATTCTTCTTTGCAAGCTTTTAGGTATAAGGACAGTGACGATGCTTCATCAGGCCAGTGGCAACATGTAGGGGGTGCACGGGGTAGCATATGCACCCCCAGGGAGCACTGGTGCATCCACTGACAGCAGCGCTCCCCGCTTAGGCAACAGGCGGGGGGAGCACTGGTGCCCCCCTGTGAGCACTGGCCAGGGAGTGGGGGTACCGGGGGGGGTTCACTACTGGGAGCACTGCTAGCACTTCTGGGTGCCCCACTTGTGCTTCTGGGTTGGCGTGATTGGCCACAGGGAAACTGTACCCCCCCGGGGTCGTGATTAGCCATGGGGGGATTCCCACGAGATTGGCCGTGGGGGGACCCCCCCCCATCACTGACTGGCTGCTGAGGGGGCACATGTGCCCCCCTGACTTGGAAGCCACCAGTCACCCATGCATCAGGCTGAGGGAGCATCTGCAGTTGGTGTGTGTTCTTCCTGGATAGAATGAACCAGCCTCTGGCTTCTTTACTATTCATTCCATCTAGGAAGCGCACACACCAACTGCAGATGCTTCCTCAGCCTGATGGAGGGTATTTATACCTGAAAGCTTGCAAAGAAAAAATTTTCCAACTATCTGTTTTGGTCTAATAAAAGATATCATCAGATTTTCCTGAAGAACTTTGTCTGCCTATGTCCTTAGACTAACATGGCTACAACCTATACCCCTGGGGTCTACTAGCACTTATGGGGAAGTCTAATTCCTTACCTTGGAACTGCCTAGCTCTGTCCAGTCTCTTATCTGCCTGGTAGTCTGATATCTCCTCCTGAATGTCTCTGCCAGATGTTTGTGTTTCCTTCTCACCTCTTCTCTACCAAAGACAGCAACATCATCAGGCTTCCTGCTGTATAAGCTCATAAATTTGTTGTGATCTTTGTTCCTGCTTTTTCATTTCCTCAATATATATCATAGGCTTTTCTCCAGACCACTTTCAAATCCATCTTTTCATATGGGATGCTACAGCTTCAACTCTTGTGTATGTTCTGGTAATAGCTCACCAGTACAGCCTCCTTTCTTCTCTTGTTTCACCACTTAGACCTCTGTACTGACTCCCTCCACCCCCTTCTTGCACATTCTTATTCTTCGTTCCAAATTATCACACGTACCTTGAAACCTGCCTCACTTGCTTTACCCCACCCTGCCTCCTTTGTACATAACTAACTGCTTGAGCAGTTTTTAATCCATGCTAGGCTGCTATCCTGGATTGCATAGCTATTTATTTTCCTTACCACTGCCTGATGATGAGAGATGTTTTCAAAAGCTTTTAGAAAATCCAAGTAATTTGTCAGCCAGGTCGTCTTTACCTTCTATTATTTTTTTCAAGAACTGAAGTAGTTTAAGGAAATATATTTCCCTTTACTAAAGCTATATCAATTTGATTTTTACAGTGTGCTTACCTAATTATATGCCTACCCTGAGGGTCAAATTTTCTTTCTGTTACACCAGTGTACCTTTGGAATAATTTCAGTACAGCTGAAAGCTTATAAAATTATTCTGATAATTACTGGTATAACAAATAGCAGAATTTGGCCCTTTCTCAAGAGCAAAGATGAAAATAATTGGTGCTGAGTTCTTGGGACTCTTTTATGGTGTTTTTTTTGTGAAGAAAGGAATCATATAAATGGTTTTAAAGTTTTCAAGAACACTTGCTGCACTTTAAAAATAATATGGATTTTCAGAAGTACTCAGCACTGGTCAAACTCTTTGGCTATTTTACTGTCAGTTTCACAGTTTTGCCACTGTGAAGTGCTTCTGACAATTTCATCCTCCTCTTTGTCCATAACTCCACTCTCATGTCATAGGGTTGTCATAGGGTTGTGGCAATTTGTTGCACTTGGATTTCTCACCTCTTCTAACTTTCTCCTAACACATTTCAGGATACATTAAGGTCATCCTCTGATTTCCATACAGAATGCCCTTGGAATAATAATTTCCTTATCACCCTGTGATAAAAACAGACATAAAATAATTCATAACTTCTCTGCCACCTCATTTTCTTCCTATTCTTTCAGTTAAGGAAATTCAGGCCCTGTCTGGATCCTTTACCAGGCCTCACTTGACAGCAGCATATGGAAAAAGGTCAGTGGTCAGCTGGTATCACTGTCTGCAGAGTATGAAAGAAGGAAAATAAGTTTCATGACACTTATCTCCTTAGCCTATCATAAGCAGCACTTTGTTTGGGAATAAGACAGGCAGGGGTTTGCTTCTGGGGAAGTCTCGGGTGCATTACCACTGCACCCTCCTTCAAGCCTTGTGGGGATGGAGAAGGCATTGAACAAGGAACCATTGAAAAGAGGAAAGGGAGAAGAAGCAGGCATGGTGGAATAAGAAGGATGAAGGTCATCATGCCAGTAGCTACTGCATACTTGTTCAATTTTCAATCAAGCACTTGCATTCTCTCTTTGAGGCTGACCTTAGCACTGCCTGAAAACATCCAGAGAGCTACCTCATTATATTCCTCTATATCCCTCTGTAAAACTCTCCTTGGTCATGATGCGTCCATATAGTCTTGACAACTTTTATGCTGCTAGTATGCTGGAATCCCTGTCCTGTATGCTGACCAAAATTGTTTCACTGTTTCCTTGGGGTTTCCTATATGTCTGTGTTTATGTTTCTTGTGTTTAACTTAGACCCTTGGCACATGTTATATTTGTAGCACAACTACTGTATTACTCAGACCACAAACAGCAACATGGCAGACATTCATCAAATTTACGGCACAATAAAATGGCAAACCATCCACAAAGATGTTACTTGTAAAATGTGTAACACCTTTGTGGCTGGTTTATATCACACCATAAACTGAACATGTCACATATCCCATCATTCTGAAGCTGACAATCGGCTGATTCTCAGCATCTGGACCTGAGTGAGCATCTGGGGCTTGGCTAGGGGCTCTCCTGGTTACAATTCTGACAATTACCTGCATTGGCTGGGGTCTGGGGCCAGGGCCAGGGGTTAAATACCCCTTCCCCCCACTCAAACTTACTGCTGGCTGTAACTGTGGACTACAATCCCAGAGGCACCTGGAAGCAGGAAGAGGAAGTGATGAGCAACCCTGCAGAGTCCTATTGCAGTAATTCTGGACTGCAAATCCCAGAGACCTAGGGGGCAGCAGAAAGACAAAATGAACACACAGCAGGAAGAAAAAGTGAATACGCAGCCAGAGACGACCCATGCTCTAGTGCTCCCCGGCTTCTGGCCTTAGCCAAACGCAGACATGAGGCTGCATTTCCTGTATCAAAAGTAAATGTCTGTCGCTTCTGTTTCAGTTTAATCTGTGCATTTTAGATTAACCTGCAATGACTGAATCAATTCTGCCTTGGGCTTTTTGACTGCCTGTACCTAGTCCAGATGGTAAGTGCAGCTGAGGATGGGGGTACTTCCCCCATCCACAGCTCTACATACCTCTTTAAGAAGGCACCCAGGACAAGCAGCTAGAGATATGAAAGCTTCTCACATCTCCCACTGTACTTACCTGTTTAAAGAGCCACCCGGTGTGACCAGCTAGGAATTAAGGAGCTTGGAGCTTTCCCATGTCACGTGCTGTGTAATAGGGATTGGAGGAGCACCTCCATCCCCAGCTGCACTGTGTGTGTGTATGGGTGGGGAGGGGGAAGGCAGGCACACTATGACCCTGATATCAAGGAGCCTCTCCTAGACATCAGGCTTATGGTGCTCAAGGAACTTAAAGTGGGTGGGCATTCAGTCAGGGCTCCCAGCTGCACTCCCATTTTCTAAAGGTCCAGGGCACTGTAAGCCCAACATCAGGGAAAGGCTCCCAGATGTTGGGTTCATGGTACCCCAAACCTCTGAAAAGTGAACATGCAACTGGGAGGCCCAGATGTACACCCACTTTTTTATGTTCCCAGGGGTCAATGAAAGCAGCACCTGGGGAGCAGAGAGCTCCTGGCTCCCCAGTTCCTGCTTCCACATATGCAGGGGGTACAGTTGGTGAGCAGGGAGCTTCCTACCTCCCAGTTGCATGTGCCTTCCCATGCTGGCACTGGTACAACTGAGGTTTGAGGAATTTTATGCCCCAGTCCCAGAACTGCATGACCTGCTGTTATGTCATGCAATTTGGGGAAGAGTGACTAAAACTCCTCAGATCCTAATTTGTGCAATTGCCTTAATGACTACCAAGAGCCTCAGGCAACACTACGGGGCTGCTGCTGCTGCTACTTTAAGTGTAGCAGCAGTGCCCCAGTGGCTAAGGCTTGCATAGCTCTGTCTGCAGGAGCTTTTTTTGCCACCAGAGTTGCATTAGTTCCCCTAAAAGATAGATGTTCCACCAGCAGAAGGTGTCTTCTGTCTGTAAAGCCGTGGCCACACTGTGGCTGCATTCTTTTCACCTCCCCAGCCAGCTTAGCAACACCGGCAAAACGGTGCTGTGTACGTAAGCGCTTAGGTTACAGGGTCTCTCAGCAGGAATAATTGTTTGGGTCCAGAGCCCAAGACAATGCCATCTTGGTCTGTGCCTCGAGCTTCCCAATGTTACAATAATGTAAGTAATAATAGGGTAGGGTACAGAAAATCGGAAAATAAGAGATGAGGAGGACCAGAAAGAGGAGGAACAACAGACATGCCAATATTCACACAGGCTAAAACCTCTAAATGTAAAAATACAAGACAACCTCCAATTTCTAGTACCTTCTTACATGCTAAAAATGCAAGATTTGCCTTGGACTTTGCCCCCTGAATTCCTCTGGGGTACTTGGCAGTGTCTAGATCCCCAAACTTTCCCACAAAGTTTCTCTCAAAGCTTCTTAAGGTACATTCTATATTAGGTCAGAACCCTGGGTCATATTGTACAAATCTGCAGGGCTTCACTGGGCCTTGGTGACATCTTAAAAGCAGAACTGAAACTTGATTCATAGGTAAGAAAATAACTATATTGGTGATCAGTTGACAAGAAGTGAAATCTGCTCCCAATGCCATGTGTGCTGGTGTGGTGAAAGCCTTTCTTCATATGAATGTCTCCTCAGGGGGAAAAAAAAAAAAGAGAACTGGAAAAGAAAAGGCTTGGGCTAGTTGCACAGAATTCAACCTTAGACCTTCCGAGCTTGCCCTCTTAGAAACCTTACAAAATTCAGAATATGTGCGCGTTGCACATGGGAACGAACTGAAGGAAGAGAACCAGGCAAATGTAAATACAAAAATCTTAGGGAAACTTGCATGTAATTAATCTACAATATTTTCTCTCCATTCATGCCCAGTTTATCAACACTTGATCCCTTCCTAGGCTAAATTCCTGTTGACTGCCCATGCCACTTATTAAAGAGAATGTAAAGTAAAAAACAACTAATCAAAAAAAATCTCCCAATGTGATGCTCCTTATAAGAACAGGAACATTTTTGCATAAAAAAGTGCAAGCAAAAATGCTTCAACTTCTTACAATGCAGCATGATATTCTTATATATGATGTTCCCTTATAATCCCAGATAAGGCATGAAATGACGTGAAATTCCATTCTAGAACATAATCTCATCAAGGTTTACTGGTGACCTCAGAAGCAAAACAAAAATTCATGTCATACATATATAACCTAACCAAAGTCCATTTTTATTTTGCATATTATTTGTAGTCCTCACCATAGTATTTATGAATGGAAGGAAGTAATAAAGAATAATTAGATTTAAGAATAGTTTGTATAGGCTTTGTCTAGGCTTCCCCCATAGTTCTGTTAATGTACCTTAAGCCAAACTTCCAGTATTCTGATTTACAAGGATGAGAGCTCTTGTTATAAATGAGACTACAGGCATATTTCCCATGGGAACTTGCTGTGTGCGTAGCCTGTTTGCATGTTCAAAGGGGGGGAAGGGAAGGGATTTTCCAAGTCTGTTTATGTTTTCTATATCTATCTGCCAATAGTTGCTAGACTATCCCCAGAGCCTAGCTAAAGTGCTGCTATAACTGTTCTGCTGTACACTAATATTTTCTATATGAATACCGAGTAAAATATGCTGGGTTTGGAACTGTGGGCCAAATTCTGCCTGTCAAGTAACTTCACTAATGTCAATAGGGAAACTAACAACAGTTTTATACAAGCGTTGCTGAGAACAGACTTCTCTCTCTAGCTTGCAACCTCTCCTGGGAACAGTGAGTCAATATGAAATGTAAATATTAGAGGAGTTAACACAAAATGGTTTAGGATTCATATCTGCTAATTCAAGCAATTAGAAATTGTGTTTGTGTTAATGAACCAGTAATTCTAATGTTAATAATTAACAGAGATGGAATGTAGGTCCGTGTAGGGCCGGCACAAATGGATACAAACGAAGAATGTCACCAAAATCCCTTAACTGCCATTCACATACAAGGGAAAAGCTTTAAATAAAAAATCCTCAGTACAACAAAGGTAACATCACTGTATATGACTGTCTAACCTTATAAATGACAAAACCTCCATTTGTAAGCTGCCAAACTACTAACTCAATCCATTTTTATTTCTTCTTTTGTCATCTAGTGGATAAATCTAAAAGCTTTCAGTGCATTTCCTCTCAGTTAAACTCAAATTAGTCCCCTCTACTGGACTCCTACTGGGATGCCTTGGTACATCACAGAACCCTAACTGTGAAAATCTCTTTTCAGTCCAGCAAATCACCTCAGTACCTGCTACTCTGACAAGGCCTGTGCCATTATTTATTACATAATAAGCTCTTGCTGTTGAGGGTCAATTATTCCATTGACTAGGCATTACAATAATTCTTGGTAATTAAAAGAGGTACTTATGTGAATCTGGATGCATATCGAAAGAAACATTAGTCCTTTTGTTATCATGGCAAGTCCATTGTTCCTAGCCAGGCCCAACCAATTAGCATCTTTTGCCAATCCCTGTCAGCTGGGGTTTGGAAAGCCTGAAAAGAGGGTCACTCAGATGTTAATTTAGATACAATTGTGACAGAGCAGTTTAGAGGGAGCTGCTCCAAAGGCGCCATCAGGGTTTAATGAAGCAAACAGCTTGGGTCCCAGTGACCCTCCAGGGGTAATTAAAAAAGACTGCTCTATGTTGCCGTGCCAAATAGGAGAGTGGCATCATGAAGCCCTTCCACAAAAACCATTTTTAAAGGATATATAATTGTCCATTTAATCTGCTCATTAAACAAGTCTCTCATGCAGACTTAATATGAATTAGCACTTTCTAAAAGGCAAAATTTGACATTAAGCAGATGGTTCAAATGATTCTAAAGGTCATGATTCAAAAGGGTTTTTCATTATTAGTATAAGCTCAATTATTGCTGGTATATAATACGGGGGGATACTGATGTGTAAGTAAGCTTATGGCTTTACAAATGCTTTTATTAAAAATATGAATGTTCAGTTTTCAGATGTGAAATGTCTGCTCTATTGGCATTGGCCTTGTTAGCACTGTAGGATGCCAATCCTGCAAACCCTTAGCCATGCCAGTAATTCAGTGATGAAAATCTGAACAATGCTGAGCGCTATTGATTCCCAGTGATTTCTACAGGAAAGCAGAACCTTGCAGAGTTTAGCCCCAAAGTATTACTCTTATGACTATGTGCAGGATCAGTCTCCATAACTTAAGCAGTATTATAATCCTCTATAGCATATTCAATCTTTCTGCTGATACACACCCATATCACAAAAACCTTTCCTGCTTCAGTCTAGCAGGAGACCAGACTAGGACCCTCTACTGTCACAATGTCCTGGCTACTGGCATGAACCACAACAAAAAATCTCCCACTGATTCAGAAGGCAAAGACTTCAGAGAATCCCTCTATTCAGTCTGGAAACTGAAATGAATGAGGTGTAGCCTACAGGGTGCTGGGACAGGAGGATCAGGATGGCCTGGATTCTATTATTAACTTGACTACTGTTTTATTGCAAGACCATAGCCAAACCTTCCCAAATCCTAAGGCCCCTATTTCTCCTCCCTCATCTTGTTTGCCTTATTTGTCTATTTAGACTGTCAGTTCTTTCTGAAGCAGAGACCAATTCTTGTGTTGTCTGCACAATGCCTAGCTCAACAGGGTCCTGATTTTGCTTAGGGCATTACTGTAATACAGAGAATACACAAAAATAGAGGGTGGGGAGAGAGGAGAAAATAGGAGAAGGAAATTGAGGGGAGGGGAAATGCCACCTATTTTCTACCTTTATGTTTCAGTACTGGAAAAGCTGGTGTCCACTAGCTGCATCCTCTCTCAGGGCTCTGAGAGCATAAGTGGATTATAACACATGGGCCAAGGGCCCCTGAATGCCCAGGTGTGGCAGGGCACTGCTTGTGCCTGCCACTTAAAGGGCCTGAGACAGCAGCCGGCAGGTGCCTGATGAGGGCAGCCATTTTAGATTCAGGGCTACCCATATAAACAGGGCATTTTGCTGTTGAGAGGCCAGGCAACAACATTGCTGGGCTGCAGGTATCATCTGGAGGTAAGGGCAGGATCTGTAGGGGATGGTCAGGAGGCTCCTGGCCCTAAGTATGACCTAAAACTGCACCCTGCCAGGAGTGGGTAGGCTGGTGGGGCTCCCAGTGGTGCGGGAGCCCCCAGGAAATGCCAGGCCAGTTACCACCTGGTGAAAGGTGGGTCAGGGTGTCTTAATCCCTAGCCCTCACAACCGGGTGGGTTACCCCTGTGTGCAGGGTCTGGAAGGACGACCGCAAAGAGAGAGAGTCAGGCCATAGACTTGGGAACCTGCCTGAACATTCCCCAGACTGGTCAATGCTGGGGCCAGGACCAGAAGGATCGAAGGGCCGGGGGCCCACCATGAGGAATGCCCAGAGCCAAGGGCCTGGGGTTCCGACTGCCCTGGAGGCGGGCCAGGGCTAGTAGCCTAAGGTCCCGGGGAGGGGGACCACACCCGTGAGGGGGAAGCAGATCAGGGAGCTATGCTGCCCAGGATGAAGGTGAATTAGGCACCAGAATGGAGGGATCTTAGAGTGGTCCTGACAGGAGGATTATGGGGCCCAGCATGGGGCCGGTGATTGTGAGAACATCTGGATGCCATCTGCGAGGCTTGGGCTGTGGTGTAGGGGAGGAATGGAGCTGCAAATAGCTCCCCTTGGCATTGGGGCAAAAATGGGGAGCCTCCTGCTTAATTACATCAATGAACTAATTATCAACAAGGCATGGCAGGCGAGAAGGTGGGTGGTTAGCCCAGAAACAGGGAGGTAGGCCCCAGTGAAATCAGCCCGCAGAAGGCCCCCATTACACCAGGTTTCCTTAAGAAATGGTAAGTTTCCCCTTGCAGGTGGGCAGCATTCTAGCCTGCCAGGGGTCCTGCCTGAGGCTGCTGGGAGCAAGACTTAGGGGGCACTGTGTGCATGTGCATGACTGCATGAATATGTGTGGCCAAGAATACAGCTGGGCAGTGTAGAGAGCAGCTCCCTGCTGCTAAGTGTATGGGGGAGAAAGGGTGTGGGGGGGCACAGATCAAGGCCCCCAATGTGAGGGGAAGGAGTGGGGGTGGGGTTGGGGGTGCTGATCAGCCATGGTGGTGCATGGGACCCAGGGCTGGGGCAGGGAGCAGGATAGAACCATGGGCAGCCTATCCAGGGGGCACAAGGGGGAAAGAGGGCGTCTCCCTGCCACTATGCATACCCCTAAGGGGAGGTATGTGCCCCCCAGATTTGTGCATGGGGTAAATGTGGGCTACTCACTGTGGGCTTGGGATTCCTAGGGTATGCATAAAACTGAGGATGGAACTGCCGTGCTATTTCCACTCAGCTGGAGATACAAAAGTAGATGAATAGACAAAGTCAACCTGAAATCTATATTATGAAGCAGTCACCCAGACAGCACATTTGTTATGAGAGCTTATAGAGATGCTGACTGATATAGCAGTGGGATCCCCAAAGTCCAAGGAGACTTCCAACATCTAAGTATCTAACACCTCTGACACGGTGGCTCCAAATCACCTATCTATAATGATGCCTGGAAAGTGATCTCCACATCACACACCTGGTTTATCATATCCTAGACTGACCAGATGGCATGGACATCAAGGATATGCTATTAATCACCTCTTCCAAAAGAAAAGAAATTCACAAACAAGAGGGCAGCTCAGCCACCACAGTTCATCCTCAATATAAATAGTACCCAAAGGCCCAGGAGAAGTAAGATCTGAAGAAACTTTACTACCACACCTATGGTCACTATTGTTGACAGGGTAACACCTGGGGATATTCTACCTTCCTTTCTCCATTTGTCAGCCCTCCAATTCACCTCGTTTTTAATGATGTATGCCAAACTGAGGTCTCAAAACTGGAGCATCATATTGAGAGAAATTATGATCAGATTCAGATATACTTCAAAAGAAAGATTTCTTAATACTTTACAGCCAATGAGAACAAGAGTATAAAGTGGTTATTCACAGTAATTAAATCTGACACCATAACATTTTTCTGGACTCTATATTAACTTGTCAGGTCAAACTCATACACCATTTCTGCACAATATGACGGGACAGGTAACACATTTTTAGAGAAGAAATTATCCACATACGAAAACCATACATTAACAAGAAACCAGCAATGAGAACCTGGGTGGGGGGGGGCCAACCTCAGGAATAACATTCTTAACAGCAGGAGACAGGCTGTCTGGGCCATGGAATCAAATTTTGAAACTTGTTCCTGGAGGAAATCAGAATCAACACAAATCACACAGCTTTCAAAGTTAAATGTAAAATGCACTTCTTCAGAATGAGATGCAACTTAAAATGTAGAAGATAAGGGAAAAAAGCAGAAAATGCATAAAGGGTGTAAGAGAACAGAAAGAGTAGCAAGAAAAGAGAGAGAGATAGATATAAATCATAATTTATAGCATTAAACTGCCTCACAGGGGAGCAGGGAGTAAAATTACACTATAAGACCACTAGGCTACTGTGCATTTCCTTGGGACATAAGCTATAATGGTGATAGTTGCTATTCTTATGTGTGTGAACATGCCTGAGCAAGTGAGCGTGCATGCACACACGTATATGTATGAGCGAGAGCAGAAGTGTTTGTGTAAGCATAAGTGTGCAATAAAGGTTAAACATATGGAGACTCTCAAATCTTACACGATGCACTAATATTTCATTATACCAGGGGTGTCCAACCTTTTTGAATGTGGAGCTGGATCATGAACTTTTTACCACCCAGTGGGCCGGCGAGCCATATTCAAAGACCCCACAGGAAGTGGTATCACATCACCCCCCCACCCCTCCCTGAAACAAAAGTACAGTGTTTACTTTTGTTTCCCGTCGCAGCACCTCAGGCCTCAGAAAACAGCTTGGAGAGCTGCATTGCAGCCCTCAGGCCACATGTTGGACAAGCCTGCATTATACTAATGAGCAGTACCTCAAACTTTTTGGTAGCATAGGGGGTTTACTTCTAAAATGTAGTTTAGTACCATAGTTTGGAAGTAGGTTTAGTTAGCTTCAGTTCTTCCTAATGATAGATTCCCTCATACCGCTGCCATCTAGTACCTTTTCCAATGCATTTGGGGCAGTCATTTCATACACAGGCAAGCTACAACTAAACTTTCAGCTTTATTTAAAACTGAAAAACCACTGTGTTCTTTCTCTTTGGAGGCTTATACAACCATTTGGTCAAACAGCAACACATTTTGGATGGACTTCTTAAGGAGCTGCATGCATCGTTAAGATTTATGATTGGAAGGGGACTGGAAGGGGGGTTGTAGGTGCAATTCTGAAAAAACATTGAAATCTGTTTTCATATACAGAAAAAAAATCCATATATGTCCCTTCTTAAGCCATTCCATGGCTCAGGAAAATGCTGAGATTTTTTTCCTTGTTACTTTGGTTTTTCTCAGTCATAGTTACATTTGCAAATGGCTTTGCTATTTTGCTATGATATGCAATACCATTACTAGTGTTTACCTCCACTGCTCCACCAGCATATGTGATAGCCATTCCAGACATTCCGTCCTTTGCTTTTTGTTTTTTCTTGGGTAATGCTCAGAAGGCTTTTGTATTGGTCTTAGAAATTTTATTTTCTTAAACCCCCCCGCATCCTCTACAATCTTCAAGGAATCAACAGTACAATAATTGCTAAAGAAATAAATACAGCTGCATAATAAAAGATGAGGCAATATTTTAGTAGGTATAATTGTTAGTTTTATAGTCACAAGCCTGACGCTGACCCCTGAATGTTAATAGGTTTATTATTTTATTTATCTCTTTTTTCCCCAAAGTATATTTTAATAAGTGATCCAATCCCAACTTTTTTTCAAAAGTGATTTGCAGTATTACACATATGCATTACTAATATTAACACACATCAACTCATTCAATTACTCTCTGAAAAAGGCATTAACTAATCTTTATTTCTAATGAGATTCCAAGAGCGGAATAAGGGTCATATGTCTTTGGAAACTATGTTTACAAGTTAAAGTTTATCTGTCAAGCTATCTGTAACACACACTGAACATTCACGATGTTTTTGATCTTTGGATTAAGCAATTTTGGGGGTTGTTTGTTTAGCCTTTAAGGCTAGGTACAGACATCCAAAAAGCCTGAGGTAGAATCAATCAAGTTACATAGGTTTTGTTTGTTTGTTTGTTTGTTTGTTTTTTACAAATGGTGTAGTCTAGATGGGTAGCGAACAGAACACACATTTGCTCTTTGGTGGGGGGGTACAAATCTTAGACTGGGTTTTGCCATTTTTAAATCAGTCTATATGTATTAAACTTCTGTTCTATTATGGGTATGGACCAGTCGTGCGCACCAAACTTCTGTTATGTAACAGGTATAGACCAGTTCCCAATCACTGATACTGGTAAAAGTTTAATATATGTACCTATGCTTCCACTAAAACAATTAAAATCTAAAAACAAATGGAATGGGAATACAATTGACTTAAAAACCTACACTCACAATGTTTATTTCTCTACAGCTAAACAAGAACATCAACTGGCATTTGAAATGTTTGTTTGATTTAAAACTTATAGCCTGAACAATGAGCTCTGACAGCTCTGGCTCAGCCCTCTTGAGGCCTGTACCAAATGAAGCCTAAACTCACCATTCAGCAACTCCATCAGCCATGGGATGTCTGGAATTTGTTGTGTTCACTCATCCTTAAAATGGAACAGCTGTTGTGAAAGGCTGTTACAAGACACCTATAGGGGCATAAGTCTCCAGTGACACTCTTATCTACAACTTGATATGAAGGGCATTTGCTGCTACGCTGCTCCCATGGACCCAGAATCTTCTGTTTAGTAGTGGAAATCTGTAAGGTGGGGGAGGATGTGAGGGGGTTGAAATCTGTGTTTCTTTTGGTGCCATTAATTGTTCATGATTTCTTAATGGATAAAACCATCTATGCATTTATCATTACACATCCGTGGGCCCATTTTAGAAATGCACATTGTAAGCTACTTGCATTGCCTCCTCACACTTCAGTAAATGCACCAAGGCAGCTAGTCTTCTCTGGGGTAGGTTCTGCTTGCTTTACTCAGTCTGACTGACCATAATGGTTGACTCCAAAGAAAGAGGCAGCCAGGATTCCACTGCTAAAGATTAGAAAGCAAGAGCAATCTAGTTAAAATAGCTCACAGGGGAATGTATCATATAACTGCCAGAAAGAACATTTCTGTAAAAAAAAAGTATTTCCATAATTCTTGTTAGCTAAACAGCAGGGGAAATAACCAAAAGGATAAACCCAAGGGCCTGAATCATGCTCCCACTGGAGTCAATGGCAGATTTCTCAGTGTTTTCAGTGGGCCACAGACCAAAGGTTGAAAACCTAAAGGGCAAAACTGTCAGGAGAATGGTCCTGTCTGCAAGTGCATTTTGCACCTGCAAAGTATGAACCTGCATTTGAACTGCATCCATAAATCAAATTATTTGCATGTCTAAACACCTGACTGAGTACATCTGCTCCTGGCTAAAAATAACCCTAAAAAATCTTGTTGTCCAAAAAGTCTTATTGTAAACCCTTTCTACATATATATCTTAACCAATTCACAGTCAGTCAGTGATTTGGCTAGCTCTAAACATGTTTGGCTTTATTGGTTTCTTAGTGCTTCCCAATGCTATTTGAGTTCCACTTCTTTTATCTCCAAAAAGGGCACCACTGGATGCATCTACACGAGACATTTACTGCACAGGTGACTAATTAGCTGTGCAGTAAAATTTTTCAATGTCTACACATACATCCCTTTTAATCTGGAGTAAAGTAATTTACTTCACAGCAGGATACTACTTGTAGATGTATTTCACAAGTACTGTCCTGCTGTGGAGTAAAAAACTCTTCAGCAGTGCAAGTGTAGACACTGTCCTGGCTGGCTGGGGCACAAGGGTACTTCAGTGCAGGGGCTACCTGCCAGAAACCCCTCCACAGCACATGGAGCCAGGGGGAGCAGCCCTGGGCTGGCATGCTGACCCCACAGGACCCCTGCCAGTTGGGGCTGCTCTGCCCCAGCTCAACATGCTGCAATCCCAGGCACACGTGCAGATGCACACCCAGCAGCAATAAACTCTGGAGTTTATGGCTACACGTTAACAGGCACGTGTAGGCACATCCAGCACAAACTAGAAGATTCATGGAACAGGATCATCCTGCCTTTTGTTCATAGAAAAAAACACCTAGCAACTCCTTCCTTCCAGATCCACTGTATATTTCAGTTACCAGTTGTTTAATCAGAGGCCTTCATAACTACCTCAGCTCCATCCCCCATTAAAAAAAGGGTTCACCAGATCCCAGGTACTCATTTATCCCCTGCCTACTGAAAACAAAAAAACTATACATCTGTATGACACTGAACCCTAAGGACTGTTCCAATTTTTGTCGCTCACCATTCTATACCCAGAATTTTTGGTTGCTTCTGTAATGTCATTGGAATGAGTCCCTGGGAACCCTGCTGTTATCTTCTTTCATCCTGTTCTATGATCCAGCAATGCCCTGCTCAATAATAATATCATTTCCTTTGATTTGTACTATGCTTTATTTCTCTCTTGATGCTTCCTGGTATTATCATCTCTCCTCACCACCCTTCTCCCCCTCCCCCCACTCCTTTTTTTGCACAGCTATCCTGGGCTGCTGGTTTCAACTGCATATTTGCACACTATCCCTCAAATCTCATTTCTGGTCAGTGAACTTCAGGATTTCCATGTAATATGTATTCTCTGTGTTTTGTGGTTGCCACTAGACTTACTGCTTTACATCTGTTTGTATTAATGTGCATTTTCCATTTAATGATACAGTTTCTTAAAAGACCTCAAATCTCTCTGAATCTGGTTGAATAAATTCCGAGGTATTTGCTGTTCTGTACCTCCAAGCTCTGGTATCACCAGCTATTGTTTAATATGATCTTGCATTTAATATTCTCATCCAAATTATTTATATTATGTATTATTAAAAAGAACAGTCCCCTGGAGTATGCCACTGGTAACCTATTTCCAGATACAGAAATTATCATTTGCTGACACTCACTATATCCTGTTTTGAGCTACTTTGTAAGCCACCAAGCTACATTTACTCTCTATATCATGACTCCTTGGCTTAAGCTCAGTTGTGAAAGCTTATCAAATGTTTCTGAAAATGTCAGTACTTTATCCGCTGCAATTCCTTTGTCATCTATGGCAATACAAGGAGCATCTATTTACTCCAAAACATGCAGACTAGAATGTTAGCATCGTGCATTTGAAAATTCTGAATTCTAGGTTCAAACTGAAAAACATACTTATGTACTTTTTTTTCCTGAAGAGTTCTGGTTTTTTTATTTAAAGTCCTTCCCCCTCCCTCCCCTCCCACCTTGATTTAAACAGCAATAAAGACATGCTTGCTAACAGCTAGATTTTGCAGGCTATTTTTAAAAATGACGCAAATGTTGACAATTTTTGTTTCCCTTGTCCTTCCTAATTTTGCACCTTTACAATTATTTTTTTTTCTGAAATCATTTTTGGTTTTTATATCAAGCAGTTTAGAGCTAGGAAAGGAAATGTTTTTAAAGATTGAAATTAAATAAACCTGACTGCACACTTGGCAAATATGCCATGGGACTCAATTATTTCTATTAGAAACCCTTATTTTTCACATGACTAAGAAGTTATTTTCTTTGGCATCCTAATAATTATTTCTTATAATTCTGAAAATGTTGAGACAGTTGTTTCCTGAGGGTTTACTAGTTAACTCTTTCATTGTCAGAAACAATGACAGACATTCCTGGAATAGGGATCTAGTGAAATGTAGATGTGACTTTCCACTTTGCACAGGGACAAACAGGACAAAAAGTGCTTTGAAAACTATAAATGCAGAGTGCCACACATGTGCCAAAAATCTGTTATCAGAATCCATTCATAATTCAGGAATCATAGCAGAGTCATTTCTTCCTCTGCAAACAAGCAGTTCACTTGCAGGTGAAATTCATCCAGCCTCAGTGAATCTACACAACTAAGGCTCACAGTGTAGATACTAGGGCTGTGCAAAACACGCCCTACTAGATTCAGATTCGGCCCAAATTGGGGACAGTGATTTGATCCATTGCTTCAGATCACTGTCCCTGATCTGATTCGACTGAATCTGAAGATTCAATGCTGATTCAGTGAATCAGTGATTCAGACATAGGCACAGCTTTAAACGTTTCTTTCTACCTACCTTGAGGTAGCAGTGCGGCTCATGATCACTGGGGTGGATAGAGTGTTCCACAGGACCATGGGGGGCTCTCCACTGTGCTCAGCAGCAAATCCAGAAGTGGATCAGAAATACTTCTGGTCCACTTCCAGGTCTGACGGGGAGCGCACTGGGGGGCCTCCTGTGGCGCCCCCCACCCCGGATCAGTGATTGGCCTCAGGAGGACTGTGGGTGTCCCTCCAGACCCAGAAGGCAACAGTCACCAAGTTGTGGGGGGGCGCAGGGATGTTCCCCCCCCCATGCACTCCCCAGTGGACTAGGAAGTAGACCAGAAGTGCTCTTCTGGTCCACTTCTGGGTTTGCTGCCGAGTGTGCTGGTGAGCCCCACATGATTCTGTGAGATGCTGCATCTGCCCCAGCACTGCATCATTCAGAGCCCCTGCTTTCTAGAGGTATGTAGAAAAAACATTTAAAGCTGTATCTATATCTGAATCACCAAATCTGTCTGAATCTCACCAAATCAATTTGAAGAGATTAAAGGGTCCTCTGATTAGGTTCAGATTTGGTCACTGAATTGAGCTGAATCGAATCAGGGACTGAAGCTTTGTAGAGCCCTAGTAGATATACAGTGCCACTTATCAGCCATGCAAATCAGTACACTTGCTATCCATCCTTGTAACAGTCAGCTAGTGTGGAGGGTAACAAAGGGGGTTACCTGAAGTCAAGGCCATGGTATCTGCAACTATGTGGCCCTTATACCCTAGACTTGATCCCTGGTCTCAACTTCCATTGCACTATGCAGAAGTTGGTCAGCACCTTTCAAGATGGGGGTTATTCTTGAAAAGTGCTTGAAGGACTGGATCCATGGATTGGCTGTCATTATAACACAAGGTTAAAGCCAGTGCCTGAAGAGGAACATAAGCAGGTGCAGAGAAAGGCTGCACTACAGTCCTGTGCCCTAGCCATTACAATGACAGGGGCCATATCATTAGGCTGTATGATAAATGGTAGATTTTTCCTTCCTATTCCCCTCTTAACAGAAGCTTGACTGTGGAGACTTTATGCTTAACTGGTAGTTTGTTATAACCAGAATTTACACAATGTAATGAACTGAAGCTATGTTGGACTCTCCTGCCATGTCACATTATTGAACTTGTTTGAATGTAATTGCAAAAGAGTTTGCATTTTAATTCCTAGATAAAATGTATAGCTTCTCATTTCAAATTCCATCATTATGGGTGATTCAGCATACTGCCAGTGCAGAAGCCTCCTTGCAGTGCAGAGACTAAGAGATATCACTTGCCTTCAATATACCATATTTTAACTTTTAAGTATTTTACCCTTTGTTTTCATTTTTTCTCTTTATTTTGGAACGAGATATGTATTAGATAATACAAAGGCTCTGGAAAGTTAGATAAGAGGATCTGTGGTGTGGAACTGAAAGGGTTAGCTGCCATGCAATCAATAGGCCTGTGTCCTTTAACAATAAACCAGTTAAATCCGTTCAGTCTCAGCTCTTCACATTTATACAGAGGATATTTGTAACAAGAGTCTTCAGATTACTTTAATTATATTTTGCCTGCAGTAGCATCAGGCAGAAATAAGGCTCTGAGATAATTTTTACAGCAAAAGTGTTATCACTTTCTAAGTACACTGGAAAATATTCTCAGGTTTTTCAAAGAAGAAATGATAAAGCTAAGCATATGATTTTTCCTGGGAAGATCTCTGTGGGAATAGCAACACAAAATTCATGGAGACTATTTCAGAGTTAAATACAGCTCACACATATAATTGCAGTCAGGGTAAAACCTCTTAAGGAGAGCTATGATTAAACCAGTATGTCTCATAATTGAAGATTTAAAATATCACATTAAAATCATAACCAATTAAAATATAATTTAAAGAAGATTTACGAGTAAAAACAAGAAATTAACAGAAAATGTAAAACACAGAACGACCTTATGTAATGAAAATCTGACAGAAGGTATTATATTCTTAAAGGGCTTGACCTTGCTCCCACTGAAGTCAATGGCAGAACTCCAACTGACTTCAGTGGCTCAGGAAAATGCCCAAAATACTGCTTTTGTTCCAAACATGATTATGGACTCCTATTACACTGCAGTGCCAAATTCACCCACCAAAGAGTCAGCTGAGTTCCAATTCAACTTGATGCACCACTAGAAAAAAAGTGAGCTAAATTAGCAAATCCCTATTCCAAGGTGTAAAAGAATGGAGAGCTCAAAGGGTACCTCAACTCTATCTGTGAATGTACCTCAAATAGATGAGAGCCACTGGAGATTAAGTGTGGGACAGGTCTGCCAGCTGGAGACTATATCATGGAATTTACAAAATGCTGTGCATGTGCCAGTGGGACTTGTGCTCCTCAACCACTAAGGTTCTTTTGGCATGCCAACCTAATAAATAAAGCTGGGACTTTTTAAAAGGAGTTTGGTGGACAGCTCCTTCAGGAGCTTTAAAGACCCCATGAGGAAAAGGAAGAGAATAACAACAATACACGCTGACATCAGAAACACACTCTGGCTGGAGACAGTGGATGACTCATTTTCAGAGATGCCCTACTGTTCTGTTAACAGAGACAGTATCTCTTCATGAATCATTCTGCCCTGGTTCAACAGGATAATCTTTGGAGTATAAAAATGGCTGACCCCACTTTGTCTTCACATAGCTCCAGCTACTAAAAGCAAGAATTTGTGCCAAATCATAAACAGGAACAATTTTTACTTCTATGTGACAGCGACTTTTAATCCAGAGTCAGTGTTTCAGCAAGTGTGGAAGTCTGCTTCATTAGGGCCTGACTCTCGCAGGGATCTTCCAAGGACTCCAGGTAAACAAATGGTGGAGTGCTAATTCTGGTACTATTTACATCAGTGGAGCATCCACTGGCTAACTCTGCTGGTCTCTGTCAGGGTGCTCCTACCCTCATCCTCCCTACTCAAGGGACCAGTACTGCTAGTAGATATTGCTTCTAACCGAGATGCTGATGGCCCTTGTGAAGGTACATCTGGGGTGGGCAAAAGAGACTAAAGCTTCTGACACACTTACCCTTTCTTGATCAACCCCCCAGTATCAGATACAATCTATCACACGGAGAATTTGAGAAAAGGTGTCAAAACCTTAAATTAAGAGAAAAAGTGATAAATTTGGCAACCCACTGACTGGTTTGAGCCCCAGGGCTGTCCAGGGCCAGTGACAACAATCCAGCACAGTTAACAATTTTTGGCACTGGCAGGGCTGGCCTACAATTTTTTGGGGCCCCCTGCAAGAAATATTTTTGGGGTCCCCTGCCCTGAAGAAGCCGGCAGCAGGGGGGGAGAGGAGGAGGGTGGTGGCGAGCAAATGGACACGAAGCCGGTTGGGGGGGAGGGCTGGGGGGAGTGGCCGGACACAGGGGCAGAGGCAGATTACTGTTTACTGGGGCCCTGGACAAAAAATTGGAGGCCTCCTCCCCCCATTGGGAGCTGAACTTGCAGGGGTGGGGGGGGGCAGGGCACATTCCCCTCCTGCTGCTGGTGTGGGAGGCAGCAGGGACCATGCCAGGCTGGGGGGGGGGGGCACATGCCCACCACTTCTCCCTACTCCCTTCCCCACCCACCATCCCACTGTGGCCAAACATACAAACACACAGGCACACACATGCAGATGTGCACACAGATAGGCATACACTACTATCACTCACTCTCCTCACTTGGACACAAAAACATACTCTCGCTGCCACGAACACAGACATATGAATACACACTCACTTACTCAAGTATGCCTGCATGCACGCACGCACACGCTCGCACTAACACAGTACCCCGCATCCTGCCATGGTGTGCAGGGACCTCCCTCCCCGGACTCCAAACCCCACACATACACCCACAGCCCCCCACACCTTCACAAATACCCCCCCTCCCACATGCACAGAGCTCAAAAATAGCCTCTCATGATTTACATACAACATTCCCCCCCTCCACCCCTACCTGTTTCTTACCCACTGTCTCATGGCATTTTCATTGACTGGCATTCTTGCATACTGACTTCTGGGATAAGATAATTTGAAAGAAGAATTAAACTGGCCAGGAGCCAGGCTCCATTCCTTGCATCTCAGTACTTAGCGAATGCAGTCAGACTGGTAAAACCACCACTACAAGCTATCTTTGATTTCTTTTTTTGCAAGTTTTTGGGCACAAACACACCCTTGTTCAGGCAAAGAAGGCATCTGCAGAAGTTTCACGCTCTTCCTGGATGATCCAGGAAGGTGGAGGGATGGGAATATTGACCAGTAGCTGGAGTGTCTGGGTAGATGTGATATCTTTTATTAGACCAACTAAATAGTTCAAAAAGTTATCTGCAAGCTTTTGAACACCCACATCCTCTCTGCTTGTGAAGGTGTTGGGGGGCTGTGGGTGTATGTGTGGGGTTAGGGGCCTTTATTAGGGCTTGCATCCCCTCCCTGCCCTGCTGGGCAGAGTGCAGGGCCTCCAGAGCAAAGGCAATAATGCAGAGAGACCCAAGAAAATACTAGTCCAAACTGTTGGGCAAACTATTTTAAAAGCTCCATATCTGAAGCTAGGGATGTATTTGGTAGCCGAGTTGTTCTGAGACAAAAAAATGCAAAAATCTACAACTCTTGGTTCAGAAATGATACCTTTCATTAGACCAAGTAAGAAATAGCAAAAAATCTCTTTTTCTACAAGCTTTCAGGCTCAAAGGAGGGATCTTTGTGTCTCTGAGTTGCTTTTTGTTGTGTAAATCAGGTAGGATTCCTTCCCTAGAGGTATCCCATGGCAAGCAGGGAAGTTCAAAAAAATCTTTCTTGTTGTTCTGTAATGAAGTTTAAAATCCAAAACTGCCTAAATTTTGGTACTCTCCATGTTTCAGGGATGTATTTGGTAGCCGTGTTGGTCTGAGACAAAAAGAAATGCAGAAATCTAGAACTCTTGTTTTACTCTCATGGACACAGAGGGCCAGATTTTTCCATCTCCAGCTCCCTCTGCAAAAATGAAGTTGATTTTCTACCTATGGGGACTTCTTACCATCTTTAATTTTCCCAGAGCCTGATGAAGGGCCTTTCAGCTTGAAAGTTTGCAGAAAAAGATTTTTTTTTCTAGTTGGTCTAATAAAAGGTATCATTTCTGAACCAAGAGTTCTAGATTTTTGCATTTCATATCTTAAGATAGGTTCTGTTTTTAAAAAAAATGCAGACATACACTTTTTAAAAACACATAGCCCTAAAGCTAGGCTTTAAAGGCTTTGGGCATCTAGATAAGTAGCCTGAAGATTTTTCAAGTATGCTAGGCATCCGATTCACTTAGCCTAGCTTTAGATATAGAGCTTTTAAAATAATTTGCCCAGCTGCTTGAATTAGTATTTATTGGGTCTCTCTGCACTGTTGCTTTTGCCCCAGGGGTCTTGCACCTTGCCAGACAGGGTAGGGAGGGGACCCAGGGCCCAAGCAAAGGCAGCAGGCATAGACCGAGTAAACAGCCACAGCCTGCCTCTGCCCCCTGCACAAATCTGGGGGGCACATGCTCCCCACCCCATACCTCTCCTGGCCTGGGGTGCAGGCAGCAACAGGGAGCTACCCCTCCCCGACTCCACAAGCTGCCTGCTGGTGCTTCCTTCCTGCCCAAGGCAGGCACTCTGTCCCCTACCCCTTGCTGGGGCCCCCAACTCCTGACCTGCAGATCCTGCCGTCCAGCCCTGCTGCCTAAGCAGCTCCCACTCTCTCTCACTCACCCACACACTCACTATCTCTGTCTCTACTTGGCTCCCTGTACAGGGAGCACGTGACCCCCGACAACCAATCACTTTGCCTGCTCCCAGACTAAAGCCCCCTCCTCCAACTGCTCCTCCCCTGGACAAGCCTCCAGCCTGTGCCTCTGCTCTGCCCCTGCTGATGGAATGCCTGTGGCCAGCCTGAGTGTGCATGCAGTACATGCATGCCGGGCTGCCTGCCTCTCCCTCCCAGGGCCCAATGTCCTGAAGGGCCATGGGAAACTGCCCACCTTGCCAGGGCATTAATATGCCTATGCGCAGGGGCCCCTTAACTGTGGGGCCCCCTGTGACTGCAGGTTTTGCAGTATAGGACGGGCCAGCCCTGGGCACTGGCCTTGGACAGCACCAGGTCCAGTTGGAAATGTGTGACTGTCTGGGGTTGTGTCACATATCCAGGTTCCAAGGGTGGCTGTGATTCCCCTGGACAGCTCTATGACTGTGCCCACTCCACCCCTAGGGCACCTTCTTGTCTTGCCTGCCATGCCTTGATGGAAATATAATAAGAGGGCAGATCTTATTATAATGACCACCCGGATTGTGGGCTAATTACAAGACTCCATACCTTCCCTACACCATGCCCCATGCCTCTCTAATGGCATCCTTGCAGATGTTCTGCCAGTCACTAATATGGCACCTCTCTGGGCCTCTCTCAGCCCCACTCCAGGCGGTCTCTCTGCATAGCCCCTTCTTCAGTTGCCAAATCCCTTGGTCTCTCCTCTGGCCCCTCTCTGGGGCCTCACACCTGTCAGTCTCACCCAATCACTCCCTAGGCCACCAGACCTCTCAGCCTCTCTTAGGCCTCACTTCAGTTGCCAGACCCTTTGGTCTCTCTCAGGCCCCTCTTTGGGCCCTCAGACCCCTTGATCTCACCCAACCACTCCCTGGGCTACCGGGCCCCTCAGTCTCTCTCTTGGCTCCTCTCCAGGGTGTCAGCTCCTCTGTACTTTCCCAGCCTTTCTCTAGACCCTTGGCCCCATCCAGCCTTGTGCTCTATTCCTGGCCCCTTGCTGAGCCACTGGACCCTCATGGTCCCAGTCTTCCCTTGGCTCCACACTGGGCCTCTGGACCCCCATGGTTCTGATCTTCCCTTCTGAGTGTTTTTCTGTTGGGGTGTGCTCCCCTAGCCTTCCCCCTCCACTGGTTCAATCATAAGGCAGTGGGAGTTGAAGCTTTCCGGCACCCCATCCTCTCCTTTCCCTGGAGTGGCCCATGCATGGTATTTGAGGAGATTGCTTCAAAACAGACAACCCCACCACACCAACAAACTCCAGTAGGGTGCCATTTAGATCTTACCCAGGACTGATCTTCAAACCTTCCTGGTCTTACACATCCCTCTCTGGACTCTCCCCTAGATGTCCTTATGCCCCTCTTGGGCTGCTAGGGACTGGGCTCCCTGGCCCGACCAGGGCCTCAGGAGATGCACTACTTCACTGGCGGGCAACCTTTTAGCTGACATATCACAAGTTAGCCCTCCACCTTTCCTCTGAATCCTCTATCTCTTGCCCCCAGCTCACTCTCAGACCCCTACCAGCCATTACCATCCTGGGCTGCATGGTCCCTGATCCCTTCTTCTTGGTTGTGGCCACACAAGGACCATTGTGCCTCTCATATGCCCTGGCCCCACCTCCAGGCCAGTTGAGACTCCAGGCTCCCGGTTTTGTCAGTCTCTGCTATGGTCTATTTCACCCTTTGGCCCCTCCTGGCCCCTGGGCCCCACACAGGCCAGTTGATGTTCCCAGGATCAGTCCTCCAACTGCCAGCCATCTCCTCTCTGTAAGTCTACCCTCTTGGGCTCCTCCATAGATCACTTACCCTTCCTGGGTTCACCCAGAGCCCTTCCTTACTACAGCCCCTTCCATTTCCGGGTTCATCCAGGCCCTTCTATAGGCACACCAACTCTCAGACCTAACTCCCTGGCTCACATGGTATCTCAGTAGGCTCCTGTGCACTTGGCCCCTCTTTCCTTGGACTTGTCTGGCCTCTCAGCAGGGCTCAGGCCTTCAGTCCCTCTCTCAGGACTCAGCTTGCCCCTCAACAGGCCTACAGACTCTCAGCTCCTCTCACAGGGCTCTCCTGATGTATCACTGGGCCCCTATGCACTCGGCTCCCCTCTCTCTGGGCTTGTCTGGCCTCTCAACAGGGTCCAGGCACTCGGTCCTCTTTTCAGGGCTCTCCTCACCCCTCAACGGGCCCAGACTCTTAGCCCCCTTTCTCAGGGCTCCTGATCACACATCACGTCCCCAGAAAACTCCTCCATCACCTTAGTTCTTGTCCAAACCCTGGATTCTCCTTGCTGGCATTCAGAAGTGGCAGCCTTCCTGCTGGGTGATGTTCCGACACTAGTTCCCGAAGCGTTACTGCCCAGTCCTGCTCTCAGGGTCTGGGCTGATGCCCACAATCAGCTCATTGTCAGAACCAACCTCAGACAGTCCTGTATTTCCATCCAGACCTGGGGCTGTCTGTGCTGGTGCTGACAGAGTCCCTAACTGGGACCTGGTGCTACCTGTGCCTGATGCTGATATTTACCTGAGTTGTCAGGATCAGACAAGGAGCAGCCCAGGGTCCAGGATAGAGCTGCCCCCCTGCCTGATCCAAAGGATTTAAGGAATTATTATTTTAATATTCACCAAGGCCTCTGATGCCATCCTATACAAGAATGTTTCCTTGGGCACAGCAGGAATCAAACAGCAAGAGAGAGAGTGTTTGCTCCCAGTTCCAAACTCCCTTTTCAGGCAGCACAAAGCCCAAGAGCTTTCTCTGTATATGATTAAATGCACATTTGGAGCCACTTTGAAAAAAAAGAACGTTTCAAAAGGGTAGTTCCTGGTCTGGAGCATAGTTATGTGTGGACAAGATGGGAACGATACAGAAGTAGCAAACCCACTTCAATTTTAACATGGTTTCACCCAGGATAGCTATTTTACTACATCTGTATGATTCTCAGCTTGTCTACATGTACCTGTTAGAACATTACAGCTGTTTCTCTGTTTGGAGTCTTTTGAAATTGCTCCAAATACACATTTGTCCATACCCTTTTCTTAGTCCCCAATACCCATTATTACTTTATCTGATGACTGTGGTATTGTCTCCTGCCTCTGAGAGCTTGCTGAATTTATTTCACAGATACACTAAACAACAGCCAGGGAAACTCCTCTGCCCACATACGCCCTTGCACACGCCTTCTTTTTGAGTGGTGCTCATCATTACTTCAGCTTCCTGGTTCCCCAAGCGAGTTTAACAACAGTCTTAAACTCAAACCATAACAATACACACATTTTTTTTTCTTTCATTACATTTCAAGTCTAAAAGCCCTAACTTAAGCCTAGCTGAAATGTGTAAGGATGGCTAAAAGTTCCGGTGTGCACTGTTTTGAACTTTTGCTGGTCTGGCACAAATACTCTCTCTGCCTTACTCTGCCTTTCAGTGACGTGGGGCTTAAAATACTTCCCAAATACTTCCCAGGGTCAACACAGTATAGAGGATCCTGACCACCCTCTTTTTTCTGCCCCCTTCCTCACCATTGCACCAGATGCAAAAATAGGTGGAATATATTTGCCATTTCATTTAAGCTGTGTCTCACCGTAAGATTTCCTTTATGCTGAAGTGATTCTCATCCTTTTGGGGTTGATTATGTTCTGCTTACTTCCAACTGCACTGGTAGCAGAGTAACACAAAGCAGCCAAACCCTAACACAACATGAATATATGTAAAATGAAATTCCCTCCATTGCTGCACAAAACCAGCATAGGGATTTGAACTTGGGGATTTAACATGCTAAGACTGAGAGTTTGTTAGAGGACAGCATGGAAGAAAGCATAGATGTAGAAGCTGAAAAATGAAATGAAAGGTTTCAAGGATGGCATTTTTGTTGGAATAAGAAACCAGTCACAAGATGCAAACCAAAATGTATAAAGAATTATGGAAAACAGAGGTGGAAGGAACCTCAGGAGATACCATACTTCAGTGGGGGGGCCAACTTTTTAGCAGACATACCACAAATTAGCCCTGCATCCTCCAAAAGTACCAATCCAATCCCTTCCCTTACCTGATCTTCTGCTCTGATATCTGCTTCCTGGCCTTTACTCCCTGCCTGATCTGATGCTCTGTGCTTTGCTCCCTCCCCTATCTGCCACTGTGCTGCCTGTCCCCTCCCCAATCTGCTGCACGCCAACAACTGGCTGTGCAACTTTCTTTCAAAAATCTCCAATGATAGAGATTCCATCATCTCCTCAGAAAATTTATTTTATCATTTAATTACTGTCACATTCAGAAAAAATGTCCTAATGTCCAACCTAAACCTCCCTTGAAATAATTTAAGTTCATTACTTGTTGACACAGCAGGGAGCATGTCAAGGGGCGCGCCTGGAATGACAGTACCCCATGGGGCCACACCAGTGCTACTTGGGGGCTGGCTGCATGCTCAATGAAGGTGCAGAGAAACAGCTACTTACCTGCAGGATCAGTGACAACTCAGACAATGAAGCCACAGCTGCTGCAGCAGCAGCAGCCCTGGTTTGTCAGCTTGTACTGGCTGCAGACTGGCTGGCGCACAGAGGCAGATGTTGTAGGAGCATGCCTCACGCTGGCTGATGGAAGGAGCTCTGAAATTGAGGGGATAGAGCACAGCCCAATAGTAACAGAGCCCCAGAAGGGGTGAAGTGAGTAGGCACAAACCCACTCACCAGACTGGAGGCTCAAAAGAGCCTCCAGTCCTAGGGGCCCTACCCCATGTAAAGAAATGAGGAGATAACCACAGAGAAGCCCCAGATAGCGCGTTACTTCATCCAGAAGAGCGCCGAGGTGACAACTGTGAGTTTGCCAGGAGGGCTTGGAACACAAGCACCCTGGTGGTTGCTAGAGGGAAGAGTTGGCCATTTTGAGTGTACAGTTTGGCAGAATGGTCTGGCCCACCACTTAGAGACTTTCTGGACTAAAAGGACTGTGTTGGGAGGCTGAAGTAATAAACGCTTTGTATGCCCAAGAGGGTATATGAATAATTTATGTTAAACAGACCTGACTTACCTGCCTGTCCTGGGGGCAGTGATCGAGCGAGATGCTAACAGGTAGGGTGAGGGGAAGGGATCCCTGACATCCATTATTTAGCTTTGTCATGGACTGTGTAATTACTAGATCTAGACCCAGTTGAGGCACTGTTAATGAGTCATGGCCAGCAGGGACTGCTGTTGTACAGGATAGCTGAAAGGCTGTGTGGCCCTGACTGTTAACTTGAGAGGACCAGGGTGAATTCTTTAGCCTGCAAACTCTGCAAGTCATGGCCAACTGCACCTGGTCACCCACTGTATCGCTCCTCTACAACTCTCCCAAAGAGGAAGACTATAATCTGGACTTTGATAAGAACTGGTAGCCAAGGCTGCAACTGAACTCCAACTAGCTTCGAGCATCA
>NW_017728906.1:167790147-167791326 GCF_001723895.1 Crocodylus porosus | reverse complement strand
TAGCTAGCTCCCTCAACACCCTGGGGTGGAGAGCATCTGGACCCACTGACTTGAACACGTCCAGCCCCTCCAGAAGCTCTCTAACCCGGTCCTCCCCAACCTGAGGTCTGGAGGCATTCCCCTCGAGTCTGTCTGGCATCACAGCGGGGAAGTCCCGGTCCCTGCACAAGAAAACGGAGGAAGTGATGCTTCCTCTCTACTTGTTGCTGGTGAGACCCCAGATGGAGTACTGTCCAATTCTGGACACCACACTTCAAAAAAGGCATGGAGTCTTGAAAAGGTCCAGAGAAGGTGTTACCTCTCAGGTCTGTTCTTGGGGAACCCTGGCACAGTACACAGCCTGTCTGACTCACAAAGGACTCACCCACCCCATCTCTGCCTGAACAAGAACGGATTAGCATTCAGGATAGAGAACAGAGATTCCAAGGCAAGGACCACACTGAATTCTGGGACCAGAGAAGCGGGGAGCACTGTATGATGGGGAATCCTTGCTCCAAATGCTAATCAACTCATGTCTACACACAGCCAGCTCAGCAGTTTCATGGTTTCATGGTTATCAGACCAATTCAAGTAATGACTCCTTTATTGATATCCAAAACACTGAATCTGCCTGTCTGTATTGTGAGCTTCCTCAGAGTAATGCCACCCATTGCCAGGAGTGATCAGTTCCTATCATCCAGCATATGAGCCATTGTTTACCCATAAACAAACCTAGTGTTCTTCCCTGAGCCATTGTTAGTTCTCTACAAAAACCCCTACCCAAGCTCAAGTTTCTGTCCTGATGCTTGGATCCAAAAGCTGCACCAGTTCCACTCCTTTTCTGCCTGGAATCTCTCCATTGATCATGCTCAGAACTGTCTATCTGCCAGCTCCAACAAACACCTGGGAACTTCAACTGGTTCAAGCTTTGCTGAGTGGTGAGACCCCAACTCTCTCTCTCTCTGACTCCAGGAACCTGACTTAGCTTCCAAGATGAACATGGGCCAACAATGTGAGGTCACGGTTGGCAGGGCTAACCGGACCTTGTCATGCATCCACAGGTGCATCTCAAATAGAGCCAGGGAGGTGATCCTCCCCCTCTATGCAACACTGGTCAGGACACAGCTGGAGTACTGTGTCCAGTTCTGTGCGCCCCACTTCAGGAAGGATGTGGACAACACTGAGAGGGTCCAGAGGAGG
>NW_017728906.1:167741023-167789777 GCF_001723895.1 Crocodylus porosus | reverse complement strand
TCACAGTCAGGGCAGCTAGGATGTGGAACCAACTTCCAAGGGAAATGGTGCTGGCTCCTACCCTGGGGGTCTTTAAGAGGAGGCTTGATGCCTACCTAGCTGGGATCATTTGAGCCCAGCTTTTTTCTCCTGCCCAGGCGGGGGGTCGGACTTGAAGATCTATAAGGTCCCTTCCGACCCTACTTCTATGATTCTATGACTTTTATTCTCTTACACCAGGTACAGCTTTCTAAACCTGACTTTTGCTAATCAAACTTGACCTAGACTTCCCCCAAATACCTAATTGAAATGATGTAATATTGTAACTGTTTTATTTATCTATCTTGTATGGCTATTACTATTAGTATCATCATAGGTTCATATACTTGGCAATAAATAACTTTTACGGTCAAGCCTGTTGCTATACACTCTGTCTCTGAATCTCACTTACTCTTTCTTCCCCTTGACCTCCCCATTTGCTGTGTAGCAACACTTCTTTTACCTAAGCCAAAGATCCCTGTAATGTCCAATACTACAGTGGGGTCTGCTCATCAAGGGAGTTACATTGTGACAAGAGATTGGGACCTGCTGAGTTTTGAGGTGCATGAAGGTATCAGCTGAAAGCGCTGATCAGACCCAGCCTGCTCAGATATACACTGTTAGGTGTGTGTATGTGGGTCTAACTGCGTTTATTAATTGTTCTGCTGAAATAAGAGATAAACTGAGTTCAAGGCACATGAGGGTGTCAGCCTGTCAATGTTGAATAACCCGGCCTGGTTCGGGTGTGTCCTGTTAATCTGTGTGTGCGCATATATGTGTTTGACCGATTCGGTGGCTGGAGGAACCCAGCCCCATTGACACTGAGTCCTGAAGGATAGCCCCATTGGGGGTGAGAACTTGCAGAAGGGAGAGAGACAGCTCCATATAGAAACACAAGTAACACAAGCAGCACATTGATAGAATTACAGAGACTGCAGAAACATACCTGTAATAAATGAGCACACCCCATAGTGATGGGCAAGTCTGGTAACAAAGGGCCACAAGAATAATTAAGGGTCTGGGGGACAAAACCTATGAGGAAAGACTAAGGTATCTGGGACTGTTCAGCCTGGGGAAGAGAAGACCAAGGGGGAACTTGGTGGCCATCTATAAGTATGTAAGGTGACAAAGGGATGAATATCAGGAACTGGAAGAAAAAAAAACTGTCCACTAGGGCAGGGGAGGATGAGGAGCAATGGCCATAAACTATTAGAGGATGGTTTCAGGATTGATGCAAGGAAGAACTTCTTTACAGTAAGAGTGACGAGAATCTGGAATAGATTTCCCAGGGAGGTAGTGCAGTTCCCAACCTTGGGAGTCTTCAGGAGGAGACTGGGCAGATACCTTGATCAGATCATTTGATCTCAGCAGTGTTCCTGCCCAAAGCAGAGTGAGTAGATTCAATCTTTTGAGGTCCCTTCCAGCCCTTCATTTCTATGATTCTATACTCACAGCTCTCTTGCAGCATGATGCCCAAAAGTTGGCACAGCACTCTGAGCTCCTACTAGTGCTGAGGAGAGTGGCAGGATTCATTCACATGTCTTGCACACAGCAATCCTAGGTAGTTATCTTAGTCTGGCATTAGCTTTCTTAACAACAGTAGGATAGCATTGACTCATGTTCAGTTTGTGATCTACAATAACCCCAGGTGCTTCTTTGCAGAACTGCTGTCTAGTCATAGATATGCACGAGCCCTTAAGAGGTAAGAGCACAAGGAGTGTGAATTTGTAGCACTGCTAAACCCAAAAGATTAATCATATCCCCTCAAAGTCATCAAAATATGATGGCATTTGTTAATTAAAAAAAGGTTATTTTTAATCCCATCCTGGAACCTGATCAATCATATTTTAAAATGTAATCAAATTTTAAAATTATAGCGTAACTAACTCTCACACGTTTGTCACAAACTGTTGCGTCATATCACAGGACCTCCTGCTAGGGGAGCCAAGCAAGACAAGGCCTCATTTGGCCTATGCACTACTCAGATGCGTAAAAGACAGTTCATGTCCTGAAGAACTGTCAATCTAGTGACAAACGTGATGATATGCTTATGACTCAGGGGTAAGAACTGGGATCCCCTGTACTCTTCCTTAGAGGAACACCCTTCCCACCCCTTCAAAATATCCATAGATGGAAATGATAGCTGGGCTAGTTTCAGACTGGTAAACTGCTCATTAACAAGGCCCTAAAACATCTTAGTTTTGGTAAGTGTTAACATTATTATCTATGATAATGACGTTTGAAGACACCAAGAGATGTAACATTAAGAGATATGATTCATTCCAAGGGTTAATTCTCCTCAATTCATTTTTTACATGTCATTTCTCATTTGAATTTGTCTAGCTTCAGTTTAAAGCCATCAGTTCTTGCTATACTTTTCTGTTAGATTAAAGAGTGCTTTAGAAGGTATTTGCATACTCAAACATTAATCTCTCAATCTTATTTGTTTATAAACTAAACAGATTGAGCTGTGTGGCCTTTCACTGGATGGCACAGTTTCCTGGTCTGTGTATAATTTTTGTGGCACCCTTTCTGACTTTTCAACCTTCTTTTTGAAAGATGAACACTGGAACTGCACACAATATTTCAGTATTAGTCTCACTAATGCTATGCACAGAGGTAAAATACTCTACATGACTCCAAAGATCTTGTTAGACCTATTTCTACCAAGGTATCATGCTAGAAGCTCATCTTGAGTTGCTAGTCCACTCTGAGCCCTAAATCTTGTTTAGGGTCACTGTTTTCCAGGATAGGTGTAGCCTGAATTCTTTAATCCTAGCTATACAATTTTGCCCTTGCTTGTATGAAACTACATTTGGCCCAGCTTACCAAGTAACCTCTCCTGCTGTGAATGATTGCTATTACAACTCAGTTCTTTAGGTCATCCACAGGTGTTATCAGTAGTAATTTTATGTTACTACAGGTTCTTGATGAAACTGCTGAACAACACTGAACTAAATACTGAGCCTGCAAAACCCCACTAGGAACACCTCTAATCAATGGCAAATACTTTTTAAGGTATAGCTGTTAGCTGTTAGTTCTTTGTCCATTTAATGGATGCGTTATTACCAATGAAACGGGTCATTTTTAAATCTAAATGTCATGAAGTGCTAAGTCAAATGCCTTCCTTGTTTTGATCTTTAGATCTAAGAATACAGCATAAACTAGCTGTAACAAATAGCACATCCAAGTACAGCACCTTGGTGGAGGGGAGGGGGAGGCAATAAATTTGGGACCTCAGGATGGAAAATCATGAACAGCTGACTTGAGATAATGGTATGTTAATATGAAGGCAGTAGCATAATCTTAACTAGCTGTATTGGACCCAACTACTACAGGTAGTTATAGAGCCATGTTGTGTTTGTATAGATTGCATAAATACATAATTCGGCATGGTTCTTCTGAGAGGCAATGTCCTAAAAGTATCTGGAACTTGAATCTGTCTTTTAATAGGTATCACCAAATGAAGTGGGTCAGCTGTGCTAGTGCGTCCTTGCACAGCTGATCCACTTCATTGGGTGAAACAAACACTGCTCATTGTTTAATAGGGTTGAGTCCCTTCCACGCTTGGGAGAGGCACAGGCCCAACCTGTGGAACAACCCTCAGGGTGAGTTTCTGCAGGCTGGAGAATGCCAAATTTCCCATTAGCAGAGGAGTGCCCAGATCTAAAGCCCCAGGAGCACCTGCACAGGAAAACTGAAGAGCATGGGCAATTCCTGGCTGCTCGTGCTCTTCAACCTTAAAGCACACAAAAGACGGTAGGAATTTGTACTGCTGTGTTGCACCCACACATTTTGGACATGTGTGGCATGACAAGGGACATGGACATCTGACAAGGGACATGGACATCTGTTGCTATAGATATTTTTATGGCAGTAAAAAGGTGACCCTGTTTCCAGTCTTAGAGGCATGCATTCCATTCTTAGCTTGGCTTGAAGTGACTTTGTACTAGCCCAAAGGATTACCCAGCTGTATGTATCAGTAGTTAGTAATGGCTGAAAAGGGCACAGAAATCTTAACGGCATTAGTGGAAGAGCTGGAGATATACCTAACGGTGTCCTGTCCTTCAGATCCTGGCAGATTCCTTACACTCAGGACAACAAGAGGTCTCTCTTCCAAAGTCATACTAGGGCAGGAGCACTTTGTTGTTTCTCTCTTTTCCTGTATTAGATTCACATTACTTGCAAAGAATTTGCAAGACCTGGCAACACTGACTGGATGCGGTGGGAAAAGGAAAGCTTTCAATAGGGTCTGTTCAACGTGCTGGAAAGATAATTTTAGCTGTTGCATCTTGGAGAGATTGAAGGAGAATGATCTGAGAATTAGGGATACCAGAGCAGAGAGGCCTGGAGAATCAAGGCAAGAGATAATTAGAATAGGAGCGTAGTTTTAAAGCAGCAGATGCTCTGCCACAAACATGTTTTGTTAACTCTGCTAATATGTATTTACATGCTTGATTTAATACACTGCGGGTTTTTTGGGAGTACTGCCCTCAGTCCTTTTTTAAACACTAACCCTTTCACTGTTAATTTTCTTTGTTAAGACTTGGCAGAGAGAGTAGCACAATTATGGGAATTTCAGCAGGGGGCTTTTTGAACTAGGTAGGGTGGATAGTGGGAGCTGGGTGCTGCTTCTCACACAGTGAATCAAAACAAGGATAGAGAAGGAAATATTGGGGAGTAGACAGAGTACCAGTAAGACATACTTGGTTTCATCTTGCATGGGGACCAGAAGGGCTGCAGCTGCAGACTGCAGCTCCTAGGCACGCTTGCCAGCAGGGGGCAGAGGCTATCAAGAAGTGCAACACCTGCCGGGGGCAGAACAATCCAGAAGAGACGCTGCCGCACTGCTTTGGAGCAGAGAGAGACAGAGCACAAGGGGTTGCCACTGTGCCCCTCTGAAGTTGTGCGTTAACATTTCAACCTTCCGAAGATGCTAGTAGTTCCTGGCACACCTTTTTTTTAGGAGGATGCCAAAACTAAATGGTTAACTATGGAGAAAACACATGAAAATTGAAAGCTATGCTAATGAGGTCTCCTTCAAAACCAGAGCAAAAAATAAACTCTGCCTTTACTTCTCTTTTTACTTCTCTAGTATGAACTTCTGCAGCTCATATATAACAGGGAAGTTTTTCCAAATTTTTCCCTGACAAAGGCCTGTGGACTGTATTTACCTAGGTTATCTAGGCACCTACAGCTTATGTGCCTAACTCAATTAGGTACGTTAAAAAAAAAAAAAGCACACTAGTTGCCTCTCTGCATCATTACTTGTGAAGATACAAATGTAAAGGTGTTTCAGAAAGTAACAGCAATTTTGAAATAAAATCATTGTGTGCACAAAGATAATTTACTGGACCACATAACTTCTCCACAATCATAAACAATGGGTGCATTCAACAATGCCACCATCAGCAGTCTCTGCTGCTGTGTAGTTTTCCCACTCAATGCATACAAAATGGTTTTATTTAAAAATTGCTGCTACTTTCTAAAACACCCTCGCCAATCTGCTTGTATACGATGCTAGGAATCAGAGGTGAGTTAAGGTCAATTTCTTCCCCTTAATTTACTTGCTTTTATGGACCTAAATCCTATTACTTTTATTAAGCTAGGACATACATTTGATACTGTACAAGACACAAAATATAGACATGTCTGTGTCATCATGTAACTGGCAGGGAAAGGGGGAGCAACTGGGGCAACAGCCCTGGACACTGTCTTTTCAGGGACGGGAGGAGGGGGTCGAGCACAAAAGTATCCACCACTGCAGCAGCGGCTGACCATGCTGCTGAAATTAGCACAGCAGCAGCCAGCATGGAAGTTACAAATCCAAGCACCCCTAATGACCTTAATGCAGATGGTAAATAATGTTTATCTGGGCACATCTACATGGAAATGGACAGATTGGTACTGAACCTCACTGAACAGTTGCCAGATGGTAGTTGCAATCCACTAAATATAGATTCAGAACACTTATCAAAAACGAACTTATAAAACACATCAACCGAATCCATGGTTTTTCTTGCCTTTATCCAAGGCAGTGTCTTCTGCTCGCTTTTGTAAAGAGGCATTCATCCAGCTGGACAAGGAGTACAGTGTGCTGCACCTCCTGCTACTGTGCTGAATTTAACAGCTTCTCTATAACCAGACTGAGCCCAGACGTACTGCAGAGACAGGACAGGCAAAGGACTATCCAGTGAAATGGTACTAAAAGGATTAATTGGAAAATGAAGTCAGAAAATGCTTAGTCAGAGCAAAACATTCTCCTCAGAGGTATTTACTAACTTCTAGACTGGAAACTGATTCATGACAAAAAACCACAACCGAATTATTTTGGGGGATGTTTTTCTCTTCTTTCTCTGCTCTTGTGGTTCATAACAATTCAGAAAACTTGCTGGGCATTCCTGAGTGGTTACAGATGTCTAGGGATGCACACTACAAGCCATTTCACCCAGAGGATGACATAGCACTGCATGCCAGCTTCAAAAGTAGCTCATTTAATATTGAGCTGGGAGAGACGACTGTCCCAGACCCGCTGCGCACTTGTTTTAAGTGATGGGATTATAAACAGCAGCTGACAGTGTTCTGTTCCAAGAAAGCTTGCAGCATTATTCAGTCTTGAGTTCCCCTTTCCTCTTTGCAAGCATTTAATCCTTAATCTCTTTTACGGATTCTTAACCCTTTTGATGTAGTTTCCGCCCCACTATATTACTTGATGCTAAACTCTACGGGTGAGATTATTAAGATCAAGATGCCTTGGGTTGCATGCAGTTGCACATCAATTTTACATGTGTAACTGTAATGAAAATATATGCAAATCAAATATTTGCATAAACAAATGCCCAACCATATCATATGCAAATGCATTCATACTAATACAATTATAAATTGAAATAAATTGCAGCGTTATATAATCAAGTTTTAGTAGCTGCTGTTTAGCTCAGTTGGTTGTTGGTTTGATTCTGCAGTTGGACTAGATCAGGTATTCAGAAAAATACCAAATTATCTTCTAAAAAGCAAACATCTACAACATTCATTAATTTGATTTAAAAAAATATTTTTTGTTCTGATTTACATGCGTTTGCATAGTGCACATAGAGATGACTGCACAATAGCTTAAAGTTAAGTCTTGCTCTTGTATATTGTGGGGGCTGTGTAAAGGTTTGTGGGGGGCTGTGGGTGTGTGGGTATGTAGGGTGTGTGTGTGGGGAGGATGGCTGGGGTGTATGAGGGATTTGGGGGTTTGCATGTTGGTGGCAATGTGAAGTGGGGTGGGGGTAGATGTGCATGGTGGGGTATGCATGTGGGACACCCTATGAAAACACACACACACACACACACACACACACACACACACACACACACACGTACTGGCGTGGCCCCATGCAGGGCCACTTTAACTGAAGTTTAAGGTTTAGTTAAAAGGTTTAGTTAGCCCCTGCTGCCGTTTTTCAGTGCAGGGATGGTGATGCACATGATGCTGGAGTCCTCTGGAGCTCAGTAATAACTGTGCTCCACAAGACTCAATTGAGTCTGCTCTGTTGCACTTTAATTACAGTACGTCAAAGCAGCCTCAATGTATGTTTATAGGCACCCATGGAGACCAAAGAGGAAGAACTTAAGTGCCATCAAGCATTTGAGACGCAGCAAAACAGGATGGGGAGGAGATTGGGAGTTGAACTTTAGCCATGTCACAGGTACACTGATACGGAGTCATTCAAAAGGAAGCATCAGTGAGACAAGACTGAAGGAGGCAGGTCAGGAATACAATGGTAGATTTACAAGCTGTTGACATATGAAGAGGGCCTGAAACCATGCAAAGTGACCATACCACCAAGGGAGAAGGCATAAACGGGAAAGAGGCGACAGCCAATGATGCAACCACGAGACCACAGGGAGAGTGGGGTACTAAGAGAAAGAAGAGACCAGGAGAGAAAGGAGCTGTAAAAAGCCAAGGTAATATTCTGTCCTGAGCTGCCAAGAGGTTTAAACCTTGGTGCAGGTTTGTCTACTACTTTTATGGGGTCTTATAATCCCAAATAACTAAAAATGGGAGATCCACATCTTTCCAATAGGAATACAGCTGTGAAGATACAGTTGTGTAACATTAGACATTAAAATCACAGCATTATTATGTATTTTTGCTCCTTTTCAGAGCCTTCTAAAATGCATTAATGATGCTCATGTCCTCTGAGCCCTGCGCAGTTACACTGCTGGTAAAAGAGGCATCTGCCTTTACAGGCAGATATAAAAAACAATCCTAAGAAAATGTCTCTCTAAAACTTCACTACCATATGTGGCAGGCACACGCCAGACACCTGATGTTCCAGGCTGGTGTAAAGGTCAGACAAGCACAAGTGTGAGACAAGAATCAGAGACTGCCAATTTTTCTTTGTGGTATAAACTCCTATTTTACCTCTGCAGAGTCATGAACTATCAGAACTCAATCCCATCACTGGTTCAGCCTGGAATATGGCCCATTCTGGGACTCTGCCCAATGTAATTTTGGGGAGGAAATTTAATATTTGGAGGAAGGGAAAACTCTTTCTGGAGGACTGATTAAAAAAGAAAAGGCTGCTGGAAGCTGATTATGGGCTTGGAACATAAGACTAAGACCCAGCAGGGATGAACTGACAGAATGAGGGACAGGTGTGACGGCCAAAGGTGTGTGATAAACACAGTTAATTAAATTGCTGTGTAAACTGTTACATGATTATCACCACATATGTGGTGTATCAGCATAGATGCACCTGGGCTTTAAAAGCAGTATTTTATTAATTTAAGAAGGAAAAGAAAACCTGAAGTATCTCAGTGCTACATTGCCAAGTTCTGGCAAAAAGGTTTAATGTTTACAACTGTTTAACACATTACACGAAAGGACTGCAGTAGTTAAACAGGGAAAGATGGGGTTGGCTCAGTAATGGATTCTACTGTGATAAAATGCTTTTCAATGAGGCTATGACTCTTGTCCTAGTCAAATCCCTTTGGTGGAGAAAGGAAAATGGAAGGAACGGAGTATAAAGCAAAGAGCTGGCTGAAACTACTGTTTAGGGTGTTCCCTGCAGTGCTGGCTCTAAGTCAAACTTGTACCCAGGCTACAGTAACACTCTTTAGCTGCACAGGCACTTGTTAATTAAGGGCACTTTGGAAAATGGCCTTCACTCTTCAGCTGTGGCTGCTGGCCTGTTCACAGAATTTCGGTTTCTCCCTGAAGTCCTGCTACTTCTTTGAAGCCCTACTGAAATACGTACTACACAGTCTGAGGCCATGAAGGAGTTCTCTCTCTATGGGACCTTCATCTGGAAGGGTCTAGGTTATTAAATTAACAGCTGTGGATTGCTCAGAGAATAGGCAGGAAAGCAGTATTCAAGGGCCCTGGAAGGAGCCAATTACAGAGAAAAGGAGTTAGACTCAAGCTGCAAAACCTGCACCTCAACCTGTCTCTCATCAGCCAGTAATGGAGAGTATGTAAAAAATCCCAATCCCAAAACATGTTTATGCAAGGAGGAAAAGGTGAATCTAAAGGAGAGGGAAGAGATGTAGCAATGGGGGTGATGAATTCACAAGAGGTATGTGTGCATGCAATGGCTAGCAACAGGGGAAGTGATTTCTCAAGAGGTGCTTGTGTTTAGCAACAGAGGAGGTGAATCTGTATAAAAGAGGAAGGAGTTATTAGATATAGAGTCTAAAACTGGGCAATCTCTTTTCTATGCTGCATACAAGATGGAAATTCATATAAGGCAGAATGAAAATTGTAACTAATCTTTCTCCAGCCAAAGCGAATAGCAACCATGGAATTCCAAGGGACTTGTATAAATGTGTTGAGTCTCACTGCTGTACGGCTGCTTAGAGGAAAGAACATTCACTCAGTGAAGAGCAGGGTAAAGATTGATTAAAATTCAAGTTTTCCTTGACTGGTAAAGCCAGCCAGAGGCGACACCCAGAGGCAGCTATTGAAAGACAGCAGGTGTGTGCAAACCTTGCAGTTGTTCTTTTGCTAAATCTCCCATTAGGTGCTGTTACAAGCTAGCAGTGTTGAGGGGGAGCTGTTCTGAAAGGAGAAAAGAAACAGGATATAAACAATAGCTTAAGAAAAGGAGAGCAAGAAATGAAATACTAGAACTGTAGGCAGCTTGCCCTGAGTTTTGACCCACTCAGCCAGATCCCAGATCTTTCCATCCTAGAAAAAAGAAACACATATGCCAAGCTTGTCATTACAGTACCTCAAGGACTAGTAAATTCTCTGTTGTGTACTGTCTTTTGACACTTTCCTACCATTTTTCAACACAGTTAATGGAAATGTTGTGCCTGTCTAAGACTACACCTGTCTGTCTGTTTGGGCAATTTCCTCAGTTTGCAGTTTTAGTAGCCTGTATTTTCACATGCCCATTAGTGTTCCAACTTCAATTGTGCAAAAGCTGTTCATAAACTCAAACCTTTTCTCTCATAGCAAGATGGGGAACATTAATGTGGCCAACAAACAGACTTGATTTACCATAATGTTTGCTAGTCAGTTGCAAGGCATCATAATGATATATTTGGAGCGAAATCACCCTGTTGCCCTATAGAATTTACTGAACTGCTCAGGGCTAAGTACAAACAGTCAAAAAGCCTGAGGCTGAATTGATTCAGTCTTGGCAGGTTAGTTTAAGATGCAAAGACTGAACCAATAAGCTAATGAACGGACATTCATTCACTTGGGATTCAGGAAATGCAGTCACATACCAACACCGGCTCAAGCCAGAAGCCAGGGAGGGCTACATCTCTGCTCTCTGGCACATAGCCAGCATGGGCTGTGTGTTCATTTCCTTTTCCTGCTGCCCCTGAGGTCTCTGGGATTTGCAGTCCACAATCACAGCAGGAAGACTCTGCAGGATTGCTTATTACTTCCGGTTCCTGCTTGTAGGTGCCTCTGGGATTTGTAGTCCAGTGCTAAGCTGGCAGGGCAGGGCAGTTATGTCTGATACTACATTCAACCGGGTTTATCTTAAACCAGTTTTGGCCATTTTGAAACTGGTTTATGTGCACTGAATGTCTGTTAAACCAGTTTGTGTGTAACGTCTGTCCCTAGCCCAGGACTTTACAAACATCTGCTGTGCATAGGCTATGCTGTCCCCTCCTCCTCTCCACCCCCCCCCCCCCCCCAAAAAAAGAGCGATGGAAAACTTTATCCTATAGACAACTTTCCAACTGCCACATAGGAAGCTTACTTTGATTTTCAAATTGCTTATATTACATTAGAAGCCAAGAGGTAAGGATTTCTTAGGGTGATATTAGACTGACTGTGTAGTTAGGATAAAGTCTGACAAACTTTCAAATATAAGACATTTTCCCTCACATCTTGCATTGAAAAGCTTGCCTAACTTAAACCCAACGACATACTTAGTTCAATAAAAGATACCTCACCTAAAAAATCCTTGCCTCTCACAATTTCTGGACCATCACAGCTACAATATCACTTTAACACTCTTATTAGAAGCTAATATATTTACATTACATTACTGATATATAACAGCACGTTCTTTTTTAAATAAATCAAATGGGTTATATACACAACATATACATGTGTTGTGGCATGTGTAGGTACACAGAATATGCTTTTATATATGTATAAAAATATAAAGAGACCCTGAAGGCCCATATACAACGAATGCCCAAGTAGTAACTATGGATATCAACATGTTATTTTCCTTTTCACTATGGTTCTGACTTCATACTCATGCCACATTCTCATTTCAGCCTTCATCCTGAAAATGCACACTTTCACATTAGGCCAGTAGGTTTTACTATTGAAGTCAAGTGAACTGCTCACACACTTAATGTGACAGGAAGTTTGTTAATCACAATTCTGGTGGCAATAAAGTTAACTGGCATATTATTAGATGCTACACCCTGCTACATTTCAACTGCTTTTGTTGCAGAGCAATCTCTCTTTCCTCATCTTTGTGTGGCCTAGTTAAGCCCTCATCCTGAAATTAGATCCGAGTAGCTGGACTCCCTTCTGTGTGGTACGGAGGTCCATCTGGGCAGAACCAATGTTAATCACACACTACGAACTCTTCAGGCTGGAGATGCTATTCTCTTGTTTATATATTCTGTGCTATATAGATTTTATAACCCTGCAAACTTACAAAGGTTACTAATACACACGCAGACTGACATTAAGCTATAATGGCACTAAATCAGTAATTCTGAAATGCTTTCTTACAGAGTTACAGTTCTTCTAACACATCCCCTTTTTGCCATTTAAAACTTAAAACCTGTAACAGAAGGGAAGCAGGTAAACTCAGTAGTCTGTGCTAATTTTGCCATCAGCATAGCACTTTGCATTGTTTCCAAGTCTGCTTAAAACAATTGCATCTTTTCAGTAAATGTCTCTCAGAGTGTTCCTTCTTCTGGCTGCATAGCTGTCTGCCTGCAATTTCTCAAAGCGAGCCAGGATTTCATGTCCATTGGCCCCTGCATTCCTGCCAAAGCCCTGCAGAAATGAGAGCTGCTGCAGCTGCCAGGGTTTATTTACACACATTCCTGCCTCAAATTGAATTAATGAGCATAATTTAACTCAGGCAATGTCCTCTGCAGCTCTTGTTTCTCTTTGCCCTGCTTGACACTTCTTTCCCTCTTACAACTTCTCATATAGTCTTAAAGAAGTATACAAAAGTGACTCTGAGGTAACACGTTGCAACTCCAAGTATATCACTTAAGTCACATAAAATAAGCCCAGCTATGTGCACAGCATATTTTATGACAGGTCTAGGACTCCCATATTGAGTGCTCACAGGGCTAACTCAAATTTACCTGCTCTGATCAGTGTCTCTTAGCTTAACAATTTTAACTTCCACCAGACTAAGTTCTCAACACCTATCACCTTGAAGGCATCCTCAACACATGCCACGTAAACGATAGCATCTAGCACAGACCAGTGCATTTGATAAGCCCTCTCCCATGTTGACAGCTCAGCCCATTTCTATTCTCTAAACAAGTGTCTGAAACCCCAGATCCAAGAGACTCTTTACAAAACTTAGGAAGATTCGGTATGGATCTAGTTATTTATAAGTCAGTTCTTATGCCACCAAACAGAACTATGAGGTGTTTTCCGGACACAAGGTCAAAGGCAAAATGCAAGAAAGTTTTAGAAGCCTGCATAATTAAATAAACACATCTCATGTGTATTATCACATTGTTTACCTTTGCTTGCAATCCTTGGAACAAAACCTGTATTATTCTACAAATGGAGAGAAGGAGAAAAAGAAATGGTACATGTAGAGAGCAAAGTGCTAACTTGTCCTTCCACAGGCTCATCGTGTATACAAATGACATTCTTAATATTTCAAGATCCAAAAAGAAAAAGATTGTTTGACCCATGCAACTCAGTCTCCTGCGAAGAGAATGCCAAATGTTCTCAGTCATCGTGAATCACATGGGCTGGGGTAGGCAGCTTATGGCCTGCAGGTTGGATCTGGCCTTTCAAGCAATTTCATCAAGCCCTTGAAATTGGTACATCACTGGGAATTCAGTGGCAGGGGAAAGATCAGTGGCCAGGTCATAAGTCTGGCAGTATCTGGGTTGCAAGTGGTGGCCCACCTTTGGAGCAAGCTGTGGTAATTTGCCCCACTGCTTCTAAATGTTGCCAACCCCTGATATGGACTATTAACTAAGGTAAATGTATGCATTTTATTATTGAATCATATATTAGGGACCTACCAAAACTGCAGCGGAAGTGCGATGCACAGCAGCTCCTTTAATCTTGAAGTTTCCCCTGCACCCTCTACCCCCAGTGCTGATAGGCAGAGGGGCCCTTCCATTTGCTGCTCCATCCTGATCAGTGGGGAGGTAAAAACAACCATTTTAAATATGGCACGCTTTTTGCCTCGTACCCAGTCAGAAGCAAGCAGTGGGGCTGCTGGGGCCCTCCTGCCAATCAGCAGCAGGGAGCACATGTACGAAACTGCAAGATTAAAGAAGCCGCCACACCATGCACTTCCACCATGATTTCAGTAGGTCTCTACTGATAATGGAGCCAGGTCTTACTTGGATGCTATCTTGCTTACAAAGAATGTACAAAGTCCTATTTCCCAGAGCATACTAGTTTCTAAGCTTATTATTCCAAACCTGATTCCTATTAGCACTTCAACCAGAAGCACATGTTCTCCCTTCCACTCTCTCTTTCTTAGGCTAGGGACAGACATTCAAAAAGCCTGAGCCTGAATTGATTAAATCTTTGCAGCTTAGTCTAACCTGACTTGTCTGAATCAACTCATAACCACACAGACATCCCCTCTGGACTGAAAAAATGCAGGCACATGCTTGTAGTGGCTCAGGTTAGAGGCCGGGGGACACTAGAACACCCCTTCCCTTCCTTCCCTTCCTGAGTGCTGGGGAGCATGGCCAGGCTGGCAGGACACTGATTAAGGAGGGGTCCCCCCCAGCTGACCCAGCAAGGGTTTACACAGCATTTATTACCCCATCAGCAAAACAAAAGGATCTCTCATTAGTTTACGCTCTTCTTAAACAACTTGTTCTAAGGAAGGAATGGAGGGACATTACCAGCTGACCTGCTGATTAGCACCAAAAGCCCTAAGCCACTGTCCTTTGTCCCATCTCCCCAGCATGGACCGTAGCCAGGATGTGGTATGCTAGCTAATGCTGAGAGGTATCTGTGTAAGGCAGAGGGGAGGGGGGAATCCTTGCTTAGCAGGGAGTGGTGAGGGGAGGAGGGGAACAGGAGGAAGCTAGGCAGATGCCTGCAGTCTCTGCCAGAGCTCCAGTCAGGAAGCAGAGGGGAGGGACCAGCTCTGCTGTGGAGCAGAGAGCCCCACCCAGCCCAGAGAGCATGCCAGGATGCTGAGGGAGTCTGGTTTAACTTAAACCAGGAAGGGGTCTGGGACAGACATTGCATAAACCACTTTGATCCAAATCAGTTAAGTCTGATACTACACTCAATCAGGTTTATCTCAAATTGGCTTCAGCCATTTTCAAACCAGTTTATGTGCCCGGAACATATGTTCTGTTACAAGTTTAAACCAGTTTCTGATCACTTACACCGGTTTTTGTGTAATGTTTGTCCCTAGCCTTCGAGTCATGCTACAAGTTCCTCTCTGCTGCTCTTTGTCCTTCTGTAGCATTTTTCCCCTCATACATACATAAGTGCACACAGCTGCAATCAAATTAACCCCCTTTCACTGTGTTTTCTTAGCAGACCCATTAGTATCCCTTGCCAACATGGCTTAATTTTTTCTTTGGCTTTGCATGCAATTCATGTTTCTGGGAAAGCTCTTATCTTGTCCATCAAGGAGTTCAATTGTTTTTTTTTCACATTTACCCTGAATGAAAGGTGCCTCTTACACCTACCATCCTCAATGAGATTTTGCCCAGGCCCCCAACACAACAGCACTTTTCACAAGCAGACAAAAGTGACTTGATAGAGTCAGTCTCCAATCTTGTTTATCCTACAAAACATGTATCGTTATACTTCATATGCCCATATTTTTATTAGTGTGGTGTTTTATACACCACACTAATAAAAATCAATAGCATAGTAAAATAGGGTTTATCTTAAATAAATACACCATCTTTTCATCTAATTTTTAAGTCATTACAGTATTAAAAAAAATCTTGGCTGGAATTTGGCTAAATCATATAAGACTGTAACTAGTGTTGCATAAACAATATTCCATATGGTTATTCTTCATTTTTCATTAACATCATACATTATTACAAAACAAATTCAAAACCCACAAGAACAAAGACATTTCTTTCACACAACAAAGTATGCTATACCACCACACAGAAGATAAAATATATGTAAAATAACATCACCACAATATATCCACCACTGATTTTTGTTACTCATTTAATGGGATGTTATTTTTGAAGTGATTCTGTATATTTTAAAACCTGATGCTCACTCACAAGTAAAACATATTTTGCCACTTTGGCAAAATGGACAGTGCATTTCTCAGGAGATGTCCCCTCAAAAGTTATAGCCACCTTTGTTCTAAAGGTAGGCTGTGGTTATAAGCAAGCAAAGAAGTTGGCTTCACTTCTTCCAACAGATCAAGCATAACCTTTGTGCCTACTCACAGTTGCATGCCAAGCTGCTGACGCCCTGGAAGTGCAGAGGACAGACAATGAATTAAAGGCAGAAAAAACAAGAACTACATGGAAGCAGTGAGCCAAGGATCTACTGGGATGGAGGGGGAAAGAAACAGAGTTTGGGGGAAAAGGAGACTAAAACTGACTGGATAGAGACTGGGAGTTTGGGGATGGAGGGTATTTAAGCAAGGAGACCAAAACTGGGAATTGGGCAGGAGGAGGGTGGAGGAACAGAAAACAGCTTCCTTCACGACCCAATCCTTAAGGGTAGGTTCTTCCTTCACAGTGAATGAGGAAAGGCAGCTTTGTCGGTAGAGGCGGGGGCAGGGGGTGAAGTATGTGATCCTGGAATTAAAACCTGCACCACTGTGTATGTAAACAAGGCAGACTGGTTACAGCTGCACAGACCCTTTGAATTTTACTTCCTTACCTTCTGAATGCTACATCTTTGTGGGCCCCAAGACCAGTTTGCCCTTACGAGTCTCCTCAGTAGATTAAGCATTCAATCCCAGAGCTTCTCCTAACTAAATGGGCACTCTTCTCTACTGTTCAGCCTTTCAAAGATTGTACGGAAGCAAAAAAGCAAAACCGCACAGGCTTTGCTAAGATGCTTCTAAACCACAAACACAACTCATAAACAGCACAAGTTATACAGTTCTATGGAAAAACAGCACAAACCTACACACAAGACCTTTTTGTGCCCTCCCCCGCTCCCCTGATTGAGTTTCTTCTTAAGGTTCCTTTGGGGGAGTTCAGGATTTCTCTGCATCTCCTTTCCTGCTACCCAGATTTCTGCTTTGGGTCTGGACTCTATTTACTAGTGACATACTCTTTTTTAAAACAACTGATTCTAAACAACTGGCCCAAATCCAAATCCCCTTTTGGTACATTAGTAGTAGCACTTACTAATTTTTTCCTATTTAAGTGAAATTTAGGACCCTGGGAACAGATTTTTAAATCTTACTTCCCCTCTCCCCTCCTCATGCAACTTGCCTAGTCCTTCTGAACATACTACTACTGAGCATTTTCAGTCTGAACTGTTTAACTTATAGTTTTTTGCCAGTTGAGATGGGGAAGCTTATAATGTTTTTGGGTTCTGAAAGCACCTTCCCATCCCAACTCATTAAACTTTATCAGGCATCTCTCAATTTTAATTTTTTGTCATCTTTTCTTGGAGCCTTCTAGCAAAATTGACCCTTTGTTTTCCTCCCTCCAGATTTCTTTGAGCTAAAAAGAAAATCAACAGTTTCCTTGAAAGTGTTAGAGATTTTATACCTTGACCCACTACTGCCTACATAGTATTCTACCACCACTGGATACTTTCTGATTAAAAGGCTGAGAGCTATCTGGTATCATTGTAATTTTTAGACTCATGTTTTACACTCAGTGCTTAAATTATTCTGTGACTGGAACAAGTATCTCCTATTTGGCTGCACAACTGTTTTTTTTCAGTGAATATATTTGCCAAAGAAAATGTAGTTTCAGTTTGATCCAAAACCTATTTGCAAAACTGAGTCAAATTCACCGCTTTTACCTAAAGAGCACACAAAATGGTGGTGATGCTGGTACTGTGCTACCCTTTTATCCAGTGATGACAGCACTGACCGAGAATATAGGAAACCTGTGTTCACATCCTTTCTCTCTCAATGTACTTCCATTCACATCTTTGTTTTTCACGAGAAGAGCCCTAAACACCATGCTGTAGAGCAGAGCTGTCCAAGTGGTGGCCCACAAGATGCATATGGCCCACCAGGGGTTAAAATGCAACCTCCTCAGACTCTCCCTCAGTCACCACTCCCAGCATTGCACCAGCTGCAACAACAACTAGATACAGTTTCTAGGTTCCTCCTCCCTCCTCTGGCTGCCACTTCTCACTCTTGCCCTAGAGGGCAAGGCAGCGTGGAACAGCACGGGGAGCAGAGAACGAGTCTGGGCCACGTGTCAGGAGGACTGAGTGGAGATCATGCCTGTGTGGCACAGCAATGGTGGGTGCCTGCAAGGGCATGTATTACAGAAGATGGGAGGAGAAATTGTGTGCCCCCACAGCGCAGCAGTGTGGGTGGGGAGAGTACCCATACAGGCACACAGAGCAGCAGGTTTGTGGAGGGGGGTGTCCGTACAGTGAACAGCTCAGTGGCCTGTGGCTCACTTACTGTGGCCCCCAAGGGCTCAGAAGCTGGACACCCCTGCTATAGAGCACTCGAGTGGGTCACCTTCAATCTCTTCTGTTATTACTATCCATTTAAATATTCATTGGAGCAGTGACTGGCACATGGTTGTCTCTCCTCCCAGCTGAGCTAACTAATCAGTGGCTGTAGCATCTTTCTCTCTCTGGACTAATGCATAAGTATTTTTAAAAGGGGACAAAGCTCTACCTGAGAAGTCTGAGGAACTTACCCCAGAAGGTCCCATAGTGTGGTGGATAGAGGGTAAAGGGTCAGATCTTAACCTGAAACAGACAACTATACATGTTGGCTAAGTACAGACAGCCAAAAAGCCTGAGGCTGAATTGCTTCAACCTTTGCAGGTTAGTTTAAGCTGCATAGATTGAACCAATAAGCAAATGGAACAGACACTCGCTTTTGGCTCCAGAAATGCAGCCACATGCCTGCGGCATCCCAGACCAGAAGCTGGGGGGTTGCTAAAGTCTGCCTCCCTGCTCTGCTAGAGCAGATAGCTTGAATCTGGAGGGGATCTGGGACAGAAGTTCAATAAACCTATTTAATCTAAATCAGTTAAGTCTGATGCTACATCCATCCAGGTTCGTCTTCAACCACTTTCAGTCATTCTGAAAGTGATTTGTGTGAACTGAACTTCTGTGGTGTTACAGATTGAACCAGTTTCCAATCACTTGAACTGGTTTATGTGCAATTTCTGTTCCTAGCTATACTGATAAACCTGGGCCAGCTCCACATCCCCAGAGCTTGGGTGGCTCATTGCTTGACATATCAAGATCACAATAGTTTCAAACATGGCTATCCTTGTCAACAATAGAAATGAGGGAAGCATTATTACCACTGCCAGTACAGGTTAACTGGAAGGCAGTGCGGGAATATACTGGGCAATTGACCTGCAACAATATGAGGGGTGCTTAGAAGGGCTTGCTTTGCTGCCAATCTCTCTGCTTCTGGAGTCCATGTGCACCTAGTAATGTATGCATATTATAAGGGAGACTCCTTGGAGCTTGGTTTCAAATTTTGCCCTTAAAAGTGCAGATTTTTAAAAAGTAAAACAAATCATGATAAATACTGTAGGGCTGCAAGGGAATAAAGGCATGTTTTAAATTAATCTGGAAATATTTTTCCATCTAAAATGACTAGACCTGCCTGTTTGGAAAAATCCAGGCTAAATAACATGGCAAGGAGTGATTAAGCCTGGGGAAAACAAGAACTCTGAGGGGGGGTGGAAATGAAGCGCAAAGAAAAGCCCAACACAAATATGAAAACCCCAACAAAAAAATGACACTCCTTTCGTTTCTCCTTTTGCAAGCAAAGCACATAAATAATAAGAAAACAGCACTTAAACAAGAGAAAAGTATCTACTATCTGACTCATCTGTTCCACCCATGATGCACAGCTGCCTTGATGGAAGAAATCAAGGAAGCTCAAATGCAACTTGAAACAGCTACCTGAAGGCTGACTGCCAGCCCCAGGTTGTCCTACATTGTCCTATTGTTCTGTCCCATCCTCAGCTGGGAGAATTTTCCAGTGTTCCTGCTATGGGTTGTACATAAAGGGTTGCAGTTACTTTGCATATGATTTGCCTAACAAAACTTCCCTTTCAAATGGTCAAATTCATGAACATAACTAGGCTGAACTAAAGCAATTGTTCTAACTTGTACTCAACTTGGAAATGAACTGCTTCTTTCCCACACTTGATGAAGGGTGGTCAAAGCCTGAAAGCTCATCTCCAATCTCAACCAACAGATTAGTCGAATAAAAGATATCATCGCATCTCACAACACTGCTATTTCAACAAATCTCCCAATAGCCCAGCAAAGAAATTATGGACCTAATATGACTAATGCCAATATTAGCAGGCCTACTACAGAATGGCTTGGATCTTTTTATAAACCTTGTACTGGCTGCTATCAGGGACAGGATACTGGATGACCTAGCCAGTATGGAAACTGGTTTTTCAAAATTCTTTCCTGTCAACATGTTTGAAAATCCAGAGAGCTTTTGTAAGAACTGATATTTGTGCACACAGTCTTCAGCACAATACAGTAGCTGCTTTTTTGAATTAAAACAGCCAATTGTTTTTAATTAAGAAAATACTCACTCGGATATTTTCTGACCATCTCTCCAAAAACATACAATAAGCTTTGCTACCCACAAATAAAATCTTCTAAACGCAAGGCTAAATGATTTGGGAGAAATCTATAAACGATCATGAGCAACTTCATATTCCAAAATGTGAATAATAATGTGATTTTTCAGAGCACATTCCATTACCACAGAACTGTAATTCAGGTCTGAGTTAAAGGGCTGACTTCTCTGTTTTCATGGGCTGAGCTATGTCTGACTCCAAAGGTAAAATATCTGGATAGTCTGCCAATTATCTAAAGGTGTAAATGCCTTGTCTACTCATGTAAACGCATTCCAATATAAGTTATGGAATGGCATTTAACCATGGTTATAGCTACTTGATTTCTAAACATGGTTTGGCTAGACATTGTGGACAAGGTCCAGACCATAGTGGAACAGTGTTTAAAACTGTGATTAAAGCTCCATGTACACTGGCCTGTTAAACTCTTTTCAAAGAGTCTGACCCTTTAATTTTACCTATAGTCAAGTTACATTTTATTAACTGAACATCTATTTAATGTGCTAGTCCTATAGGTAAATTCTTGCAAATGGGGTATAAAGGTAAGTTGCCAAAAGCAGAGAATTCAATCAATGATGCTCATTATCTCCCATTTTTCACATTTCCAAATCTATCAGCTGCATTCATCAAATATTTTAATGGTATTAGACACAAAACATACTAAAAAGATATGGTTGTATTCCATGTACACCAATAACCTTTATTGATTTACATAGTCCTCCTTTCATCATAGCTTGATTTTGTACCGGAAGAAAAATATGAGCAACTTTTTATATATAACCTGATGGATTTTCTTTTTCAAACTCACTGAAACTTCAACAGAATCACATTAAAATAAATTTAAAAAAGAGAAAAAACAGCCAGTGATTTTGCAAATGGAACAAACAAGATTTGCACAACCAAAAATCAGAGGCAGATGAAAGCTGACCCAATTTTTGGTATTTATTACCAGCTTTGAGACCTGGGTGAATTCCTGTAGCCCAAGTTTAACCCTAGGAAAACAGGAGTTTTTTTTATTTTGGAAAAGCTGACACAATCTTGGCACAGCTGCATGAACAGCACATCTTTAAGGCCTCCTTGAGATGTACATTCATGGATAACAAATTTATCGTGCAGCGATAAAAAAACATCCAGGAGAGATTGGAGAGTCATTTGCCAGGGAGGTGTTTAGGGGTTTTAGGAAACAATACATGTGTATTCTGATTATTTTACATTCAGAACGCATCTTTAAAAGTTATTGTAATGTCATTTCATTGATCTTTTCTGAGGGGTGAATACCAGAGCATGACAATGTCAGAGACCTAAAAAGGCAGATTTGCTTATTAAAGTCATTCATAGATTATAAAAATAACTAAACCATTCCCTCAGCAGATAGGATTAAAAATGTATGCATACTTCATTACTCTACCCTAATTTGTCTGCTCAAAACACAGTCCAAATCTCCAGTAAAAAAAGTTCCCAAACCACATCAAATGCCATGGAGACCCACTGTGCATAATAATAAAAATAAACAAGATCAGCAAGCACTGTGAACTTCACTTTGCAGGCAGAAGTCTAATTTTTGACTAACATCTGAATGCAGAGTTTCCACAGACTGAAACATTGACACCACCACGTAATGTGCAAGTGATTGTACACAAACAAATCACAATCAAAAGGCCCGGTTTTCTAACCAGGGCCAAACAGTGTGGAAATATGAGAAACCAAAAAGAGCAACAAGAGAAACCTCAAGAAAATAAATAAATTGAAAAAAAGAGACTGGCAAAGATAGTCAGGAAAACACAAGTATGTACACTAAGCTGTTAAATTGTCAACAGCTGAGTAAAGATTGAGAAGAACAGCAATACGAAGCTGGTTTATCATGGCCACTGAAATATTAAAGAATATGAAGCACTGAGAAAAAATATGAGGCTCATCTTCTGCAAAGGCTCCTTTTTTCCCACTACTTAGTACTAATATAAATTCAGCAGGAGTCCAACATTATAATCATCCTAAATTTTAGTTAAAATCACTGTATGCATAACCAATAGTTTCTTCCGTAATTTCACAGTCCTGGCCAGTCAAACTATTATTTCTACAAAAGTTAGACATCCGATGAAAGGACTGAGGAAGGCTACATCAGGTTACCGGAACCTGAGCAGGAAACGTAAAGAAGCTTCTGCTAAGTATAGATAACTCTTTCTCTTTTGCCATACTTTCGGCACAAAGAAATAGATCTACCAAAGCACTACCATGGGACATGGAAGAGGACACTACACAGCAGTTTCAAAATAGATTTTAATAGTCTCAAGTAAAAAAACAGAAAGGGGAGCAGCCTTAATATCTTTCTTAAACTGTCATGTAGGAGCCAAAGACCTGCCAAGTGAGGGATCTAGCACCTAGGACCTTATTTAATTCAGCCCAAGTGGACTTCTGAAAAACAAAATAGGAAAAAGAAAAAAAAAATAAGACTGACATTGCTACAAGAGACTGGAATAATCTCTCAAAGTATATATGCATGCAGGAGGTCCACTGAAATGGCCCTGACCCTTGAGTTGTTTTCACTTAATAATGGCAAAGCTGATGCATTCAAATATGATTTTGGTCAATGTGTCAGTGAATCTCCTCTTGCTTTTTCTTAGTTTCTTTGTCCCTCTTTTTCTGTAAGCACAAGTGTTTGAAGCTAGAAGTGGACACATACACTAAGGTAAAGTACCAATTCTAGTCCTTCCAACAACAAGTTCGGTAAATGACCTCAAATCTATAAGACAGCGGAAATGGCAACGTCAATCTGTGTGCACGATAGCATGGTTTCAGTCAAAACAAGCCTTAAATCCCTAAGTCTTAGACATGATTGCATACAACATACCATCTAGTGAGAAAAAACCTCCAAAACACTGAATGCCTCACACCACAGACTAACCACAGGATGAGACTCTTTAAAAGAAAGGGAAAAAAATAAAAAGTTGATAGTGAAACATATGTATTATGCAAATCACCTTTGAGAACTTTTAATGACAGGATTAACTGATTCATGAGGCAAAGACAAATGCAAGAGGGTTACATGGAGAAGATGATATAGAAATTACAAAACCAGAAAAGATAATGGTTTCCTGCTTCCAACAATACCTGCTGCCAGATGCTTCAGAGAAACGCATAAGCTTCCCATAAAGCACCTAAGTAAACAACAGTATAACATGGGAAAAGAAAGGATTGGGAGTCGTCTTGACCCAGCTGGTACACAGATTAAGACCTAAGGTTTGATAGGGCTCATATTTTCTTTTTATTCTAGCCAGTGGAACTCCATATGTTATTCTCATTCATACAGGCCCAAAGCCTGTCTGCTTTGACTTTACAAAGGGCATTCATTTGATAGCAAAGTACAAGCAGCTTCTTCTCCTAACACTTACGTGACTCAGTTAAGGAACTGGCAGAATTGTCCCAGTCCCCCCTAAGAGGTAGGAAGACAGAGCTATGGTTGATCCACTAGCCAAGGAGGCAGGTTGGCTGGGGTTAATAGCTGCAGCCCCAGAAGGAGTTCAGAAGGCGGCAAGCAGTTTCTGCATATCTGGGAAACACATAGTGCTATCCCTGGGGCAGTATCTCTCAGCAACCGTCTTCTCTTAATGGCACTATCTAGCCAAAATATATAATGAATAAAAAATAGAAACAGTCCAGGTCTACTTGTGCCAGTAACTTCTACCTAATAGAAATGGCAAAAAGATCAGCTTGGTATTAAATGTGTGTAACATGGTTTGCTTCCAGAAGCACTCACTCAAAAAATCTAGTCCGAATTGGTATATGCGCCTGACTCTAAAGAGCAAGCAGAGACAGGGAGGGTACATCACTTCCCTTCTTGAATGCTACTACCTTGTGAGAACAATAAAAGGTAGATTTTTTCTTAAAATAATGCAAAGATGCTCCAGAAAAAAGAGGACCAAGCATTGATCATGTTAAGCCTTCAGGAGGTGTACTCATCCACTTCTGGTTCTGTTTAGGAAAAGGATCATACAGATTTAAAAGCCCCCAAAGCTACCAAAGATTTTTCTACTTTATTTCCAGTTTCAGATGTCTTTTATTACTGGAAAGCTTCCATTAAGTTCAGCTGGGATTTTATCACTGCTTAGTCTTGTTATTATTATGTTTCATTTATTGTACTATGAAGTGCTTGAAAGGAAACAAAAAAAATCCATTGTCTCTTTGATAGCAGAGAATAATTCTTTAATTCTAATAGTTGTTTCCCTTTGCCCCCAAGCTAAACGATATTTCCCCTCTGTGAGAACACTCCAAATATAATGGACAAGAGAAAGAAATACTTAAGCAAAACGGTTTAATGAACCCCAGCAGAAACAATACATCTATTCAGATGCCCAATGATCCAAGAGTTTCCATGCAAGTATTCAGCGAATGAATGAAATAAAATGTTTTGCATGTCATGTTTTTGACTCATTGTGGGAAATGCTCATTGATATGGGCACTAGTTTAGAATTTTAATTAAAAGTCAGCAGGTGTATTCTGTTTAAACATTGATTTTATCTCTATATAATGTTGATAAATGCAATAATGAAGAAGGATTTAAAAAGAAATAAAACATAAGTTCTTCATTTCCCACTTTCTTATACATCTTGCTTACTTACAACCATAGAAAGCAAAACAACAGGAACAAAGGAATATTTCAACTAGTCTGGGAAAATGAGTAAAACCATCCATTTTGCAGTCTGGAGCCAAGCATGGTCCCAGGTCATTTGACCATGGATTGGTATTATGATAGCAACTGATTTCTCAAGAGCCTCTGTGCAAGTTACAGCAGGTTCTACACAAGTTCCCTCTAACTTAGGAGTCTTCTTTCATTTTTGGAAGTAGAAAAATATGTAACAACACTATGACAGGATGGTATTATTTAAAGTAATCTTATGCTGAAACCCACACAGAACATTCAATCTAACTCCCTTTCCCCACAAACCTCTTCTGTATTCTTGCTAAGATGATGAACAACCCTTTAACATCTTTGAGAGCTGATTACTGATCCAGGAACACAGTTCCACAAATATTGGACTACACTTAATGGTCTTACTCAGTCACTCACAATGTAAATGTTGTCCTCTCTACACGAATAATCTCCAGTATTGTTTTACTCTCAGCAAGATATTAATGACATACCTCAAAATATCATTTGTTTCAGAAAACCAAAAAGAGTATAAAATAACATAGTTTAAATAGAAAAACATTTTCTAGAAAGTACTGAGGCAAAAATAAAATGTTACATAACACCATGTTTCTTTGTTCTGGGACCTGTGGGTTATGCTGGAACAGATGTTAACCACAACTATGATGCTGAATTTTTTGTTGTTGCAATAAAAAAAAAAGTCCCCTGAAATATACTGCATTCTAAACCCCATAGTCTGAGCCTTCTAATATGCAGGACTAGCATACTCTGACATTTGCACATTAAAAATTCTGACACATTAATGGCGGCATTACAAGTCTGCTGTGGTGGACTGCAAAAGTGATTCATAGCTGTGTGTGATACTCTAAATCAAATTTCAGCTTAATTTATGGAAATGTGAGTAAGAGCTGCTGATGTAAATGTACATTGTGAAACACACTGAGGATCACTAAGAAATACTATCAAAAAAACTTGGTTTTGTCTCTGTCAGTCATATGCTAGCTGATCCCATGCTGTCAGCTGTCACTCTTTCTCTTTGCTTTAGAAAGCTGTCCATGACAATATACTATAACCTCCATTATCCTCTGCATTGCACCACAATATAATAAAATATTTATTAGGCCCAAACCATCCTGAAGCAGAATGATGCTAGAGTTGCTCTTGTTTACTACATGAAATTATGTGATAACACATCATTCATTAGGCTTGTGCTGCTTTGCTTGTCATATTTTCTGATACATAAGGATGACATTTTATAAAAATTAAACGTGCTTAGGTGCTTTGGTAAAACTCCTACCATTTTGTTTCTTCCTTTTCTCTCTATATAGAGTAACAACTTTACAAATTAAATCTTTAGATCTTTATAATTCCAAACTTGCTGCAAAATAATTTTGAATAGTTACTGACCCGGATTACTTTTCTGTTAGCTCTAAATGGCATTTCACTGTATATGTATTAACCCTCCATTGTTCCTGAGAGCCTTCTATTTTAAATCCTCTCTCTGGGCTCTTGAGTGATTTTGACAGGCTCATGATTCAATCAGTTCACCAAGGGTTGAAATAATGACACCAAAGGGAGAATTTTACCACCTGGAATTCAACTGACATTGAACCAACAAATCCAAAACTCCACTAATGCTGCAAAAAGGGACCAATAATATATCTGCTTCCCTTCTAACTCCTGGTGATCCCATGAGTTGTTTTCAGGTGTAGTTTTTGTTCATTTTTAACAAATTAAGGAAAATAGAATAACAAAACAAACAGGCAGAGAATGTATATTTTTAAAAATATTAAGTATTAGTCTGCCATTCTATCAACCCTTCATTACTACACAAATCTCAAGGAATAGTAGGAATGAAAGGCACTATCATGCATCCACCCAAGTCAACTTGAAGCTTCCATACAGTATATGCCTCATGTTTTAAATACTGTATATAACTGAAGTCAAATCGGTACTGAATTTTACAAACACAGAAGAGTTTTTAAATACAACTCAAGTACCCTTATTGCAGGCCTTTCTTTTCCGGGAATCATTTTATTGTTGTAGTAGCACAGTTGATATCATAACTTGCCTAAAGTACTGAAGGCAAAATGCTGCTGTTAAGATGAACGCCCACCAATCTCCTATACCCGAGCATTAAAACTAACCTGCCCAAGCATGTCTGGTGCGATGGGGAAAGTGGGCCAGATGGTAGAATATACTCCAAAGAACACCAGCCAGAGCAGCATGCTTCCCCAAACTGCCAGGTGACTAAACTGTAAGGACAGAAGAGAGAGAGAGAAATGGAGTAAACATACCTATTTAACAGATACTATTTTTCTTTTTCTACTCACTCTTTTTCCATTCAGGTCTCTGCTGGTCTCACTTGCAGCTATATAGTGTACTTGGTTTTAGGCCAGAAGCACAGGTTGTTTAAACAGCACATAACAGCTCCTCTCTTTAATTTTTTCTCCATGACAGAGAAGACACATAGCCTTCTCAGCCAATCTTTTTTTTGTAGCTCCAGAAACTCAGACTCTCTCAAAACTCTGACTTACCTAGTCTGACTCCTGGTTTCTATTTTCCTCCTGGTACATACCAGCTTAGATAAAGATACCCAGTGAACCTTTTCAAAGTCTTGGGTTAAGGTCATACTCACAAATTCATTACGTCATAGAATGTATACAGATAAGCCAGGTGCTCCAGTAAGAAACCTTCACTCCGGAAGAATCATATTCTCATTTTACACATTAATAACAATAAGCATAAACTATTATTTACTGATTACTTTTTTAAAGGAGTGCTAGAGAAGATGCAGATATGCAAGACACCAAAGGAGTCCACAGTTTAAATTAAAAAAATGCAAACAACAAAGAAACCAGACAGCATGACAGTAAAGGAAGCCACATTAAAGCAACATGATCAAAACAAGTGTACAGCATATACTGAATAAATACAAGATGGTATGATGTCATAATTCCATGTGTTATTGGAACAGCAGAGTTGTGAGACTTTGAGGTGAACACTTGCATACTTTGAATACTGAAGAAGTACATTCTGCTTCATGTGGTATGACTCACAGGTGGGGCCATTTATAAAGGGCAGAGACTTATCTAGTCACTGGGGTCACGGACCATGAGACGGGACGCGTCGGTTCCATTTCTGAAACTGTCACTGACTTTACTGCGATAAGGCAGGGGTGGCAAATCACTTCAACTCCCTGTGCTGCAACTTACTCACCCATTAAATAAATTTGATAATTCTTGCTTTATATTTAGGACATAAGACTAAATTAATACTAGTAAGGTTCTTTGACATCCTAGGATGAAAGAAACTGTAGACATTCAGAGTATTTTCTTATTAATATAAATTTATTTTAATGATCATGTGTTGAAAGAAACATTAGTCCACATTATGAACAAGTTGATTACCATTCTGAGTGAAACATTTTAGACCCTCATCAGGTATTTCACATGGAACTAACTGTGCCAGTTGGCAGTGTTATGCATACATAGAGCAGTTTGATGGCTATAGAGAGTTAAACGGCAAAATTGAAATCACTAAAAGGAAACAAAGATGTAACACAAACTAGCACAGAATTTTATAATAAATCATTTTAACAGTAAGATTTCAACTTCTTATAATATTAAGCATTTATACAGCCAAGTAAGCTCAAGTTGCTTTATAATATTAACTATTTAACTCAAAAAGCATTCTGACGAGGGAGATCTGAAAATATTAACTCAGTTTTACAGGCAGCAGAACTGAAGTCGAAAGCTGGAGGCATTAGCCATGGGCAGAAAATTGAACTCACAAGCTCCCCCCTGCCAAACCTGTGCTTTTTTTCCATACCACGCTGCCTCCCAAGGAGCCTCTCTGGCAACAGTTTTAAATATTTATTTCACTTTAAAATGACTCAAGCTCCCAGAACAAATTCCATCAGTTGAAGCCAGGTGAAAGCTACCAGCAGTTTGCAGTGGGTTCAAGCCCACAAGCTGTCATTTGTCATCAACTCTCACTGACCTTGGTTCTAGTTCAGAAAAACATGTGAATGCTGGGGATGGATTTGGGGATGTACATATATGCTCTCTGGCACTGGGGCTTTCAGTGGAAATCAAGGGTGCTCAACAGCTCCCAAAATACAGCCCTTGTAAAACTGCTGCAGGAGCTCATCTTTAAAGAAAGTGCAATTTACATGGGTGGGAAAGAAAGAACTGAGAAAATGTCATCTTTTCAGGAAAGACTGATTTTCCCCCTGAGCTACAGTAATTTCATATAATCAGCCAGCAGATTCAGCACAGCTCAGGCTGAATGTTCTGCTCCAAGTCACTAAAGGCTTGAGGATACAAAAACAGTACGAATAAAAATGAGCAGGAGAAAATCTGTATGGCTGTTCTTTGACTTAAGAAGTATTCAACACTTGTGCTCTCCATATTACCTCTTTTTCTCTTCGCTCACTTCACGAGATGCTTAATTTCGTAACAACTTTAACATTCCCATCCTCACCTTCATGGCTGTGCATTCCCCAAACACGGTGCATGTCTTATTTGGGGATATGTGGAATGTAAGAAAAAATGGTAGATGCAAGTCAAATGAAAACCTGTCCCACAGTTTCTAGTTTTCTCTTTTCAACTATTTTCTGAGTCATATTTATCTAAATTATTCTGCAATAGCTTCTGAGGCAAGAAACTGAGCTATAAGTGTTTCATCAACAGCCTTGTGCAGCATTAAATATAAACAAAAAATGAGAAATTCTAAATGTTGCGACTGTGAAGTTGTTTCTGTTGTACATCGTGGAACTACCTTTAGCGAGACCTCTTCTCTATCCCCCATCTAGTAGTCAGGATAAGAACTGCTGTGTTACTAGGTTGGTCATTTATTTAGAGTGTTCATTTGAACCTATCATGTTTTTCATGTTGGTAGAGTCTCTCTCTCCCCCCCTTACTCTTGAGGCTAAACCACATGTAACTAATCCACTTGATGATGGAGAAGAGGCTTAACTCAAAGTCATACATTTAATACTCTGAGTAATTTGAAGGTTCTTCATGTGTTGATTCACTTGCAGCTGAAACAATAATTGTTACCAACATCAAGCCCTAAGATGAAGCAAGTTACTACAGTGCCCAAGCTTTGAGCGATGAGTTCAGAACTGCATATTTACTTTTTTTTTTTTAAATCACGGAGAAGAAAAAAACCACAACCAGAAACATGAGTTGCATTTAAATAAAAGAAAGAAGAAGCAAACCATGAGGAATTTTTTTTTTTTTTACCCATTCTAAACTTTTCTCCATAAAATTATAGAATTTACCACCACAGGGATTTACTGAACTTAAACAAGTACCATTTTTGGTTAAATTCAGAAAAGAAGTGAATAGAAATTGGTGCCTTTTCATTCACATGGGATTATTAGCCAGAGAAGAGGTGAGAAAAAAATATTCATAATATAATAGGATTTTTAGAAGCCCCATATGTCTGATTTTTGTTCACTTATAAATTTGTGGTAGTATACACTTGTTTTTAACAGGTGCTTTTTGATGTTAAAATGATGCAACTCTGAAGAAAAAAAAAATAAAAATCCCTATGCACAGGCAACATGAGAAATATAGCGCTTATGGCCTTTCATTGTTTTCTGATGAGGAAACAAGGCAAAGGATGTTGACACATTCAGAGGTATTAAATAAAATGAACCACTTAAATAGCACTTTTCATTTTCAATCTAAAGCACAATCATTAACCCTAATAACCCCTGTGTAAGGGCTGTAAGGTGCCCTCTACATCTTCTATCTATTATGCAGTTACCATGTTAATTACAATAAATTTAGACTTGCTACACATGCAAAATATCTGTGGTGCCTTAAAATGTCCAACCATCTACAAAGTTATTGCTTGAAAATATAACTTTATAGTTGGGTTCTATCCAGATTTAATTGCACATGTAGGCAGTCTACAGCTCAGAGACCACAGCTTCTGAGATATTCCAATCCCTGGGGAGCACAATGCACCGGGAGGACTCCACACAGTAGCTGGAAAATCACAGCTCCTGTCATCTCCCAGCTGTGGGATGCTTCACACCCTCCCAGGGATGGGAAATCACAGCAGCACCCTACAGTTGCTGGGACTGAGAGTCCCATTAGTTGTAGGGCTGTGCATTAGACCTGTGTAAAGCGGCTAGTATTCACTTCGAATTCGGCCGGCTTGGGGGACAGTGATTTGAATCACTGCCCTGAATCGATTCGGCTGAATCAGCCGAATCTCTGAATCAGACAGGCCCAATCCTGGCCTGCTCTCCCAGCTGTGTCAATGGCTGCCCCCCAGCCAGCCCAGCTCCTGGCTCTTAAACAAAAAAAAGAGCCCTGATTCACTGGCTGCTGCCAGGAAGGGGGGCAATCCCCACTGCACTCTATGGGGGCACTGCCATGAGCCCCCAGAAGCCCTGACGGCTGCTGCAGCAGCTAACGAGATGAGACTTTTTATTTTATTTTTTAAAGAGCCGGGAGGTAGGGCCAGGCAGGGGAGCTATGCAGTGGGGGCAGCAGGGATCACCCTCCTGCCTGGCAGCAGACAGTGAGTGGAGGGTTTTTGTTAAGTCGAGGGAGCTCCCAGCTGTGGGAACCTGCTTCTTTTCAATGCAGGGAGAGCCCAGGATCAGGCTTCTGGAAATAAAGCATAATGGGATCTAATGCACGTGTCACATGACAAGCTGTGTGATTGTGTGGATCACACATTAGATCCCATGGCTCCTATACCTGCATGTGTAGAGCGGGCCTATGAAAGATTTTTAAATGGGATAAACTGAGGCAGTGAAGTTAAGAGACTTGGTCAAGGCCATTAGGGGAGTCTATGAGAACAAGGTCTCAATGGCACAAGCAGCCAGAATTCCTTCAATCACAAGCTTGCACTCTGAATACTAGACTGCATTGCTGTGTAACTCGATTGTTGCTCTGGAAATAAGAATAAAGTAGTGCAACACATGTTACAGACATTTAAAATAGACACAGCTTCTATCCTAAGGATTTTGTAACTGTTAACACTTATGAAAGTGAGGAATACTGAAGGGCCTATAATTTCAGATGGGTCTTGTTTTTAGTGTGCTGAATTTCAAACAAGCCTGAGAGTCAGGATGTGGAGGTTTCGCGCTTCCTGAAAATCAACAGACTCTTTAAAAATGTTTTAAATTGGGAGCAAAAAATGGAATAATCCAAAATTTGGGTTTTAATATTTCTGAATATTAACATTTTTTAAAAGCAAAAAGAAATTGAGAGGTATTCAAGGCAGAAAATCACTGGATTTGAGAAGGGAATTGCTGTAGATTCAGTCACCATGGAGTATCTACCCAGTACTGTAATTTGGGATGGCTGACCATGACACCAGTTTAGAGGGGGCATTGGAGTGGTGGCTGTCAGTATAAGCTGGGCTGTAGAAGTGGCAGTTGGTAGCTGAGAATGGGACACCACGACACCAACAGCCAGGGCAGACAGATAGCAATACAGCAGCAACAGCCAGAGTCCCCAGGGCAGGTAAGATTAATCAGCCTCCCCACCCCAAGCTCCCCAATGCTTGGGCCCCTCCTAGGGAGGTTTGTCCAGGGCCCAAAATCAGTTATCAGCACCTCTGGATCTACCCTTTGGACAGCAAAGGGTTATCAGTCATTTCAGTAAATGACACGAGTCCCTGAAGTGCAGAGAATGCATTCAGTTTTCAACTATCCTCAGATCTAACACACATCTTTTGGTTCACAAAAAGTGACAATATTTGGAGAAAAAAAACAAAGAGAAAACAAAACAGGCAAGTATATAAACATAAAGCAAAGTTTTAAACCAAAACCACTGAAGTTAATGTTTTTCTTCCCTATTGACTTCATTGGGTTTTGGATCACACACTAGTTGCTCATTTACTGGACACCTTTTGTTGTGCATTACTTCCATATAGCGTATGTAACAGGTTATGTTCCCAAGTTATTTAAGTAATTACTTAAGAAAAACATTTCTGTACCTTTTTCATGTTCAAAATATACAGTGTGCCACAAAGAGATATAGCTAAAAGAATAACAAAAAAGATGCTGAGGAATACTTACTCTAGTCCATGCTGTGGTTTCTAAACCAGCTTTCAAGCAAACAGTAATGACAACATACTACAGAAAGAAAGAAAATGAGGGAAAATTATCTTTTGTATTTATGCAGAATAAATTTTCAACTCTCCTTTCTCCTAAAATTAACATATACTACTGAAGACAATATTTTTAGGAAGTCTGGTGTATCTAAAGAAGGGAATGAAAAGAAAAATGAATGATAATACTTAGCACACATGTAACTTAGGTTTGATTTTGATCATATGCGCATATACCTTATTTCTGATTTCTACCAGCATCACCCGAAACAATTATAATATTCACTGTAATGGCTCAGATACAACTTGATAGGAACTTACAGTGTAAACTATGTTTCCAGCAAATAAATAGTCTATTGCTTGGCCATTTGTGAATGCAGAATCTGAAAGAGAAAGCAAAAAGTTTATCACCAAACTTAATGATCTGTATGTCAACAGTCTGGAGACTTTTAAAGGAATAAACTGGATTTGAAAATCTCTCCTGAAACTCTTTGCAGAGTGCCTAAACCTCAGAATTCTTTACACAGCTGTGTGAGGGAAATTGGTAGCAGAGCAGTTGTGTTAGCAACAGCTTCAACTGTTATATGCTCAAAAAGAGCACACACAAGACCTGGTGGTTAGAAGCTGTTTTAGCGAGAGGGAATGTTTGCCAGGCATTACCATACAAATTGCCAAAAGAGAGCTGAGGAATTTCACCACATTCACTGTGTCATGGTGTATTGCTTTTTGACACCTCTATAATTTTTTGTAATAGCTATTCCTTGGAAATAAAGTTGTAATATAAATCAGATGATTTGTAGCCAATAGGATTGATTTAGAAAGGGAGAAGCAAAAATGTGTCTGCAATGGGTACATGTAATGCCTAAAACATCTTAAAGGGTGTTAGTGTATTAACTGAAAGGCATTCAGTCTTAGACACACCCCTTCTCTAGTCAGAAAGTGTGCAGAAGGGTGAGTACACGTTAATCTATCATCCAAAAAGGCCAACCTTGGCAATACTTCAAATGTCCATTTAGTCATTCTTAGTCTTGTTGAATATACATGGAGGCCTATGAAAAACACATAACAACCATTCAAATGCCAAATGAGCTCACGCTGAATGGAACCTTTCAAAACATTCCCCAAGCATGATCACTATTCATAATTTTACAGGGTTCAAGTTGCTTAGTTATACAACAGTCTAGTAGTGGAAAGGGACCCAGAACAAAATTTTGAGCTGGATCCCATGAATAGCTAACTACTGCAAGTGGCACCACTTTACCAGACTGATTTGAAGGCCTGGACTTTGTATTAGTAAACTGAGATCATTTATTGATATAACTTGGCCTTTTACACTGACCTCAAATCTCATTTAAGAGGCAGCAGTGGCTCTTTTCAGCATCCCTACTGAGCTCTGCTGATATAGCTCTATTCTGTTCTTCAACACTCTGAGTCTCCAAATCTTGGCTCTCTCTCTCAAACTCTATTGTGCTTATTTTAATCACTCAAAATTTTTGTTAAATGGACAAAACTATTAAAAGTTTGATTTCACATGTGCATTAAAGTGTGATCTTTCCAGGTAAAAAGACATTTGCAATCACTCAGGGTATAAACAGGTGTAATGTTTCAAATGCTCTATAACTCCAGGAGTCTAGACATACAGGTCACTTAAAACTGGCTTAAACTTCCTGAAATGTTTCAAAAGCACACTGGGAAAATCAAATACTACTGTGAGCCAGTCCTTCGTGAAGTGCCTCAATCTTACGTGGGGACACAGAGCATTCTGTACCTAGTGTAGGGGTGGGCAAACTGTGGCCCGTGGGCCAATGTGGCCCGCCAGGCTGTTCTATCCTGCCCATGGGGCCCCTAAAGCATTTAGAAAATTAATATTCATCTGCCCCTGGCTGCCTGTCCTGTGGCCCTCGATGGCTTGCAAAAACTCAGTAAGTGGCCCTCCACCCAAAATAACTGCCCGCCCCTGACCTAGTGTCTGGTCAGTGCTCCAGGCACCCCAAACTGTATTGTTCTTCACCTTTGCCTCCCCTCCCCCCAAAGAACAAAAAAAACCAAAGCAAAAGTAGAACCACATGCAGGGCAAGGGGCTGCTCTAGAAGGCAGGCAAGACTGTACAGCCCAAACCTTCAGTCCCAGCTCCCCCACCAGCTAAGGCAGGCACACTGTGCCATGGGAGCAGAAGCAAAGACTAGTTTAAGTCCCCAAAATAGGTAAGAATCTTACCCCATTTCCTGCTCCTCTCAGCACCTGCTCCATCCACTGCAGCACCAGGTAACCAGAGTCTGTGTGGCTCCTGGGGGCTGCATGCCCCTGGGGGCTGCATGGGGGCCTCCCAAGATCTCTTTGTCTTTCAACCCCTGCCTTGAAAGCTGCCCTGCTAATTTCACTTCCCTGCTAGACACTCCAAATGACTCCGGCACAGAGTTAGGGGGGAGGGCTCGCCAAGGGATGGGGGAGTTGTGAGGCTTGCCCCACCCCTCACTCCAAATGAGCCTGGCACCCAAAAGTCCAGAGTCTTTAGCTAGGAGGTGAAACTGATAGTACAGCTTTCAAGGTAGGGGTTGAAAAGTCACAGAGATCTTGGGGGACCCTCAAAGTACACGATCCTCCCAAGAACCAAAAGCAGGAGACAAGCACACACCCCAAACCTGGCCACCCCTCCACTTCTCCCTGGAAGGCACAATGGTTTGGTTACTCCTGCACTCTGGATGCATATCAATTGCAATGTAATGCCTAAAAAGGTGAGGGTTCCACTTAGAAACCTTAGCAGTGTACATCTGGACACTTTTGTCCAGGGACAACTGTGAACTAGTTCCCAATCAATAACATTCTTGGAACAGTTCAGGTGTTATGTGTGTCTGTACCTTCACAGTCCAACTAAAGTAGTTACACGGTATACCCTGTCCCGATTCACTGCCCAATCACTATGAAGAAATTATGCTAAAGAATCAACAGGGGTCAGAATCTTAGCTCATTTTTCTTCTTCTGAGTCTGTTATGCCATGACTTGGCACTGAAGGCATCTCAGGTCCCTTTTGGCTTAAGCCGGCTATGGAGCTAGACAAATGTAACTGTCATATTTGCTGAAGGTGCTGCATGATTTAAACCTGCTTCCGAATCAGCTTGGTTAGTTTCTTGGCATTGGCATCTGTATCACCTTAGTGATTTCCCCACCAAACTCACTTGTCCTAACTTTCTATTAGCTTTGCCTTTCACCTTGTGTAATCATTGCACCAGTGCAAAATCATACCACTCACATTCTATACCCATTTTTCTCTGCCTTTCACTGATCTCGGTGAAAAGAAAAGTGCAGGGCAATGGAGAATCAAGACTTTTCTTTCCAGGCATTCCTGTTGATGCCACAATCTGCTTACTTGAGTGTCTGTTGTTTCAGTTTACAGTGAAAGGTGCTTATGTACAGACGTACTGGTTATCATGGATCAAGAGCAATCCTGCCCAGTAACTCTGACTGTGCTCTACTCTGGTTCATCATCATGGGCATACTAAAGTATTCAAGTAATTTTCAATATAATTATTAGATTTGTTTTAAATATTGTAACATTACACTGAATTTCGTGACCTTACTCTGGAAACCCTGGGGTCCTAAAATAAAAGATATTCCTGTTAATGGGGCAGATCATCAGGATGTGTAGTTAATATTTATCTGTAGGGCTATCTCTACAATTGCCCACTCTTCAAACATGTGCACTCTGCATCCAAAGGAACTCAGGACATTAAAGAACATCCCAGGACAGGTGAAATATTTTGTCTGAAGCTTTAAAAACTCTTTTGACCTAGAATACAAAGACATTTGAAAACTTTGTATTCATCTCTCTTTGGAGAATAAAAGGAACTGTCTGCCCAGATTTAGCATAATTTTTCAGACAGGGAATTCTTGCTATCTGAGAAGGAGGAATGTTCTAGTCATGCTATTGCATTTGCTCAAATTAAAGCTCTTTCCCTTCAAATGAGCACTTGGACTTAAGTTTAAATTTATGGACAGAACAAACAAGAAAAATAAATAAATAAATACATTTTCCTTTATTGGAACCTCTGGGGAACTCAATCCACAATAATTTATGGCTAAATTTAGAGAAGCTGTTTAATTTACCCAAAAATAATACTGAATTGTTATGTATATTATGTATGGTCAAAAATAGGAGTAATCCCATCATGGGCTGGGTGAGAAATAGTTTTCCTGTCCTGTCAAAATGTTTTGAGAGTTCAAAAATTTCCTGTTTCACATGTGAACTAAAACAAAGGCCCTCCAAAATATTCTTGAAAAAAAGACAGACCCACCCACGTGCAGTCAATCACTCAGCAGTTATGGCATTCACCTGGGTTGAGAGGCATGCAGAATTCAAGGTCTTACTCTAAGTTAGGCACATAAGTAGCTTGAACCTGGCTCTCCCCACTGCCCAGATGAGTGCCCTAACTTAATGAGTGCCCTCAAAATTATTGGTTATTTCAGGGTCACTCTCACACTTTCTTTTCCTGCCCCCTCTCCCATCTCTCTTCTGCCTCCTTCCTCAGTTAGAACCTCTATCCTGGACTACCAAAAGTTTAATACTAAGTTTAAATAAATCTGCATTTTCTGATGGAAATTCACTTTGTTAAAAAAGTACTAATGGTCTCTTGAGTAGATAAGGGTAGCTTCAGTATCTCTTGATCATTTACAGCATTCTGTAACAGGTTATGTACAACTTTAATATATCAGGTTACAGGATATGAGATCTAATGACACCAGTCTTATCTGGTATAGCAAATCCTATTTGCTGAATAATACAAACTCTGGACTGGATCCACTTCCACCAGAGTCTATTAAATTTTTCCACCAATTTCTCTGAGAGTTGGTTGAGGACTTCTCTCTGAATTACTATGCATTTGGGTGGCAATTTAGGAAGTGGCTACTGTAGAATTTAAAAGACTTGAGAAGATACAAGGCAAAATGTTACCCTATTGTAAGGATATAAAATGCTTAAAAATAGACTACATTTATACTATACTACAATAAACAGACTATAAAATACTGTGCAACATGCAACTCTAGGAATGAATACATTAGAAAAGGAAAGAAAATAGACTTTTTGGCATGGAACTAAAGTACGTCTCAGAAAGGCTTATTTGGTCATACGCTTACTTAAGATTAGGTCTGGAAGCCACTATAAGGAAGATAGCCATGTCAAATGCAAGGAGAGTGGCTTCTGAGAGTTGGGGTTGATAAATGGGCAAGTCTAGCAGCTACAGCCTGCTGAAGTGCCCATCATCATTAGATTTCCTAGAACATATTGTGACCTCCAGCTCTGTAAGCACACTGGCACTCGTAAGACTCAACACCGCTTGCTAACATTAGAAATAATGAAGCACTTACCATGTTCCAGCACTTTCAGTGGAAACCAGAAGAGAATGAGGGAGTGTATCAAGGCATTGATGCAGTGACCCCAAAAAACCTGAAGGAAAGCAAGCCAAGAACGTCAGGAGGTCTCCAAAACTCCTGACCTCTCTTTAACTCCCAACAAACACTTCATTGTGAAGTTTTGCTGCCGAGTGCAATATTTCTCCTAAACTGGAATACTTAAACTTTTCTAAAATGTACTTCCTCATTCACTATTTATCTAATTCCTATCATACCACAGGACAACACTGCTTTGACTGAAGCTTTTTTCCTTCTTTTAATATATTTAGCTGCACTCTGCAAACCTGTTATGACTTAACATATTCACTATAACAAGGGCAAATGGATTATACACTTTACTTAAAAACTCTGCTAGGTCCTGATGGTAAACAGGATGGAATAAGTAGAACAAAAAGAAACCTTTATTTTCTGTTCTCTCTGATCAGAACTACCTTAGAATTTTGCTTCTTGTCAAGATAATATTTATTTTCACATTAAAGAACAAACACCCCCCAGAATCTGAAGTGCTTGGGTTTCTTAATCTCTTCAATGACAGGAAAAATAAAGTCCTCTTAAATTTTAAAAGTTTTGTAGGAGGTGGGGTGGTGACAATCTATCAGCAGAAAACACAAACCTATGTGAAGCTCATCCAGCTTCTCTAAAAGTTTTACATAGGCCATATATTCTAAGTTGAGATAACTGAAAGTTGCAAATGCATGTTTAGTTATGGATCTAACCTGAATGTTCCACAAATTCAGGTGGAACTAGTACCAGGCCAGGTACAGACAGTACACATAAACCAGTATAATTGACCATTTAAACCAAACAGAATTTCAGTGCACATAGAGTGGTTTATGGCAGAACCCAGTCTAAGATAGACCTGGGTCAATGTGGTATCAGACTTAATCAATTTAGATTAGACCAGTATATAGAATTTCTGTACCAGATCCTCTACCAACTCAAGTTAGGTTGCTGTCTACCAGCCCCCTAGGCTGCTTTTCCCCTCCCTCACCCCCACCTCTGAACAGCTCTCAGTGGGGTGGGAGGAAGAGGGTAGTAGAGGCTTCTGCCCCACAGACCCGGCTCTGGCTCTCCCAGAGCCAAGCCAGGAAAACTTCTATCCCCAGCCCCACCTCCTGCCAGCTGTCAGCTACAGCCAGGCAGCAGGGGGTGGAGGCGGCAACCAGCAGCTCTGCCACATCGACCTGGCAGCCAGTCAGGGGTGGCTCGGCCACTAGCTGCGCTCAGCAGTCTCCAGCAGCCCAGGAAGCCCACTGGGAGGCGTGCAGCAATGGTCCCAAACTGTTGGCCTCAACCAGTGCAGGCCCCCCACATGCCTCCCTACCCACTGAAGGATGATCATATGCTCTGTTTGCTCCTAATTTATGCCACTTACAGAACCCTGCATAAAGTTGATTTTGAACGATCATACGGATTCTGCCTTGGGCTTTTTGAATGTCTATACCTAGTCCCAGCATTCTAGTTCAGATCACTTTTACTAGTTACTGCTCATAAAAGTTATTCTGAAACAACACAAAATCCATGGAAAGAAACAGGCCTCAAGGATAATCCTGATTTCTAGGGTACTATGTGGACAAAAAACTGGAGTAGCACAGTAGTGAATAAGGTCTTTAAGGCTGAAAAAAAAGCAACTGCAAGTCACATTTACCACTAGTTTTCTTTAGAAAAGAAAAATGGAAGCAAAAAGCAGAACATGTTCCCTTACCCGTGTGTTGAATCCATCTGCATTTTGAGTAATTTTGTATAGCTGGGGAAATCTAAGCATGCTCTCTTGTGTACATGATCGCTCAAAGATTCCCAGAGTGAAAGGTGGCAATGCTGTGAAAATCTATAAAACACCCCCCCACAAAACACCGATTAAAAATCCTTATTACCTCTGTGAGTCGGTCCCAAATAACATTCCATAATAATTGTGAAATCCTGGTCTCACTGACTTTAGTGGAGATAATTTAATTTTTAGTCAAACCCAAGTTTCAAATATTCATAATGTTTATTACTTTACTTAAACTAAGTACAAAAAGAAGGTATGATGGGTAATTCTAACTCTTACTGTCCATGAAGAAGCTTAAATGAATTGATTAGCTTCTCATATTATTAACCAGCTAATCTAGTCTTATTAAGATTGAACTAGGGAAAAGAAAGGATGGTGCATACTGTGTTTATTGGCTTAACACAAGCATCTTTTACTCCAAAATTAGCACTCCAAAATTGGGGTGCATGCCTTAAGTGGGGAAACTGACTTCCTGCAATTGAAGCCATGTAACTCCTCCCTGTAATGCCTGCCAAGGACTAGGCAGGGCAGTGTACCCTTCAGGGTCACAGTTAGTATTAACCATGTTGCAGCCACTGAGCATTAGAAATGTATTTCTAAAAGTGCAGCTAGAGACTAAGCAACACTGAGGAGTGGGGTCTGCCCCTTCTGCCTGGGTGCAGCCTTCATTCTGAACCCATGCTGTTGCAACTAAGATTTTGGAAAAAAGTTTTTTTTCTTCATCCTTCCATCCCAAAACAAGGTGAGTTATTTAAGGCCACATACTATGTGAGTAAACATGGTGCTTTGTAGAAAAGCTTTGCAGGAAACTAATTTAAAATACAGTTGCAACTATAACCATGATTATTTTTTTCATTTGTTTTATTAGAAAAAATGTTTAAGATATTAGATGTAAATGTACAAATAACACAAAAACCTCTAGTAAAAAAAATAAAGACCATTCTGACTTCTGGGCTTTTTCAATCTCTACACTTAGGTCTGGACTGTGATAGAAGTAAACCAAGTCAAGGTGTCTCTGACACTACATGACACTACAGAACGCTCAAGCTACCAAGTACCAGAATATGACTACATTGCATACGACACCAGAAACAGTCTAGCTACAACAGCACAGAGCTCCACAGCCAGGGTAAAATTAGCTAGCATTGGGTGCCATGTTGAAGGGCTAGACTGCTTACAGGATTCAAGTAGCTCAGTAATCGTGTATCCTCATACAGCACTACACAGTCTCTGTAAACTAGTACCAGAGTAAACTAGCGGGTTTGAGGAACCGCTACAGAAAAAGAGGTCAACATTTTGTTTTTGTGCCACCTTTGCTTTTTTGGCAAGGCTCATTTGTGAGATTTATAGAGCTCAGAACTTCATCCAACAATTATTTTGCTCTGCATGTATGTATTTCTGCTATAGTAGCTACAGAAGATGCTTATGCTGTAAATGGCAGACAAGGTTCTTTGGGTGAATCGGATATCTTTTATTAGACCAACTTAAATAGTTGGAAAACAATTATTAAGCAAGCTTTTGGGTTCAAAAACCCTTTGTCAGGCTAAGGAAGTTCAGCAGTTGGTGTGTGCTCTTCCTGGATAGGATGAAATGTAAAGAAGCCAGGCTGGGCTGGATTTTTTTTATTTATGCTGCAAATAAAATTTATATATAAAATGCATCCATAGGCCCGAATCAGGTTCAGCTTCCTGTTCTATTAGGAGTTCAAGGGATCCAAAACTTGACACTAACTTCCTCAATGATCATGGGCAAGTGACATAGGGCCACATCTTCAAAGACATTCCACTGTCTAAAGATACTCATAGGCACTAAGTATTATTTTCAAAAGCATCACCACGCACTTTGCTGCATTGCTAGGTTTCCAACTACCTCTATAAAGCTGTCCTTCAGTCTTTGCTGCCCATTTCTCCATCTGTAAAATGTGAGTAAAAGTATTTGCTTACCTCCTACAGATGTATGCCCCAGTGCCTGCCTCCAGAGACAACCATAGCAGGATGTGGGGCCCAGGGCAAAATCAGCCTGTGTGGAGCCCAGAGTTGGGGGGTGGCAAGCGACCAGATGCGAACCTGGCCTAGGTCCATGGGGCCCCCCAAAGCACAGGGCCCAGGGCAGTTGCCCCAATTCACATTCCCTAGGGATGCCCCTGCCTGCCCCATGCTGCATGCAATACACGTGGCCAGTGAAGCTTAGCCTAGCACACAATTGTCCTGACGCTTGCTCTGTACCTGGCATACAGGGCCCACATGGGGGGTGTGCTGCCTATCTATGGATGCCATAAGCTGAAGGTGCACGTGGCACAGGAGGTGCATGCAGTACTGTGGACCAACCCCCTATGCTGCCTGACCTGGACTGGCCCAGGAGTCAGCATGCATGGCCTGTCCAATGGGGTGCCACATGTAGCATGCACCCCATACTGCCTCCCTATGCTGCATGAAGGACTTGTGGCAGTGGGTCCAGCCTGCATGATGCACAGGGCCAGTATGTGCGGTTGGTCCAGTGGCCTATGGGTCCAGATGCTAATTAGTAACTGCAAGCACATTTTCTACATGAAAGTAAGCTCTTTTCAATTAGTCATAAAGCAATAAGCCAGATAGCTGAACTGAAAACACTCATGTGAGGGAGATGAGAGCCAAGAGTCTAAAATGCTCCACGAAGATTCACTTGGATTCAGGATGTCTTCATACGTTTTTGAAATTTCTGATGTCTTACTCAGGAATTGAGTTTTTGGGGCTAATAATTTTTAAAAAATCTAGCCCTGCTGATTGACAATGACATTCCAACATTTATCAGGATAAGTTCAGAATTCTCATTCTACAAGCCCTAGCCACACTTAGTGATGCAGTAATATAACCAATGTATGGAAAGAGCATTGGAAAGAGTGGAAGAACTGCACTCACAATGTTCCCCTAAAAACAAATCCCTTCAAGTTATTGAACATTTCCCACAAATGGATCTGACTTTTAGTGTCTCTGTGGACAAAGTGAATTTAAAGAAGACCTAAATATCTATAAGGTAACATAGTTAATTATTTTTGCACTACTTTTAGCACATGTATAGGCGTTAATATACTTTATCAAAGGAAGTTAGGTTAAAAGATATAAACATTAATGGGTGTAAAGGAGAGGGATGTATTGGGAGGACTGCTTGATATCCAAGTGAAGAAGACTGAAAGAACCAATAGAGTGGAGAATATCTGATGTAAAGCCTCAAGAGAAGAATGGAATACCTTGATGAACATCAAGGAATGTAAGATGATGATGAACATCATCGTCTCACCTCTTCTTGTCTAAAAAAGTAAATTTACTTAAAACAAGTAGTGTTAGAGATAATCTGTTGATTTTTTGTGGGTTTCACCTGTGTAGTCTGAAGGCATTTACAAAATGTCTACAAGGGAGAAAATTCCATATATTTTTATTTTGGCAAATATGGCGGGCTTAGTCAAGGTTTGCAGAGCCAGACCTTACTCTGGATCTCAATAATATCATCACTAACAGGCAAAGGCAAATTGATAAGGCCTAATTTCTATAGGACCAGGGAACAGAACGTATCTTTAGCATTAACTGTGTAGGACAAAGACTAAAAAATGGCTTTCCATGAATGAAAATTTGCAGAGCTCAGAGGCACAACCATAATAAAATGAACAAATAAAGGACAAAGTAAAATGATGCAAGATAAATACATATTTATGTTGACCAAGAACAATCGGTAAAATAAAATATTTAGATATGAAACAGGCCAGAATTATTTTTGGAATAGAGGTAATTTTTGAATTACCTAAAACTACAGAGGGGTAATGAAGGCATATTATTAAGATAAATGTCCTAATATTTCAAGGCACTCTTCCAAATACATTTGCTGTGATTAAAAATAAACATCCCGAGTTTTTTATATCCTTCTTCTGGGGCAGACCAACAAAGCTCCTAAAATGTATTTGCACTTCTTGATATGCATACAGATGGTTGTCTGAGATAACTGCACAGACATAAACAACAATGGAATGCCACTGAGGTTCTGCGGGCTATCAAGCCAAGACATGGAATACTTACCACGTTGTACAAGCCGATGCACCATCGCTCAAATAAAATCTGTCCAGAAAATCCATTAACGAATGCAAACCAAAGCTGAAACAGAAGAAAGTTACACAAAGATTTAGATCAATATTGCACTAAATGTTTCCATGAACTGAAGAGGAGAAGGATGTGGAATGCAGACCACCATTTGGAGACAGCTGCTAAATGTCCTCTAAAAATAATTATCAGTTCTACCATGCAGTTGGTCTCTTTTAAAGTCCTGTGTTCTATATATAGAGCTACAGTACTGCTTATTTAAGTTTAAACACTGAGGTGATGGAGCAATTTATAGTATTTGCACCATTACGCTAAAAAAATGATTACTGAAACTATTTAAAGAGTGTTTTGTTACTGGCAAACTATTAACATACAAAGTTAGAAGCTAAACTGGTTTCCATCACAGTTGACAAACACTGAATGTTTTCAAGGTAAGTGTTATGATGGATGATCTGTTTGATTTGTAATGTATCATTTCACACTACTGGGCATCACTGCCATAACTCTAAGAAAACGTCTTAGAAGCCAGTGAATCCAGCATGCTATGTTGCTATGTGCAAATTCTACCCTGTACTGTTAAAGAGCTGGTTTCCTAGACAGTGCAGGTATCCACCATTTGCTTAACCATCTCCTGACATATTTACATTTGCCATTTGTATGGTGCACACAAGGGGAAGGAGAGAGATGAGCAGCAGTATCCATATCCCTTAATTTCCATCAACAGGCCTTTTATTATATCAGTCCTTCCAGCAGCAACACATATACTCCAGACCTCACCCTCAGAACCCACCACTCCCAAACCAGACTCCTCACCTGTCTTGCCCAATGAAAAACTGTCCCTCCAAGTGCATCTCAGCATCAGAACCCACCCACTGGTTTCCTGCCCATAGCATTATAGACAGGATTGCAAAGAACTGAGATCAGAGGCCCGACATGAAAGTGGAGCTGGCTCGGGGATCTCAAATGCAAAATGAAAGCCTCTTTTATTATGATGGCATACAAACACTTTGGCCCCTGGCACACTTTCATTTAATGGCATGATTGGATCTGATCCTCATGATCTGTTGAGGTCCCTTCCGACTCTAGCATCTATGAATCCCAAAATTGCACCTCCTGCCAGAGGCTTCCTGCCTCTGGGCTAGGGCTGACAACAAGCTACTTGGAAGCCTTTGAACCTGCCAGAGCTAACCCCACTGAGGAATTTAACCCTCACACCCAGCAGCTTCAGTGGGGCTGCCAAACATGGTGGATCAGAGGCTCCTGGTGGGGGGAACTGAAGGGCTTTCCCAGCCAGAATCTTTAAATCGCAGGCATAGGCTTTAGAGTCCCTGGAGGAAGTCCTTCAGCTGCCCCTGGCAGCAGTCTCTGATTTCCATGCCTCTTCTTTTCCTGTGCAAAGCAGTCGCAGGCCAGATGGAGAACTAAGGCTACCCTAAGGTCCATGCCAACAATGAGCTGATGGTTGGTACCTGCCTAGGGCAGTTCTGGGCTGGTTGGAGACCAAGGCTACCCGAGGCTGGGGCTAACGATATTACTGGCAGGCTGGTTGGAGATATAGTGCTGTCTAGGTCTGATTCCAACAATTATCCACCCCTAACAGTCCCAGTGGGTAGACATGCCACATGCTCAATTTGCTCAAGGTGCCACACATAATCAGCCACAAAAATGTTCTACATGACATGTGGAACACTTTTATGGATTCTTTGCCATTTTATTGTACCTTAAATTGTGTGCTTGTGTAGTACCATTGTCATTATAGTGTGATTAACACATTAATTACAACACAAACATAGTACGTGTAGGGAGCCTTTATTTATTGAAGCATATTTACATAATATTGTCAATGATCCAAATATGAAGGCTCCTTTGTTGCATTTCACTATAGCTATGAATGAAGATCCTGCACAGTTCAAAATACAACAGCCCATCTGTCCACTCAACAACATAAGCCCTTGAAAGCAAAACAACAGTGCTCTGCTCAGTCATCTAGACTCCCCTGGGGCAAACTCAACTTCAAGAATTTAGTAACAAAACTCATCATGGGTGATTTCAATTATTCAGACCTCTCATGGGAAGAGCACTTAGCAAGATCTGATCAGTCATGAAGCTTCCTCACTTGCATTGATAAGCTCTATCAGACTCAAGAAGTCTACGGGCTGACAAAGGGTAAGGCACTACTGGATTTGGTCTTGGCTAAAGGAGACGATCTAGTGAGCGACCTGATGATTGAAAGGAAGCTAGGCAACAGTGATCACGAGATGATCACTTTCTCTATCCATTGCAAGGCAGGGAAATCAGTCAGCAGAGCTGAAATCCTTGATTTTAGGAAAACTGACTTCCACAAGCTTAGGAGTTTAATTGCTGAGGCCCTGAGGGACCATGGTCCAATAGGGCCGGGGGTCCAAGATGAATGGTTGTTCCTGAGGGATGCAATCCTTGGAGCACAAAGGAAGTTCATTCCGGCCTATAGGAAAGGTAGCAAAAGGGCTGGGAGATGCCCTTGGCTCAATAGGTAAGTCATGGACCGTCTGAAATTGAAAAGAGCAACTTAAAAGAGATGGAAGTTGGGAAATACCACCAAGCAAGAGTACAAAGCAATTGCCTGCACCTGTAAGGAGAGAAGTAGAAAAGCAAAGGCAGAAACCGAATTCAAACTGGCAACTGAAGTCAAGAACAATAAGTAGTCCTTCTTCAGATACATAGGAAGTCAAAGAAAAAACAAGGGAAACATTGGACCCCTGCTGAACAAAATGGGACAGCTATCAACTGATGCCCAGGAGAAATCTGAACACCTCAACGATTACTTTGCATCAGTATTCCACTAGTCCAACCGCAATACCCTGCTTGACAAGATGATCAGGGCAGGGGCAATCACCTACCAACAGTTGGCAAAGATCTTGTGAGGGAATATCTAGAGAGGCATCTACAAGTCAGCTGGCCTGGATGAACCTGAACCTGAGAGTACTGAAAGAATTGGCCAACATCATCACATGACCCATGCCAAAATTATTTGAGAACTCTTGGCACTTGGGAGAGATTCCAGAAGACTGGAAGAGGTCCAATGTGGTGCCTATCTCCAAGCAGCAAAGGAAGGAGGATCCATGGAATTACAGGCCATTAGTTTGACCTCAATCCATAGAAAAATCCTGGAAAAAATGATGAACAAATCCATTAGCAATAAGCTAATGGAAGGCAACATTCTAATAGACAGCCAACATGGCTTCATTGTGGGCAGGTCATGCCTGATTAACCTCATTTCCTTCTATGATCAGGTAACATGTCACCCGAATAAGGGAGATAAGGTTGGCGTCATATACTTGGACTTCAAAAAAGCCTTTAATTTGGTCTCCCACGACTTGCTCATGGTAAAATTGGAGACATGTGACCTTGATAACCCAATGGTCCAGTGGCTACGGAACTGGCTCCAAGGTAGGACCCAGAGAATAATAATAGATGGAGCTGTGTCAACACGGTGCTTGGTGACCAGTGGCATCCTTCAGGGTTCAGTACTCGGACCAGTGCTTTTTAACATGTTCACTTCATTAATGATTTGGACTTGGGCGTTAAAAGCAGAGTGGCAAAGTTTGCAGATGACAACAAATTATGCAGGACTGCAGTCACACTGGAGGATAAGTTGGGGATGAAGGCTGACCTGAACAGGCTCACAAGGTGGGTGGATCAAATCTGATGATGTTCAGCACTGAAAAGTGTAAGGTACTCCAACTGGGGAGAAACAACTCACAACAAACTTACAGGACTGGCAGTGCTACACTTACCAGCACCACAACCAAAAGAAACCTGGGGGTCTTGATGGACAATACAATGAACATGAGCCATCAATCCAATGCCACAGCCAGCAAAGCAAACAAAACATTGGCATGCATCTACTGATGCACCACAAATAAGACTAAGGTTGTCATCCTCCTGCTTTAGCTGGCCTTGGTGTGGCCACAGCTGGAGCACTGCATCCAGTTCTGGGCACCACACTTCAGGAAGGATGTGGAGAAGCTTGATAGAGTCCAAAGGAGGGCTAGACATATGGTTAGAGGTGTGGAGAGCAGGCCATATGATAAGAAGCTGAGCGACACAGGTCTGTTCAGCCCAGAGAAGAGAAGACTCAGAGGAGACTTGGTGGCAGCCTATCAATATATAAAGGACACATATCAGGGAGAACATCCGTTTACCAGGGCTCCCCAGGGGAAGACTACGACTAATGGTCATAAATTGCTAGAAGACCACTTTAGATTAGACATAAGGAAAAACTTCTTTACGATTCTTTACAACTATGAAAACTCAAGTGTCCAGGGTCTGGAATAGACTTCCTCTACAAGTGGTACAATC